>NC_041384.1:294988535-295007546 GCF_002162155.2 Triticum dicoccoides
AACCTATCATTTAGGCTTTTGGTAGCTCGGGGTCGACGAAACAACCTAAACCTATCATTTAGTGTTTTGGTGGCTCGGGGTCGACAAAAACACCTAAACCTATCATCTAGGCTCTAGGGTGGCTCAGGGTCGATGAAACCACCTAAACCTATCAAATAGGGTTTTGGTAGCACGGGGTCGACAAAAAACACCTAAACCTAAATGCTTATGGTGGCTCGGGGTCGACGAAACAACCTAAAAGAATCTATTAGGGTTTTGGGTGGCAACGTAACAAAAGAATGATGAGGAAGCATTTAAGCATAAGAAACTATTCCGTTTGCAAATGCATCTAAGCATTTAAGCATCAGTGTAACATACGCATTTTCCAATGCTTTGTATGTCATCATTTTCAGCAACAAACTAGCACCGATTTTCAGCATCAGTATAACATAAGGAAACAATACTAACTGTCGGTAAACACGTTATAGGCATACACAACCATTGTTCACAATACATAGCGGAGTTCAAATGCACAATCCATCCTTTTCTCACAAAAGGATGAATAGCATAACTACTAGGTAGAGAAGCAGCCAGAGTTCACAATTACTAGAACCATACATTACACAACCATAATTCTAAGTTACTAGGTCATTTCACAACCATCCTTCCCAAAAGGTCTGCAATGCCCACTAAGCTCACATCATCTTCTTCAGTTCTGTAAGATTGCCTGGATCCCCTTGATATTCTCCTTAAGCTTCTCCTCTGCCTTCATGAGCTCACAAATCTTAAGCTCTCGCATGTACTTATCTTCATTATGGTTTTCCTTGAGCTTCGACAAATCGGCAACCTGAAACTTCAACTCTACCTTCTCTTGGATCAGCTTCTCCTCAAACTTTGTGAACTTTGCATTCTTCAACTCCAAATTCATCCTAGCCTCACTAAGCAATTCCTTCTCTTTCATATTCTTCAACTTCAGTTTCTGGATGGCAGTTGCTTGAGAACTTGTCAGGTTGCACATGAGTTCATACTTCTGTAGAAGCTTCTCTATAACTGCATCTTTCTTTGCCATTTCTGCCTTCATTCCAGCCACCAATAGAGCTCTACATTGGTGCTGATATGAGATGTTGGACTGCAGATAACTAAAATCAACAACCCTCTCCTCCTGAAAGTTCACAAGTTGATGCACATCTTTCACTAACTTGTCATAGTATGCATCCAGTTTGTTCTTTTCTTTTGTCAAATGGTGAATAGTTAAAGCACTTTCAAGATTATTATTCATCCTAGCACACTTGCTCTCTTCAACCATTGACCAAAGCTTCAACAATGCATTCTCCATTGTTGGGGGCCACCGCTCATCAACCCACTGAACAAACCCACAATTCTGACCATCCTGGAAAAATAACAAGGGAAAAATTTAGTACAATACAACTACTATGAGTAGTAAGCAACAGTTAGTTCATGGCAGTAGCTAATGTTGGTACTGACCGACACTGAATTTGCACAGCTATGTGCTAAGCAACATGAGCACATTGTAAAATAACTTAATGTAATCCTACAATGGGTGATCGGTATATATTTAGCAGAGTAACACTCCATTCAACTTAGCATAATAACCAACTTAGAATTGGCCATTAATATAATGGAATCCTACAATGTGCACTACCACTCTACCAATTAACTACTTTGCCATATATCACTAAGAAATGGAACATGGACATCACTGAATGAAGAGTTCTTAAACAAGACTACATCAGCCTAGCTAAATACACTACATTAGCCTGCAGCAACAAACTAGCTAATGACAGTACCTACTGTCAGCAGTAAGCAACAGTTACTTATTAGGAGTAACACATGAGCTAATGGAGGGGCTAATGTGAGTACTAAGCAACACTACATACACGTATAAAAAATAGAATGTGCACACAACAGAGCATGCTTGAGCCTATATTTAGCAAAAATGCACTCCACCGAACTTAATATACAACATTCCTATAATGAGCACTACAGTAGGGCATATATGACTAACAAAATTACCATAGACATAACTGAATCACACTTGGCAAACAAGACTATATCACTTTCAATGAACACATCCTGTGCATAATCAATAAGGCAAGAAAAGTCCCGGCTCTGCACATGCTAAGAACCTTATCCTAGTCATTGTTCCTTCAAATGCAACAAGCCTCTCTGATGGCTTCCCATGCTTCTTGCACAACACTATCAGATCTAGCTCAAGACCCTTGTAATCTGGGTCCTCAAGAGAGAAAGGCACCTGCCCAAGCAAAATCCAAGTTACCATCATGTCCAGAGGACGATGACAAAGCAAATCAAACGAAATCCTCACAAGAAAGACCACCTACACAGAAAAATACCCAAATTTTCTAAACCTAACCCTAACCATAGGTCCAATGGAGTAACTGACCTGGTTGAGCCCATCGGTGGAGGTTTCAGAGTGCATGTACGGGAGGCTTGAGTTGTCATCGCTGCTCTCGTCTTCCAAAACCATGGCTGTGCCGGCGTCGTGTGGCGGCCGGCAGGGGCGGGCGTAGGCGGCGGCGAGGCAGAGAGAAGGCAGAGCAGAGCGGGATCTGCCTCGGGCCGCACCAGCCACGCCTAAACTAGCTCATCCTAGTCAGCGCGCGGGCACACGCTCATTGGCCAGCGTGGCGCCTGAAGGACGGGTCCAACCGGTTAGAATACCTGTCAATACGTATAAAACACACTTTTAGCCTCTTTTGCAACATCTCGCCCAAAACTTGGTACTGACATGTAAAAATTAACAATCTTGGTACCAATCTGCTTCCAATGCCCCAACTATGGTACTTCTGTGCAATTTACTCAGCCTACCGACCAGGGCGTTGGCATCGAGCGCGCCGCGGAGAAGGTCAACGCCGCGACCCATGCGAATGGCGCGGCGGGCATCCGGTGCAAGTATGGCGCGGCCGGCCTCTGGTGCAAGTATAGACAGAGCGCCTCTGCCCACTCCTGGCCAGGAATGGGGGTACTAACGGGACGTGTACCCAGTTGTCACGCCTTGTCGACAGCAGGCAAGCACCGATGGATCCGCTTTTGCTGTGCGGTGCGCAGCGCCTCTCACTCTACGGTGCTCCAACTGTCTCGCCGTGTGGTGAGCCGCAGCCTATCGGCGTGGACGCGCCTAGCTTGCTCTGTGGCACACCATCGATCATGTTGGGCGGTGAGCTGCAGCCTATCAGTGCTGACATGCCTATCTTGATCCGTGGTGCTGAAGCGCCATGTGCCAAGGGTCTGCTCAACCCTGGCGATGACGCCCATCACGGCGTCGTCCATCGCGTTGCCGGGGAGCACCTCGGCATCGATGGGCCATGGCGCCTGCTCGTTTTCATCGTCGATGAGGTTGATGCGAGAGGCGGCGCTTTGCTGGGTTGGCATACTTGGAAAAGGTGGATGTGCAATAGGCTGTGCTTGTTGCCTCCTTGCATCACGCGCCGCCAAGGTTTATGCGCAATATCGCTCGGTGGCAGGAAACCGGTGAGAAATGGCAGGAAACTGTGGTGTGTACATAAAGTGCCATAAATGAATGGAAACATCGAGCTAGCACAAGAAGTAGATGATAATCATATGATCGTTTATCCTAGTTAATTAGGCATGTAATAGTTACTTTGGTGTGTGGACATGTCATGTGTGTATTAGCCACCTATGTAACTGCATGTTTGCAGTGTATTACACACATCTTATTTATTGAAACGTTTTTGTTCTCTTGGCTCAACACAAACAATTTGTCAGAATGAACTACATGCCCTCCATTGCACACACCTTGACCTGGTTGAACCATTCCTGTTGCGTTGACTAATCGAAAACAGTTCATCCGAGTGAACCGTATGCCGTGTATGGCACACACCTTGATCTGGCTGACCGTTACTTTTGTGTTGCCTAATCACAAACAGTTCATCCGAGTGAACCATATGTTGTATATCGCACAAACCTTCATCTGTCTGCCCGTTTCTTTTGTTCCTCCTCATCACAAACCGTTCATTGAACTGAACCGTATGCCCTGCATCGCACACGCAACTAAAATATGAACCGTGTTTGATGCATCCGTGATCGGAAACGTTTTGCACCCTTTTGATGATTTTTTGCACCACCGTTTGCGATTATTGCATCGCAGAAAGTTTCGTCGAAGGGTCTCTGATCGTCATGTCGCATTAGCGGCATCCTACAGTAGTGTTTGTGCAATGTGCCATCTCCCCCGCCAAACCAGAAAGGGACTCTTGGTCCCATAGGTGGTTGTGGTTTCCCATGACATCTTTGACACGCCAGGTAGGGGGATCACTTGCGCGAACCTAAAAGCGTGAGTAGCGCGTCATCTTCATTGCCATTTTCATCATCGAACGGCTCTATCGACTATGGTTCCCAAGAAGAAACCCAGTGCTACAGCTCACCCATCCACATCGAAGGCTCTGCCGCCCGTGGCCGTCAAAGCCGGGGGGGAGTACGGAGGCACACAAGGATGTGGGCGCTGCGGGGGACGCGGTCGGCGTAGGCGGCATTGTCACCATCTCCCCCGCGGCCGAAGCAGGAGTAGGAGGCATCGGAGGAGAGCAGCATCAGCAACATCCCGGTGGTCACGCTCCATGAGGTACAAATGAAGGGGTTATTCCATCTGTACCTATTACCCTCGCCAAAGGGCACATCCAGAGTGGTGGCACCTGGTCTTGGGTGAATCGCCACCCTCCGGCTACCCCCGCCACGGGCGTGACCGTAGGGTGCACGCCTCCGCCGGAGCAGGTTGATCCAGCCACCGTGCCCAATGGGGCCACTTGCCCTAAAGTGCCATCACTGCGTCATCGTGCCATCCAAGTGGCTAGCTCACAACAGCGAGGACACGGTGCAGTCACCACCGGTACCGTCAGAAGCCGGGCGATGGTACGATCTACATCATCATCACCAATGCCAAGCATCGCTATGGAGGCCATGGTGCGGCCCAACTGCGGTTGAGGTTCACACTGGTGGTTGATGAGATGGATGAATAGAGAGCCATCATTCAGAGTCTAATTGGCTTCGCCGAGGCTGGGGGCTCATAGCTTTCTGGCCTGCCGCGGCCTCCCCAAGCGACAACAATGGCTCGCGCCAGCGGCCGTGCGGAAGGGGCCACCCCCAATGTGCAGCCCCCATCACGGCAACCAGCACGGGTGCTGTAGAATCCAGAACCCGACAACGGATCGATTGCCTCTTCCGACCCACGAGCACGACCAAGCAAATGGCAAGCTCTAGAGGACAGGCAAAGGGGAGGGCGCGCGTCATCGTCGAGCGACGCCACAACGACCACCATTGGACCAGTGGGTACGATGGCCCCGACATAGACGAACCTACGCTCGAGGATAGCGGGTACCTGCCTTTGGAGCTTTGGTGCCCTGCCTTTACTCGTGAGCTGCGGCAAGTCCGTTGTCCATCTGCTCACATGTTGAAGCCAAAGATACCCGAGAAGTATGATGGGAGGCTGAATCCGGCAGAGTTCTTGAGCATCTACACCATCGCTGTTCAAGCTGCCGTGCGAAGAGAAGAGAATGTGTTTGCCAACTATTTCTTTTTGGCAATGAAGTCCAACGTCAGGTCTTGGATGATGCACCTGTCGGAGAACTCCATTTCTTCATGGGATGACCTGTGCCATGACTTCATTGGCGCCTTCACGGGCAGCCATCAAGAACTAGGATGGCCAAACGACTTGCAGATTCTCCAACAGAAAGAAGGAGAGACACACCGCAAGTATTTGCGGAAATGTAGTAGAGTCCACGGAAATATCCCTAATATGCACACAACGGCTGTGATAACTACCTTCCAGTCCAATGTGCGCAATTGTAGGATACGTTCCAAGATGAATGTTTGGTTGCCCAAGACTATGAAGGAGCTTTACACCTTGGTGGAAAAATGCTCTCGGGTGGAGGAGGGAAGGAAACTCCCTGGAGAGGAGGATTGTTTCAATATCAACTCAAAGGATGATGATGAATCCACCAGTCAAAAGTAGAAGAAAAAGAAGCGCAACAAGAGGTGCAAGGTTAAGGCACTGATGACCGTCGAAGGATCAGGCATGCTTGGTACCAGCAAGAAGTCTAAGGCCGAAGCCCCCGGGAAGGAAGCTGCCACATGCGCTCACTACAGGGAGGCTGCGGCTGCCGAGAGGGCTGGGAAAGGTGATGGGTCGTACTGCAAGATCCATCAGACCAAAGTCCACAGTATCCAAGAGTTTCATTAGGTTAAGTAGCTCGTCAAGACGCAGAGGGCTGAATATGAGAAGCGTGATAAGGAAAAAGGTCAGAATAGCACTGGTGGGAAGAGCCGAGGCGGTGAATAAATCACCCCGACAAGGCTTTTCGGAACCAAGGAAAGCCCGCCTGGGGCCGAGAGAAGGAAGTTTGCAATGATGAGATTGATGGAGGGGATGAAGAAGAAACCAGCGAGAAGGAATTCCAGAAGGCCACTGATACCCTGTGCATTGACGGGGGCGTATCTTTGCACTCCTCTCATCGCCAACTTAAACGGTGGGCCCGTGAGGTCAATGCCATGGAGCCAGCAATAGAGTCTCGGAAGTGGCTCAAATATTCATGCACGCCCATCATCTTTGATGAAGATGACGATCCTAACCGCACCACCACGGTAGGGTGTTTGCCATTGTTGGTCTCTCCAGCAATTCACAACCTCAAAGTCACAAAGATGTTGGTTGGCGGCGGTGCTGGGTTGAATCTGATTTCCTGAAAGGTTATCAGCAAGATTCAGATAGCAAAGGAAGAACTAAAGGACACGATCATGTTTCGAGGAGTCAATCCCGGATGGAGTCATCCTAAGGGAAAGATCATGTTGCTAGTGACATTTGGGGGAGAATTGAACTACCACACTGAGAATGTTATGTTTGATGTGGTCGATCTCCCCCCGCCTTACAATCGGATCCTTGGACACCCAGCTCTGGAAAAATTCATGGCGGCATCCCACTTTGCCTACAACACCTTGAAGATGCCAGGGCCGGTAGTAGTAATTTTCATTCCGTCGGATGAGAAATACGCAATCATTTGCATGGATAAGATGTACCGGGATGCAGACGTGGCAGAGGCCGCGGCAGCGGTAGTTCCCGCCAAGGAGAACAGAGGGAAGAAGAAGGATAGCAGGGACACCAGCAAGGAATCCGGGAAGCATACCTCTTCATAGTGCACCGCGCCCATTGATGACTTCCCGGAGAGTTCCAACACAAAGAGATCCAAGGTTGCTGTACCACATGTGAAAAAGGTCCTGGTAGGGCTGGTTGGTGTTGATGTTACCTTTACTATCAGCGCCACCCTTGATGACAAATGGGAAAGCGCGCTCATTGCCTTCCCGCAGGCGAATATAGATGTGTTTGCCTGGAAACTGTTTGATATCCCCGGTGTTCCCAGGGAGATAATCGAGCACCACATTGCTGTCTGCCCTCATGCCCGACCTGTCAAGCAGAAGGTTCGAAAGCAGTCCTTGGAGAGGCAGCAGTTCATTACCGAAGAGATTAAGAAGCTTGAGGCAGCTGGTCTGGTCAGTGAAGTACTGCATGCGACATGATTAGCAAACATAGTGGTCGTACGCAAGGCTAATGGAAAATGGACGCTTTGCATAGATTTAACAGATATCAACAAGGCTTGTCTGAAGGACCCATTTCCCTTGCCGCACATCGACGAGATTGTGGACTCCACTTCAGGTTGTGATTTGCTCTCCTTTCTGGATGCATACTCTGGGTATCATCAGTCCTCATGTCGAAGGAAGACGAAGAGAAGACCTCGTTCATCACCCCATGTGGTACGTACTACTTTGTGCGCATGCCTTTCGGGTTAAAGAGTGTTGGGTCCACTTTTGCAAGAGCAGTCCAGATTGGTTTTGATCCACAGTTCCACATAAACATTGAGGCTTATATGGATGATATTGTGGTTAAGACCAAAGACAGATCAACCCTCATCCAGGACTTGGAGGGAACATTGAGGCTTATATGGATGATATTATATGGATGATATTGTGTGTTTGGCGTTCCTTCCGGCAAGCTACTTGGGTTCTTTGTGTCGCATCGTGGGATCGATGCCAACCCCGATATGATCAAGGCTATCGAGCAGATCTAGGTACCCAGGACAGTAAAAGATGTAAGGCATCTAACAGGGCACGTTGCAGCACTTAAAAGATTCATCTCCAAGTCTGCTGAGCGCGCCCTGCCGTTCTTCAAAATTTTGAAGAAGGCAGGGCCCATAAAGTGGACCCCAGAAGTAGACACAACTTTGCAAGATTTGAAGACCGACTTATCCTTTGTGCTCACTTTGGTTTGCCCTAAACCACAAGATCCATTACCACTGTATTTAGCGGCAACTAATCAAGTGGTTAGTGCAGCCCTAGTGGCACAGCGGGAAGTAGAGTAAACAGAGAGTGAACAAAGTCCAGAAAGACCGGATGAGGATCAGGACAGAGAAGAGCACGGCAGTAGGGGCAACCCCAAGGACGCGACAAGGAAGAAAGTTGTGCAGTGCCCAGTATACTTCGTTACTTCCCTATAGGGGTCTAGATCGAGGTACTCTGGTGTGCAAAAGTTAATTTTTGGCCTCATTGTGTCCAGGAAACTACGCCACTACTTGCAAGCCCATGAGATCACAGTTGTCACCACCTTCCCGTTGCAAAGGATACTCCCAAACCCTAAGGCTACCGGCAGAATAGTGGAGTGGGCTTTGGAGTTATCCAACTTTGGCCTAAAATTTGAGAGCACATCAACAATTCAGAGAAGGGCATTAGAGGAGTTTATTGCAGAATGGATGCCAACCCGTGATGAATAAGTACTAGAAATAGTTACCGCCGGCAAGGCAGTGCCCCAAGAATGGATCTTGTATTTCGATGTTGCCTTCTCCCTGCAAGGTGCAGGAGCTGGAGTGCTTCTCGTTGCTCCCACAGGGGAGCATTTGAAGTACGACATCCAAATGCATTTTCCCATGTGAGGAGGCAGCCAACAATACAATAGAGTATGAAGGGCTCCTTGTCGGGCTCAGGATTTCCACGGAATTGGGAATCAAGAAGCTGATCATTCGAGGAGATTCACAACTTGTGGTGAGACAAGTCAACAAGGATTACCAAAGTCCATTGATGGAGGCATATGTTGAGGACGTGAGAAGATTGGAGGAACGCTTTGATGGATTGGAAACAGAGAACGTACCCCATGTGGAAAACAGCATATCTGACCATCTGTCAAAGTGTGCTGCACAAAAACTTCCTGTGGAACCAGGAACTTTAGTTCTCCATCTTACTCAGCCCTCTATATCGCCGTCAACAATGGCTCGAAAGAGGACGAAGTTGGACTCCGCTAAGCCTCTCCCGGTAGACCCCCCAGGGCTCCTGGTAGGGACCCTGTCGGAAACAACTCCCCATCGATTGCCGGGCTGCGCTCTCTGTAAAACCCCAAAAATTTAACCAGGTTTTAGTTATTAAAATTTTGCCAAGAGTTTAAAATTTTTGCGTGCAAGAATATATCTGTTGATTTCAAAACTTTTCTTTTAATATTAAGGAGTTTTTCCCAAGTGGATCCTTCCAAAACATATTGGACTTATTTTCCCTCTCATTTAAAAAAAACATCTCTCAATCAGTAGATTTATTTATTAAATTATTTCACCCTAAGCTTTATTCATTAAATGACTTGTTTTAAAATTTGGAGCTCTTTTTGAACTACAACCATTTGATATATTTATCTAAAAATCCAACAAAAATTTGGAGATGTCATATGATGTCTCTAAATCACTTTTGAGCAATAATATATTTAATTCATTGCATATTTTGAGTGCTACACCTGTTTTCCCTTCTCTGGTCCAGTGGGCAATTTTGCACTACAACCCTTTTAAATATTTCTTTCTATCCTCCACCAAAATTATGGGATGTCAGTAGGAGCATATCATTCCATTATATGCAAAAATCCAGGGATGTTCTTTGAAAATTTTGAGTGAAACAACCTCATCTTCATTCTGGTCCAACATGATGGTTTGTACATCAACCATATTCTTGCTTACTCTTTGGCCCTAGATTCTTTTCCCTACTTGTAGTCCTCCATGCTAAACCCCTAAGTCCAGGAGCATGCACTCATTGGATCATTTCTGCTTCATGAAATAATGCCCTTCACCTCCTGTCCAGATTTGAAGTTCTGTAAAACTTGCACTAGCAAGTTTATGCTTTTCACCAACTAACCTCACCACCCTCTTGTGCATCCAAAGAGACTTCAATCTGGAAGATTTGGCCACCCCAAGAAATGCCTAAGTGCTGTTGGCATTTTGTCAAACACTCTGTGGGCATGAACAGTTTTGGCATGATTGTAAGTTTGTGTTGTGAACTTTCCCATCTGTCCAAACCAAGTTGTCTAGTAGCCTTCTATATGTCCCTAACCTAGGCCTGTGGATTTTCATTTGATTTCTAGCAACTTGGGTCGCCCTGGCATTTCGTCGAACGAGTGCCGTGCACGCCCAGAGCGCGAGCAGAGCGCGCGTTTTGCACGTGCTCGCGCCCGAGCCAACTCACCGCCCCTGGATAAGTTTCCCCGAGCTCATCCAAATCCTCTCCCTCTCGCCACGTCACGCTAGAAGCCCCAACCGCCTCCTCGCCCCCTGCAGCGTAGCCAGCAAGCTGCTTGGCGGCACGCCTGCGGCCGCATCCGCCACCGCCATGAGCAGCACCGCCCAAGCCACCAGCACTTGCCACCTGCCTCCTGGAGCAGTGCGTGCAAATCCACAGCATCGTCCTCTAGCACTAGTCGCTGCCACGACACCCTGCGGCTACAGAAAGACGGTCGCCGACGAGCTCATCCGTGGCCGCCACTGAACCGACCTTGTTGCTCTATAAAAGGAGGCATCCGAGCACGTTGCGTTCGCGAGGCAGCCTCAGCGTGCTCCCATAATGCTTCTATGACCGCCAATCAACCCAGGGAGGCCTCCTTCCCCATCTCCGGCAACTACGGCCGCCACCACTGCCTCATTCACTCCGGCGCCACCAGGGCCTCCCCCTCCCTACACTCTACACCAGGAGCTTCCTCTCCCTCCCGTGAACAGATCCCCCTACTCAATTTGGTTCGGGAGCCATCGCCGCCACAAAACCACTTCGCCATCGAAGCCTCCTTCGCCGCGAAGCTCGCCGCCGGCAGCTCCCTCCGTCCCCACCTACCTGACGACCACCGGGAGGACCGCCCTGGAGTGGCGGATCCATCCCTGCCCTCGGGGCCCCGCGAGGAGCCGCCAGTCGCCGGCGACAATCGTCGGGGCTCCGCCTCCGCTCGGGACAGAGGAAGGAGAGGGAGAAAGACTAGTCAAACCCGACTAGTGGGCCCCCTGGACCCACTGTCAGTGACCCACCTCGCCGCCACGCGTGTTAAGTGAAAGCGTAAAAACCCCAAGTACGTTTCTCCCGCTTCGAAAGCGTATTCCCCTCTGAAACGTTTTTTCTTTTTCTGTTTTATTTAAAACTAGATTTGACCAGAACTTTGACTGGTTATATCTTTTTAAATATAACTCCAAATGAATTAATTCTTTTTCCTACCTCTCTCAAATATTGTCTAGTTTATTTTAAGATTTATTTGAAAAAATTTCAGAACAACTTTTTGTGCTGTTTTTATTTTGTGTGTTGATTCAAATTTATTTAAAATAGGACCTTGAAGAGAGAGAAGAAACTTTCAAAAGTTTTGAAGTGCACCCTGCCTTACCACACATTGAAGGCAAGCATTCTGAACCCCGGCATAATATTTTTGTGTGTTCGATGACACGTTTATAACATCACCTCAGTTCGGAGAAACTTGTTATTTCATGTGACATGATCATATGCATGGGTGCATGTTATTGATTTCCATGCTGTTGGAAATGAACACACTTGTGATGATAATCACCCTCATGTGCCTTGCATGCATACCGGCAGGAACCCGGGAAAACCTCTGCCTTGGGTAGGCATGAGTTTGTCGTCGGTCTCCGTCGGGACGGTTATGTCTGGTATGGCTTGGCAAGGTGATATGAGTGATGACTCTGTTGGTTGAAATATATTTCGTTATGCTAATCATGCAGGGAATACTTAAACCTCCTGAGTCGACCGTAGATCGAGTCTTGTTCCAGTAACCCCCATACTTGTTTCGTACTACCACTCGTCTCTACAGCAAGTAGAGTACGATTCAGTAAGTTGTCAACCTCTTTCTTGGACACACCGTACAGAGAGGCCAGGGTGGAAGATACCGGTTGTAGCTGGTAGGCAGGCCACCTGGTCCGGGGCCATGGGTGTTTCCGGTTGGGACCGAGAGGGGGGCACCCCTTACAGCGCGCGGTATAAAAATGATCCCATGCTACGCGAGGTTGTAGCCTCCCCACTTAGAGTTTTGCTTGACAGGTGTCGTGGGTGATTCCAGACACCGGTGAGCTAAGCTGGTGTGTGCAAGTTAGGTGTGTTTTCAACAAAAAGACCGTAGACGGAATTAGTCCCGATGGACTAAAGAAATCCGTTACTCGTGGGTAAAGAGTACACCCTCTGCAGAGATTAAACCTATTCGAATAGCCGTGTCCATGGTTAAGGATTACAGTCTGGGATGGGTCAAGTGTCGGTCTTAGTGTCGGTCTTCGGAGGTGAAACTGTTAACCAGAAATGGAATTACTACTTGTGACTTGTGATAATTATGATTATTATTATTGTTGACTAACCGTGATATTATTGTTATTATCGAGTATCTCTGGGATGGTTCTACCTCCGGGATATTCACTATGATTGTTTATTTTAAAAGCCCTTTATGTGGTGTCGCTCAGACGCCCGACTGTGGCATTTCTTTTAAAGCCCATTATGTGGTGTCGCTCAGACGCCCGACTGTGGCATTTCTTTTAAAGCCCTTTATGTGGTGTCGCTCAGACGCCCGACTGTGGCATTTCTTTTAAAGCCCTTTATGTGGTGTCGCTCAGACGCCCGACTGTGGCATTTCTTTTAAAGCCCCTTATGTGGTGTCGCTCAGACGCCCGACTGTGGCATTTCTTTTAAAAGCCATTTATGTGGTGTCGCTAAGACGCCCGACTGTGGCATTGCTTGTTATTTATTTCATAAATTTTAATACTACTATGTTATTGCATTTTTATAAATAACTTGCTTGCACGCATCAGAGTTTTATTTATCTTTTGTGACTGACGTCATGAGCATAAAATATTTTCAGCACATCATTGTTATATTATACCTGCGTTCATAATGTTTGCGAGTACATTCAAAGTACTCACTGGCTTGTCCCTGGCTATTGTCTTGGCCAGATTTTCTTGCACGAAGAGGAGCGACGCGATGACAGCCCCGGAACCTAAGCAACGGAGATAGCAGCCTCGCGGAGATAGGAGTTAACCTGGTCAGCTGTTCCTGTGGGAATTGGAGTCCCATAGACACTGATGATCCACAAACCGCTTCCGCCATCAACCACTAGAAACCATTGTTGTACTCACAGGCCAGAATGGTCTTGTACTGCATATTTTGCATTTTGCTTGGAATTTCTGTATCAAGTTGGAGCCTCATCAGCTAACAGTAATCCTGGGGCTGATGAGCACCACGGTCTTTTCTGGAAATTTATACCCGGAAAACCGGTCGTGACAGACTTGGTATCAGAGCCAGGTTGACCATTGGCTAATCCTATCTTAGCCAGGTCGAAAAACTTAGGCAAACCAACCCACCAGACCTTAACCAAACCCCAGCCAAGCTTCTCGTGCAAGATAGCCACACAGTAATCCCGACACTTTTGGCAGTCGGTGCCCAACCTATCAGCCTAGCCTGTCGATCGCACACCAGTGACCGATGGCAAAAATGTCTCATTTGCAAGCGTGCGAAGGAAGACTCCGTTTCCTTTTTCTATAAAAAGGGCACGCTAGCCCCAAACTAGCACATCACAGCCTCTACCCCAAACCGAGCCATGATACCTGGTCCCATCGTGCACAACGAGACCACAGCAACCGACCTTGGAGGTTTTGTGACCATACTCGCAAACCTCACCCGTCGTGCCTATGCGTTGGAAGAGTATTAAACCCAGCACGTGATGGGTTATCTCCAGAGTCTCGCAGATTTAAATCCTCAGATCGCCATCGGCAGATCACTGAGGCCCGACCAGGAGAGACACATTCATCGTCTAGTCAATCCACTTTCCCCGATAGAAGAAGAGTATATCCCTGTGACAGAGACATTTTCTCAGGACCCCACCCAGTTACCGTTTTCATTTTAGACGTCACTACTGTATTTATTATTTCAGCATTTATTATTGCGTCATATCTTATACATGGTACCTCAAATTTGTGCGACGAGTCGAGTATGTAGTTTCTACTTATGTGAGTGGTTGTCTTCGTGAATAACCTGTGTAACTGCGGAAAAAAAAAAATCCTCGAGTGAGATTTCCTTTCCCTGAGTTGCCATATCGTATAATTTCTCACGGCATGGATTATTTTTTTTCACGCAGCACCACAGCAGCAGCCTCGCAACCACAATTGCATGGGCACATACACCGCTAGCAAAAAAAAATAAAAATTGCGACGGTGTTGCATGTAACTAAGCACCCCGTACAACAGTTAGCACCCGGCACACCCCACCTACTCCTCGTGATTACCGCCACCACGGAGAGCCAGCACCCGAGCGGCAGCATCACGGCGATCATCAAGGATCATCGCACACAGGAGCACGGAGAGCCCCAGCACTGCCGCCAGCCCCCCGCATAACAGGAACACGTACCAGTCCGGCACCACCTCCGCCATTAGAGCCTCGTCTCGAGCTCCGGCCAGCAGAAACAGAGGAGAAGAAGAGAGAAGGAGGAGCGAGGCCAGGTGTGAGGAAGAAGAGGAGAACGCCACGGTTATTTTATAGCTCGAGCTCGGTGTACGGTGGGCGAGGTCCACCAGCGCCGCTCGTCGCCCGATCACCGGTGTTCGGAGGCGAATCCGCGAGCAGTGCCGACAGCGCACTGGCCCGCGAGGTGAGTGCACACTGCACTGGCAGCAAGCACGCCGCGCACTACCGCAGTACGGCCTAGATGCCCTACGAGCTAGACATCACCGGTGGAGAAAGCCGGGAAAGCGCGCGGGAGAGAGGAAGAAGAGAGAGCCAGAGGAAGAAGGAGAGACTGACAATGGGCCCCGGTCCCACCTGTCAGCCAGAGAGAGCACTGTGCTCTCGGGTACGATCAGCGTATTGTTAAATTTAGAATTTATTCTAAATTCACGGCGTCCCGCGTAGAAATCGCTCGTTTTCATAAGCATGGATTTTTCCACACAGCACCAGTACCACACTGTAGTTACTCACCACTTATTGCCCTCTCACTGTAGCCTCTTTTACCGCCTGTGTAAAATGACCTTTTGACCAAGTAAAAGTATTTTTTGTTTTACAACGGATCTTAGCAAATCTCGAGGACGAGATTTTTTTTAGGGGGGTAGTATTGTAACACCCCAAAAATTTAACCAGGTTTTAGTTATTAAAATTTTGCCAAGAGTTTACAATTTTTGCCTGCAAGAATATATCTGTTGATTTCAAAACTTTTCTTTTAATATTAAGGAGTTTTTCCCAAGTGGATCCTTCCAAAACATATTGGACTTATTTTCCCTCTCATTTAAAAAACATCTCTCAATCAGTAGATTTATTTATTAAATTATTTCACCCTGAGCTTTATTCATTAAATGACTTGTTTTAAAATTTGGAGCTCTTTTTGAACTACAACCATTTGATATATTTATCTAAAAATCCAACAAAAATTTGGAGATGTCATATGATGTCTCTAAATCACTTTCGAGCAATAATATATTTAATTCATTGCATATTTTGAGTGCTACACCTGTTTTCCCTTCTCTGGTCCAGTGGGCAATTTTGCACTACAACCCTTTTAAATATTTCTTTCTATCCTCCACCAAAATTATGGGATGTCAGTAGGAGCATATCATTCCATTATATGCAAAAATCCAGGGATGTTCTTTGAAAATTTTGAGTGAAACAACCTCATCTTCATTCTGGTCCAACATGATGGTTTGTACAGCAACCATATTCTTGCTTACTCTTTGGCCCTAGATTCTTTTCCCTACTTGTAGTCCTCCATGCTAAACCCCTAAGTCCAGGAGCATGCACTCATTGGATCATTTCTGCTTCATGAAATAATGCCCTTCACCTCCTGTCCAGATTTGAAGTTCTGCAAAACTTGCACTAGCAAGTTTATGCTTTTCACCAACTAACCTCACCACCCTCTTGTGCATCCAAAGAGACTTCAATCTGGAAGATTTGGCCACCCCAAGAAATGCCTAAGTGCTCTTGGCATTTTGTCAAACACTCTGTGGGCATGAACAGTTTTGGCATGATTGTAAGTTTGTGTTGTGAACTTTCCCATCTGTCCAAACCAAGTTGTCTAGTAGCCTTCTATATGTCCCTAACCTAGGCCTGTGGATTTTCATTTGATTTCTAGCAACTTGGGTCGCCCTGGCATTTTGTCGAACGAGTGCCGTGCACGCCCAGAGCGCGAGCAGAGCGCGCGTTTTGCACGTGCTCGCGCCCGAGCCAACTCACCGCCCCTGGATAAGTTTCCCCGAGCTCATCCAAATCCTCTCCCTCTCGCCACGTCACGCTAGAAGCCCCGACCGCCTCCTCGCCCCCTGCAGCGTAGCCAGCAAGCTGCTTGGCGGCACGCCTGCGGCCGCATCCGCCACCGCCATGAGCAGCACCGCCCAAGCCACCAGCACTTGCCACCTGCCTCTTGGAGCAGTGCGTGCAAATCCACAGCATCGTCCTCTAGCACTCGTCGCCGCCACGACGCCCTGTGGCTACAGAAAGACGGTCGCCGACAAGCTCATCTGCGGCCACCACTGAACCGACCTTGTTGCTCTATAAAAGGAGGCATCCGAGCACGTTGCGTTCGCGAGGCAGCCTCAGCGTGCTCCCATAATGCTTCTGTGACCGCCAATCAACCCAGGAAGGCCTCCTTCCCCATCTCCAGCAACTACGGCCGCCACCACTGCCTCGTTCACTCTGGCGCCACCAGGGCCTCCCCCTCTCTACACTCTACAACAGGAGCTTCCTCTCCCTCCCGTGAACAGATCCCCCTACTCAATTTGGTTCGAGAGCCATCGCCGCCACAAAACCACTTCGTCACCGAAGCCTCCTCCGCTGCGAAGCTCGCCGCCGGCAGCTCCCTCCGTCCCCACCTACCTGACGACCACCGAGAGGATCGCCCTGGAGTGGCGGATCCATCCGTGCCCTCGGGGCCCCGCGAGGAGCCGCCAGTCGCCGGCGACGATCGTCGGGGCTCCGCCTCCGCTCGGGCGAGAGGAAGGAGAGGGAGAAAGACTAGTCAAACCTGACTAGTGGGCCCCCTGGACCCACTGTCAGTGACCCACCTCGCCACCACGCGTGTTAAGTGAAAGCGTAAAAACCCCAAGTATGTTTCTCCCGCTTCGAAAGCGTATTCCCCTCTGAAACGTTTTTTCTTTTTCTGTTTTATTTAAAACCAGATTTGACCAGAACTTTGACTGGTTATATCTTTTTAAATATAACTCCAAATGAATTAATTCTTTTTCCTACCTCTGTCAAATATTGTCTAGTTTATTTTAAGATTTATTTGAAAAAATTTCGGAACAACTTTTTGTGCTGTTTTTATTTTGTGTGTTGATTCAAATTTATTTAAAATAGGAACCTGAAGAGAGAGAAGAAACTTTCAAAAGTTTTGAAGTGCACCCTGCCTTACCAAACATTGAAGGCAAGCATTCTGAACCCCGGCATAATATTTTTGTGTGTTCGATGACACGTTTATAACATCACCTCACTTTGGAGAAACTTGTTATTTCATGTGACATGATCATATGCATGGGTGCATGTTATTGATTTCCATGCTGTTGGAAATGAACACACTTGTGATGATAATCACCCTCATGTGCCTTGCATGCATACCGGCAGGAACCCGGGAAAACCTCTGCCTTGGGTAGGCATGAGTTTGTCGCCGGTCTCCGTCGGGACGGTTATGTCTGGTATGGCTTGGCAAGGTGATATGAGCGATGACTCTGTTGGTTGAAATATATTTCGTTATGCTAATCATGCAGGGAATACTTAAACCTCCTGAGTCGATCGCAGATCGAGTCTTGTTCCAGTAACCCCCATACTTGTTTCGTACTACCACTCGTCTCTACAGCAAGTAGAGTATGGTTCAGTAAGTTGTCAACCTCTTTCTAGCACACACCGTACAGAGAGGCCAGGGTGGAAGATACCGGTTGTAGCTGGTAGGCAGGCCACCTGGTCCGGGGGCATGGGTGTTTCCGGTTGGGACAGAGAGGGGGGCACCCCTTAGAGCGCGCGGTATAAATTTGATCCCATGCTACGTGAGGTTGTAGCCTCCCCACTTAGAGTTTTGCTTGACAGGTGTCGTGGGTGATTCCAGACACCGGTGAGTTAAGCTGGTGTGTGCAAGTTAGGTGTGTTTTCAACAAAAAGACCGTAGACGGAATTAGTCCCGATGGACTAAAGAAATCCGTTACTCGTGGGTAAAGAGTACACCCTCTGCAGAGATTAGACCTATTCGAATAGCCGTGTCCATCGTTAAGGATTACAGTCTGGGATGGGTCAAGTGTCGGTCTTAGTGTCGGTCTTCGGAGGTGAAACTGTTAACCAGAAATGGAATTACTACTTGTGACTTGTGATAATTATGATTATTATTATTGTTGACTAACCGTGATATTATTGTTATTATTGAGTATCTCTGGGATGGTTCTACCTCCGGGATATTCACTATGATTGTTTATTTTAAAAGCCCTTTATGTGGTGTCGCTCAGACGCCCGACTGTGGCATTTCTTTTAAAGCCCATTATGTGGTGTCGCTCAGACGCCCGACTGTGGCATTTCTTTTAAAGCCCTTTATGTGGTGTCGCTCAGACGCCCGACTGTGGCATTTCTTTTAAAGCCCCTTATGTGGTGTCGCTCAGACGCCCGACTGTGGCATTTCTTTTAAAAGCCATTTATGTGGTGTCGCTAAGACGCCCGACTGTGGCATTGCTTGTTATTTATTTCATAAATTTTAATACTACT
>NC_041384.1:295007671-295104779 GCF_002162155.2 Triticum dicoccoides
TTCTTTTAAAGCCCATTATGTGGTGTCGCTCAGACGCCCGACTGTGGCATTTCTTTTAAAGCCCTTTATGTGGTGTCGCTCAGACGCCCGACTGTGGCATTTCTTTTAAAGCCCCTTATGTGGTGTCGCTCAGACGCCCGACTGTGGCATTTCTTTTAAAAGCCCTTTATGTGGTGTCGCTAAGACGCCCGACTGTGGCATTGCTTGTTATTTATTTCATAAATTTTAATACTACTATGTTATTGCAATTTTATAAATAACTTGCTTGCACGCATCAGAGTTTTATTTATCTTTTGTGACTGACGTCATGAGCATAAAATATTTTCAGCACATCATTGTTATATTATACCTGCGTTCATAATGTTTGCGAGTACATTCAAAGTACTCACTGGCTTGTCCCTGGCTATTGTCTTGGCCAGATTTTCTTGCACGGAGAGGAGCGACGCGATGACAGCCCCGGAACCTAAGCAACGGAGATAGCAGCCTCGCGGAGATAGGAGTTAACCTGGTCAGCTGTTCCTGTGGGAATTGGAGTCCCATAGATACTGATGATCCACAAACCGCTTCCGCCATCAACCACTAGAAACCATTGTTGTACTCACAGGCCAGAATGGTCTTGTACTGCATATTTTGCATTTTGCTTGGAATTTCTGTATCAAGTTGGAGCCTCATCAGCTAACAGTAATCCTGGGGCTGATGAGCACGACAGTCTTTTCTGGAAATTTATACCCAGAAAACCGGTCGTGACACTCTCTTGCCGGGCCACTGGTCCCTGCAATTGAGGAACACCCTCCCGCAGATCAGGAGGTGCCGCTAGTCCTTTTTCCTGAGCCCCAGGCTGCAACTTGGGCAAGGCACATAGTCCATTTCCTCCAAACTAGAGAACTTCCTGATGAGCAACAAGAAGCTGAAAGTGTAGCTCGGAGGGCCAGTATGTATCAGTTTGTCGATGACATTCTATATAGAAGAAGGCCCAATGGTGTGAAATTGAAGTGCATCTTCCGGGAAGAAGGAACGGAACTATTGGTAGAAATACACAAAGACATGTGCGGCTCCCAGATTGGGTCAAGGGCATTAGTTGGGAAAGCATTCCGACAAGGATTCTATTGGCCCACAATCCTCCAAGATGCGGTCGAGCTAGTCACCAAGTGTGAAGCCTGTCAGTTCCATTCCAAGAACATCCATCTTCCTACACCAGCTCTTCAGACAATCCCTTTATCATGGGAATTTTTGGTGTGGGGGCTCGATATCCTCGGCCGTTTCCCCCGAGCTATCGGGGGCTTTGAATTCTTGTTCGTTGCCATTGACAAGTTTACAAAGTGGCCGTAAGTAGATGCCGTGAGAAAGGTGACTGCTCAGATAGCTATCAAGTTCTTGAAAGGATTGGTGTGCCACTTTGGGATCCCTACCCGGATCATCACCGATAATGGCACCCAGTTCACGAGCCATGCCTTCATGCAATATGTTAATGCCCTCGGAAGCAGGATCTCATTGCCTTTGTTGCACAACCAGAAGAAATGGACAAGCTGAGAGGGTGAACCCTGAAGTGCTGTGAGGAATCAAGACAAGAACTTTTGATACGCTGCAGAAGTGCAGCAGGCGATGGATCGAAGAGTTGCTGGTAGTTATCTGGTCCCTCAGTACGACACCAAATCGACCTACCAGGCAGACTAGCTTCTCCCTAGTTTATGGGGCAGAAACAGTTCACCCCATAGAACTCATTTACAGGTTGCCTAGAGTGCTTGCCTACGATGAAGTGGCGTAGGATCAGCATTGGCGTGACGATGCTGTGCTTCTCAAGGAAAACCATCTCCGGGCTGATACGCGTGCTGCACGCTATCAGCAAGCCGTATGTTGCTATCACAGCCGCAGGGTTCATGCCTGTTGTTTTAAGGAAGGCGCCCTTGTCCTTAGGCATGTTCACTCTGCCAAGGGTACAAACAAGTTGACGCTGAAGTGGGAAGGGCCTTACCGGGTAGTTTGAGTCACTAGATTTGGCGCAGTCTGTCTGGATACAGGAGATGTCATTCAATTGCAAAACTCATGGAATATTGAGCATCTCTGCAAGTTCTACCTGTTAGGCGCGACTGTCCGACACTGCCTCGGTTGCGTGTGACCCCTTGTACAAAGCCAGGCGCAGACCCTGAGCAACAGAGAAATAAATGAAGCGCTGGGGGGATCCCGACAAGTTGCATCCATGCACAAGCATTTCATGAGCACCACATGTTCATGTAGATAAGAACGCATTTGGCATCATTTCCATCTGCATAAACCTGCAAGTTCCTGCTGAGAACATGGCCTCTAAGGGAAGCTGTAGATGGACCAAGCCTGTGATCTTCGGCAAGCCAAACAGATAAATTCTATCGCTTGTCCATACATCTTCCGGAAGCAAATACTTGTGCATAAGAGAACCTCGCCGCTTTTTGAAACTCAGGTGCTTCCATCCCTTGACTCGAACAATGCTTCGGTCAGGATGGTCGTGGTGGCTTTGATGAAAAAAGAATGGCAAGGGGCTAGTCCCTCATCACAATTTGTGCCCGGTAGGCTTATCTCCCGGCAACAAAATAGAGGGTACCGGCAAGATAGCCTGCCAGGGGAAACTCATTTTTCTAAGTATAGAGGCATCCCACCTCTGCATGGACATATACAAGCATGAGTCCCTGGCAAGGTTCATCTTTTTCATTAATATGCTGATCAAGCAAGTACAAACCTTACAGAACACACACATGGATTCAAGGGATTACATTATTTGAACTAAGATTTGGCAAGTGCCTACAGATTTAAGATTGAAAAAAGATAAGTACCCCATGATGCCTTTTCTCTTGTCCATCTCCTTCGGGGTATTACAGGGAGGGACCAAGGAGGTAAGAAGCAGGCCCGGCTAGGACTCGACGCCTCCCCAGGATCAGTATGGGACCGCTTTGTGGCACGCCGGCTCAGAGAAAACCGGAACGCCTCGTATTCCAGCCCAGAGATCGAGGAGAAGTCTTCTGGAATACGGCACTGCTTAGCATAGAACAAACCAGCTACCTATTATTACACGAATATGATTACAAGATCTCCGATACTACAATGAATAACATCGGCACGACGACACTACGCCATCCCCAGTTGCTCTATGCAAGCAACGGAACAACTCGAAGCAGCGGAAAAACTTATAGCAGCGGAACAATGACAACGGTGGTGAACTCCACTCCGCAGGGACTCTGGCTGGAACGCTTATCCTAGCTCGCGATCACAGGAACAACACAAAACAAGCAAGCAATCCAGGCACGACCTGCAAGCTGGCATGACACGGCAGGTCAGTACATTGAATGTACTTGAAAGCTCACAATAACTAGAAGCATTCAAGACAAACAACAACAATGCAATTACAGGTTAAGCAGGAAATATTCATGAGGTCATCAGGATAACATGGCAGCAACAATATGAACATGATACAGCTAGAACAACACGAGCATGGCATGAGCATATAAATCTAACGATACTGGCATGCAACATGATGACACTATATGGACTATTTATTCTGCTCGGGTTACTTCATAACCATCACATGCATCACTTACCATGCTCGGATATCACACGATCATCTCAGGATCAAATCAAGCTTGGTATAAACAATATCGTAGTAATCATTAAATGACCACAAGGAGCTTGATCTTTACCCATGATTCTCGCACAACATCACGAATGTACAACAACTCGGTATCCTCGATACCACGGTGATCTTTCCGGCGATCACAACCATGACCAACACTTGGTCTAAAACGGCGATCTTTCCGGCGATCACAACCTACTTATCTCATTATCGAACCGGGTTTGTCATTAATCACGTTATTATTAATATTGTTGACACATAGTGTGACCAACTACGAACTGGGCCCTTATCCGTGGGCACGGTTATCGATAGATTTAATATACACTCTTCAGAGGTTAGTACACTGTACCCACACCACGGAGCCCATAGCCTCGCACTCCCATTCGGGTGGACCAAAGGCATTCCAACAAAACCGATCTACTGCCATGACATTCTCCCGGCCACTCCGACCAACTCCCCTTTGGGCTAAGTCATGGGTGGCCCCGTGCCTACCAAACACACAACGGCCACCATCGCGGCCCGTCCCAAACAAGGACAAAAGCGCTTATCATCAAATCTACGGGCACACAAGGTTATGTCCGCCTACCTGATCAGGGTAAGCACGCACATAACCTTCCCTAGTTGGAGGCACCGGCGAGAGGCACGACAATAGACCCAATTAGGACCTTCCCATAAAGGTAAGCGTGGTTGCACTGGTCAGTTCGATATGGTGGCACCATGACTCAGCCAACAATTGTTCAAGTTCAATTTAATCCGATTAAACTTGAATGCAATATGCTGAGCCATGATAAAATAACATGATGCGATAATGCATAAACATGATATCAACATAAGTATGGGGTGCAACATAATTATCCACCATATCCATAATGAATCAAATCCAACTGAACATAGTATAATGATGAGCATGAAGATCACAAGTATAACACTAGTCATTGAAACCTAGCATGACCACTAGCATCAACAATAAATATCATGCAAGACATATCAACAATGCTACCATGCAATCATTTAACCAACTTGATGCAATGGAACATGCATAACAACGGTACTCGGGACAAACGACAGTCATGCATCGAAGACCATCACCAAAATCAACATGTACTACTAGCAAGCGTAAGCATATGAAAGGAATACTAGCAACTAGCAGGGCATGATAACCAGGTGCATAACAACATAGGAAGAAAGAAAGCACTAACCCAAAAGCATTACCGAAACAACGATAACCATATTTTAAACAAGCAATCATTTAATAAATATTCAAGTTGAAAACCATGGCTACTGCATGACTATCATGCAAGAGGGTATTGTGGCTTGCCTGGGGATGAAGAAGGCACCGGGGAGAAGTGCGGTGAAGCCGCGGAAAGATTTGTCGGAAAAAGTTCTCTCTCGGAGGGGCTGTATATGTGCAAGGGCAAAACGGTCATTTTCATAGTGCCAAACCATAGTGAAAATGATTCCAACAGAACGGGTTCAACGAAACAAAGACGTGGGCTTTGGAATCACCTCATTTGGAGTTGCGAGCAAAATGTTATAGCCCGTCGAAGTTCCGGGACCGATCTATAAAAGAATCTCTACAAAAAGGCCCCTGAGTGAGAAAACAGAAGGCGCCTAAGGAGAAAATAAGTTTTTGAATTATGAAAGCGGACTTACGGCTGGAGCAGAAGAGAAATATGCTTTCTGAAGGTGAAAACGTACTTCTATGAAGTACACTTCCACTTATCCACATGGAAAGTGGCGGGGCCGGGCTTGGGCAGCTAACATGTGGGTCCCACGGGTGGGGCCCGTCACTTATCCAGGTCAGCGTGGCGGGGCTGGGCTCTGGGTCAATGACGTGTGGGGCCTGCCTTATCCATCTCCCTCTCCTTGCGCCTGTCTTTTTCCTCCTCACTGCCTCCCCGATAAGAGACAGAGGAGAGGCAGGGGAGGGCACAGCGCCGGCGATGGGCCGACCGGCTTCGGTCACTTCCGGTCGAGACGAGGCCAGCGGGCGGAGTGCCGCTCCTGCCCGGAGAAGCAGTGGCGCCAGAGAGGGAGCGGGGCCACAGCGACGGGAGGAGGCAGGGATGGAAGGCGGTGGCCGTTCTCGAGGGACACGGCCCTGGAGGGATTCCGGCAATGAATGGAGGTGAGGGAAGGGTCTTCGGCGTGTGGGGAAGCTCGTGGAGAGGTCAGGGAGTGGAGGGGTGGATTGGGTGGCTCGGATTCGAGAGGAGACTCGAGGCAGCCATGGTGGACACAGAGTGCTCCTCGAGCTTGTTTGAGAGGCCGGGCGGGACCGGAGGAGAGTTGTGAGGCTGGTGGTGAGCTCGGAGGCGCTCGGGGTGGGCTTATATAGCCGCGGGGCGAGGTACCGTGCCGTCGTCACCGCGGACACGCAGTTGGCGCCGTGGACGCGTGTGCTCACGCATGGACTCTGGGGGAGGTGACGAGAGGGAACAGGAGGGAGAGCTCACGGGGAAGTGGCGGCCAAGGCAGCGCAGGAGAGACGCGGCCGAACGCCATTAAGGCGCGGTCGGCCACAATGCGCCCGTGGGCGCGCGGCGACGAGTGCTGATGGAGGGGCTTACGGAGGGGGAGAGGGGTCCAGGAGAACGGCGACGATGAGAGGAAGCTAAGGGACATGCCCGTGCTAGCTGGGACACCGAGCAGGGAAGGGGCCCGAGCAAGAAGCCATTCTGGACGCGGCCACTTCATGCCAAGTTGGTGGTCACTGCGCGCACTGGTGCACTCAGTGCCACAAGCGAAACCAAACGATGTCAGTGGGTTTGGCCTTCCTGGGTAGGTTGCAACTGCGGTGCTAGATTGGTTAAAAGTGCTCTGCTTAAGTGGTAAACCACCTCTGAAGTTTCCTGCAGTAAACTTGGATGAGAACTGCTGATCAACAGGAAGGAATTTGGAAGCAATGTAGTTGTCTGGTAGGTCTAGGGTAAGAAGGACTTTCACCTTGGAAACTTGGAGAGGATTAGGATCAGGATTTAATGTAGTTGCTTAACAACCACATAAACTGGTCCAGAAACTAGATTAGGATGGTGCACTCTGATGAAGCATCAACTTGAGCTCAAATTGGGCAAGGCAGAGTCATTTGGTCCTATGAAGATGCTCAAAAAGTCTCATACCAATTGGCCAAGCCAAACTGGTACCTGCTTCAAAAACATCTCCTTTGGACAGAAATTGCAAAAATTCTAGAGGAAAAATGGCTTGATGAACCATGCCCAAAATGGGTGGAGGTAGGTTATATGGATAACAGAAGACCTAGAAACATTGGCAGCCATAATGGAGCAAGATAAAATATACTTGCTTCACAAACTGAAATTTTGGACAGAATCAAAGAATAGAATATGAGCTCACATGAAGGCATGACATGAGCTCTACTTTGCTGGAGGGCTATGATATGATGATATGAGGGACCATGCAAAATGGAAACTCATTTGGATATGCCTAGCTTACACCTCCTTCACAAAGCTTCTTTCTGGATAGAAACTTTGGAAAATCATAAATAAATAATTACTAGGCAAATGAGGTTGGATTTTGGCATGTGGCAATGATATAGGCATGAAAAGGTGTCCAAGGAGTTTGAGGTCAATTGGGAAAATGAAAATAGCGCTTGCTTCACAATGTGCCATTTAGGGCAGAATAGGAAATGAATTATTTGAGCATGATTATAAACATGACAAATGAAATATTTTTCCATATTTGATAAAGATATGACCCAAACAATTTATGAGAATTATTTGGGAATTTTAGGAGTGATGGAAATAAAGGTTGCTTCACAACCTAGGGAAATTTGAGTTATTCCTTGAGTACAAAAGGAATATACCCAATAATAAGAATATTGGGATTTGGGCTAGGATGAAAATTACAAGGTCTAGGGAAGGATTTGTGTATGACAAGCCACTCTGGAAGCAAAGAAGAGGGCATCTTCTTCAGCGTCCAGACCACATAGCCCCGGAAAAAGGAAACTCGAGCAAAAACCTCAGAAAACAAAAGAAAAAGAAAGGGCCAAAAATCAGGCTGTCACACGCTTCCAGGCTAGGAGGAAGAAACCGGAGGGCGGGCGTGGATGTTGACGCTGCCGGAGGCCCGGATAGGAGAGACGGAGTCACCAGCAAACACGAATCGTCGAACGGTTGTACCCGTTCTTGACGCGTCTTGGGTTGCCGCCGGCTTCCATATAACTGACATTCGAAGATCCCAGCACGGCAGCCACGTCGGGCACCATGCTCTCCGGGTAATCCCACAAAGAGCATGGTCATCCCCCAAGGCCCTGACATCAGAAACCACTTCACGGTCAGGAGACTTGTATGGGAGAAAAGAGCCCTTCTGCGCGATAAGCGAACGGTGCACAGGCTGGGGGGGGTCAGGTTCGCCTTTTCTGATGGCAAACCCATTCCGTGACCCCTCTTCAGCATTGTGAGAGAAGGAGGGATGGTCCACGACCGACTACCTTGCCCCGTGTCCATTATGGACTTCGGCGTGGTGTCGTTTGTGTCGCCTCTCACTAGAATTGAAGCTACGGGTGACCCGGCGACGAGCGCACCGGAGTTTCCACCTCTAGTGCTATCACCGTGCCGCCCGAGTGCCCCCCTGAGGCCCATGCGAAGCTCTAAGCTAGGGCCCGAGACCTGGCCCCGGGTTCTCCTTATCAGCATATCCAGGAGAAAGCAAAAGATTGGGGGGAGTGTTTCGAGGATGAATGCCTCCGCTCTTCCCCCACCCCTCCTTTTATCGGCGGGTCGGGGAAGAGAGATGATTCCTCAACGGGTAACCACCACTCTTCTCCACCAATTCTAGAAGACCGGGCCCCTGCCTTGGTGCTCTCCCGCACCATGCACCTCTGTTACCTACCCCGCACAATGCATACAGCATATGTGGTTGAGGGTAAGGGCATGGTGGGAAAAGTGAATTGGCAGTTACTCCCTCGTGCGATAAAGTCATTCACGGGCAATTACAAGAGTGGCCCCACCACGATTGGCTTTATCCGATGCGTGGGAAAGCATGAAACTGGCCCCGACACAAGCTAATTAGGAACCAAACAACATCTCAAGGGGCCTACCGCTTCCACGCCCCTGCCTGTGCACTTGTTAGGGACTACACCAACGATGCCTGGTAGCACGTTCGGACCAGGCTCCGGGGCTTTTGTCGGCGCAACAAACCTTGGGTCTGTGTAATGCCCCGGACACACCTGCCCCCACCACGAACGCGCGGGAAAACATGAAACTGGCCCCGACACAAGCTAATGAGGAACCAAAGAAGATCTCAAGGGGCCTGCCGCTTCCACGCCCCTACCTGTGCACTTGTTAGGGCCTACACCAACGATGCCTGGTAGCACGTTCGGACCAGGCTCGGGGGCTTTTGTTGGTGCAACAAACCCTGGGTCTGTGTAATGCCCCGGACACACCCGCCGGTGGTCGTTAATCCTGGTTGGATCTAGACTGGCACCACAGATCAATACTAGTCTTTTCTATGCATTTTGTCCTCACTCATGCACACCCGAGCGCAACTTCCCGGTCGGTCACCCATCCTGAAACTACTCCAAGCTGAGCACACTTAACTTTGGAGTTCTGTCCGATTGGGCTCCTGGAAAAGAAGGAATTCCTTATTGATATGAGTAGTCTATCATCCCTAATAAGCCAGGCTATCACATACAACCCCACTCAGAGGAACCGACATCCTCGTCGGGCCACAGGAACGTTCCCTCTTAGCACATATGTATGTGCTTCCAGTCTGGCACATGTGCCATGCCGTGTGCCACAACGGGTCACAAACGTCATGCACAACATGACCGCGTACCTCTCTGCTAACATCCGTGTAAGGGCGAAGGTCGGCTCTGATACCAACTTGTAACGCCCCGAACACACCTGCAGGTGGACGTTACTCCTGGCGGGATCTAGACTATCCCCACATATCAATACTAGTCTTTTTCTGCACACTTTGTCCTCACTCATGCGCACCCGGGAGCAACTTCCCGGTCGGTCACCCATCCTAAAACTACTCCAAGCCGAGCACGCTTAACTTTGGAGTTCTGTCCGAATGGGCTCCCAGAAAAGAAGGAATTCCTTATTGATATGAGTAGTCTATAATCCCTAATAATCCAGGCTATCACAGTCCGTTCCCTAGATGGTACATAGGCACGAGAACAAGATTACTCCACCAAGGACAGACTGAAGCACAAGGGATCAGTTCTTCGAAGGACCGGCATGCAGCTCAAGAAGACCAAGACTATCCAGAGAAGTAAGATGTTGCTATGGGAAAAACCTCCCTTGTCGGGCAGGCGAGCCTGGGGAGGATGGGGTTACCCCCGGAAGCAAGCTTTCGGGTTGTCTCGACAGGCCCGCCGGGGCTTACGGAGGCCGAACCACCCCACCACATCACCTCATCACGACGCACGTCATTGATCAGTGCGGTGTCAAGCTCCAAAGTGACTAAGTGGCTGCTATTCGCCACATGGCAGCCACTTCCTACAGAAAATACCTACAAGCGAAACTCGTCCTGCGACGTGTCAAGCAAGCAGGCGCGAAGCTGGCAAAACAGCCCGGCAGGGCCTGTCGGCCAAGCTGTGATGTGACGTTGAGCGGCGCATTTAATGCGCCCTGTCAGCCTGGAGAATTAGGTATGATAGCACTCTTTGCTATCTGACAAGTGTATAATGACTAACTTGCCACTGTGGTGACCCATTTATCTATAAAAGGAGGCCCAAGGCAACCGTAGAAAGGGATGGCTAAGCCACACCCTCGCACATTCATATGCACGTAGCCGTTTTCGCCCCGAGGCAACCCTGCCGGGAAAGCGTGCTCCACTCACCACCATTTTCCCACCGTCAATCCACCAAAGCAGGAGTAGGGTTTTACGCCTCACGGCGGCCCGAACCTAGGTAAAGACTGCCCGTGTGCTCTCCGCCGTGCTGTTCCACCCTCCTCTGCACTTTGTGCAATGTGCCATCCCCCTGCCGAACTAGAAAGGGACTCTTGGTCCTATAGGTGGTCATGGTTTCCCACGACAATATCATCAACATATATTTGGCATATGAACGGTTTACTATCGTAAGATTTTGTGAAAACGGTAGGATCACGTGAACCGGGTTTGAAATCCTTTCTCTTTAGGAACTCCTCCAGGGTATCATACCAAGCATGTGGGGCTTGCTTGAGGCCACAGAGAGCCTTGTTGATTCTAAAGACTTTGTGAGGATGCTTTGGATCATCAAAACCTAGTGGTTGAGAAACATATACTTCTTCCTCGAGCTTACCATTGAGGGATGCACTTTTTACACCCATGTTATATAAGAGAATGTTGTGATGGTTAACAGGTATACGAATAGCGTCAAGCCTAGCGACAGGTGCAAATGTTTCATCAAAATCAATACCATCAACTTAAGTGTAGCCTTGTGCTACAAGCCAGGCCTTATTCCTCACCACTTGACCATTTTCTTCTTGTTTGCTGTGGTAGATCAAGTTGGTTTTTCGATGACATTGTGCTTGCGTGGATCGGGATGCTTGACAAGCACCCACACATTGTTCAGTTCGAATTGATGCAATTCATCTTGCATGGCTTGAATCCATTTAGGATCCACAAATGCTTCATCAACATTGGTGGGCTCTGTGATTGAGAAAATGCAAAGTGTCCACAAAATTTAGCTAAATGTTAAGCTCTTGAGCGAGTCAGGGGACCAGGTGCATTGGTGTGGTCGAGGATCATCTCGATCCGCACTTCATTCACCGCTCGTGGAGGAGCTGGACGAGGGACTTTTTGTTGTTGAGCATTTTCTTTAGGATCAACAGTTTCTTCACAAAGGGGAATGATCACTTATTCATCATCTATTTCTTCACTTGGCATAGTTTCACCAGTGCCCATAAGCTTGATAGATTCCACACAAGGCATTTCATCTAGCAGGGGAGGTAGGAGCTCTCTTTCCGAGCCGTTATTCTCATCGAACTGCACATCTACAATTTCAACAACCTTATTTTGGTAGGTGTTGAAGACTCTATAGGTGTGCGAGTCCTTTCCGTAACCAAGCATAAAACCCACATCTTCTTTAGGTGCAAATTTACAATTGTGATGTAGATATCTAATCCAACATTTAGCACCAAAAACTTTGAAATGACTCACATTTGGTTTCTTGTCTAGGAGGAGCTTATATGAATTCTTCTTGAGGAATTTGTAGGATCAAAAGTATGTCTAGAGGGGTGGGGGTGATTAGTGTCGGATCTCGGGTTCCGGAAAAATCCTGAAGGTTCGAACACTGGGGTGCGCGCGAAGATCTTCCCCTATCGATCCACGTCCTAGCTTTGCTAAGATCTCAAGGGCTAACTCGATGAACTCGCAACACAAAGGACACAAGATTTATACTGGCTTGGGCCACCGTTGTGGTGTAATACCCTACTCCTGTGTGGTGGTGGTGGATTTCCTCTTGGGCTGAGGATGAACAGCCTCCTGAGGTGAGGTGTTCTTATGCTAGGTGAGTGTGTGGATGGGTTTGATCTAGTTCTCTCTCAGCTTGCTAGATGAGCCAATCCCTTTCTATGGTGGAGGCTAGTCCTATTTATAGAGGCCCTGGTCCTCTCCCCAAATATTGAGCGGGAAGGGAGCCAACAACGGCAAATTCGAAAGGGGACAACTAGTACAACTTATCCTGACAAAAGCAGTCTACGCCTGCAAAAGGCTCTGGTGGTGACACCTTCTTGGGCTCCACGGTGACCTCTGTCTTGCCGTCCTGCTGGTCTTGGTCTCGTTGCACCGATATGGAAACCTTTGCTTGATGCCTCGATACTCCACGCCTGCGCTTGCTCCCTTAGCACCAAAGAGGAACACAAGGAAACTATGCGCGCTGGCGCCCGCCTAATCCCGATTGTCATGGCTAACATCATCGGAACCTCGCGAGGTTTGCCTAGCCTTGATCTCTCCGCCCCTCGCGAGCCAGCCTGGTGAGGCCGCTCCTGAGGAGGCCATGTGTCGTCCGCCCCACGAGGCTTGGCCCATCGCGAGGGTCTTGAGTCCTTGCTGGTGAAGGTGGGTCGTACGGGCTCACCCGCAAAGCCACACCGTGGGCTACAGGCAGGCAAGCCTGGGGACCCCCGTTCCTAGAACACCGATAGTTGCCCCCAGGCCCAAGGTGCGCTCGGGCTTGGCTTCGAGGCGAGGCCGAAGGGCAAGTGGGGAGCGCCGCGGGACCTATTAGCCTGTGCCTTGGTCGACGCATGGCGATTGATTGCACATGGGAGCCTCCGCTTCCCCACGTCGCCTCCATAACTGCCCGATTTGACAAGTCTCTCCTGCATGCAAGGAAAATCCATCATTACCTGTGATCATGGGGGGCGCTGGTTGGCCTTCTTCTGCTATAAATGGGGAGGGGGGGGTAGAGCCCCCGTCGCCCATCTCTTCCCATTCCGCTTGCTTCACCCCTTTGCTCCATCGTCGCCACCAATAGCGCCATTGAAGAGGCTCTCTGCCACTGAGAAGCGGAAGGCCCCTCGCGAGGGGCCCGGCTCTCCGACGCCCAAGCGTGGACGCGGTCGTCCTCGCAAGCACACCGCGACCCCCGCCGTAGCCCCCGCAGCTGCGGCGGTGGCGCTTCGTGTCACAGGGGTCGCTCTGGTCGCGACAGCCCTATAGATGAAGGGAGACGTGCCATGGTTGCACGGCCTCCCCGGCCGCGCTTCCACTCGATGAAGGCGCTGCCGGAGTTCGTTATCTTGTTGGAGAACTCATCCAGCAACTGGCTTCAGCTCCCGCTTTTCTTTGTCGACGAGCTGCCAGCCTCTGGCCCAGGCGGGCTCTGGTTGCATGCGGATGGTTGCTGCAGCAGGGCTTCTTGGGTCGCGGTCGAGGTCTCCGCCACGGGAAACATAGCTCTGGCCCGCGGTTGGCAGACGTTCAGCCACGCGCGTGGCCGGGGCAGGCGGTACACCCTCCATTTCAGTTACGACGGTGATGCGACCCTCTATGTGAGGGTGTTTGGGGAAGATGGTCGCCGCGCCGGGTGCTGCCCCGAGGTGAATGACAGTGAGGAGGTGCTCGGCCTTGGCGACGGTATTTACGAGGATGAGGGCGAACCCACCCTTGGTGCCGACCGCGTCTCGTCCAGCTACGGCGGCTCTCCTCCGGCGACAGCTCCAGCAGCGGCAGTTACGACCAGCTGCCACGCCGCCGTGCCCGCTTCGAAGGTGGTAGCGGGTCGTCTCGACGCCGTGCCTCCATGAAGTGCGAGGAGGGGTCCGACTAAGCTTAGGACGGCGCCAGGAGCCTGCCCCCGTGGACCGCTGTAGGGCCAGGCTCCACTTTTATTTTGTTCTTCATTTCCTTCCTACATAAAAAATAAACCAGAATGGACCCTGGAGGGGCGTGTATCGAACTATGACCTCAATCATTATGCTATGTTAGTTGTTCCTGTGTTGTGTCACCACATCGTCGTTTTATGTAGGGACAACTTAGCTTGACTTGCTCGGAGTAGCCTCCTCCTTACAAGGCGCTTGCTTCCTGGTGCCTGCCGAGGCCTCCTTGGACTGATAGGTGCTTAGGAACTGCAAAAAATTCGTTAAGAGGCATGTCGTTCACCCGAGCCTTGGTTACAGGTGTTGCTGGCCTTGACCCAGTGCTTCGTATCACGATACCTGAGGGGAAAGGATTAGGAGATGTGTGCCAGCTTGCGAGCTCGAACGAGGGTGACTCGCGAAAAGCAGGCGAAAGGTAGAAAACGAAAGGCGCTCACGGGGGCACCCGTCCAGCCCCCTCGTGAGGAATGCGAGAGAGAGAGAGAGTACAGGCTAAACTGAAGATGGAAATGGAGGCAGAAGGCGACGAAACCAAATCAGTGAAGAACACCAGAAGCAAACTTCAATTAAAAGAGGACGCGCCAGACACCTAGTCTAGTCTTCAAATCTTCTCACCAGCGCGGAGCTAAGTGGTGCCACTTGGACATGGGAGAGAGCCCCCGAGGACCGAGGGCGGCACTCGTGAGACACTGGGCCGTGTACAACCCCACTCGTTATTACGTGAGAGTGTCACAGGCGGCGATCTTCACAGGCACGGGGCCTTGCTTCACAGGCGCTGTGCCTTGCTTCACGAGTAGAACTTCCGTAGGTGCTGGATGTTCCAGGCGGTCTGGATGGGTAACCCGTCATGTGTCTCCAGGCATGCAACGCCAGGCCTGGAGACATGGATGAGCTTGAACGGGCCCTCCTACATGGGTGGGAGCTTATACATCCCTTCCCTGGAGAGCAGCCGCCTCAGGACGAGGTTACCCACTTCTAGTGTCTTGGAGCGGGCGCTGCGACAGTGGTACCACCGCAGCACCTGCTGGTACCTTGCCGCCCGTAGTGCAGCTTCGCAGCGACGTTCCTCCCCCAGCACGAGGTCCATCCCCCACATGGCGTCCTGCTACGTTTCATCGAATGCCAATACCCATGCGGAGCGATGTCTAACCTCGTGAGGGAGGAGTGCTTCTGCTCCGTAGACGAGGAACAACGGGGTTTCGCCCGACGGCTTGGTGGCGGTGGTGCGGATGGACCACAACACGGACTGGAGCTCATCGTGCCAGCCCCTGGCGCAGGCTTCGAGCTTATTCTTGAAGTACTGGTCTTGAGGCCTCTCAGGACCTTCACGTTGGCATGTTCGGCCTGGCCATTGCTCCTGGGGTGCTGTCGGTGTTCTGGGAACGGGGGTCCCCAAACTTGCCTGCCTGCGGCCCGTGGCGTGGCGAAGCCAGCAGGCTGTACGACCCATCTTCATCAACAAGGCATCCAAGACCCACGCGAGGGGCCAAGCCTCGCGAGGCGTATGATACAAGACCTCCTCTGGAGTGGCCTAGTCGGGCAGGATCACGAGGAGCGGAGATAACAAGGCGAGGCAAACCTCATGAGGCTCTCGTGACATGAACCATGACGATCGACACCAAGCAGGCGCCAACGCGCGTAGGGTCCTTGTTTCCTCTTTGGTGCTAAGGAGGCCAGTGCAGGCGAGGAGTACCGAGGCATCAGGCAAAGGTTTCCATATCGGTGCAACAAGACCAGGACCAGAAGGACGGCAAGAAGGAGGTCATCGTGGAGCCCAAGACGGCGTCACCACCAGAACCTTTCGCAGGCGGAGACCGCATTTGTCAGGATAGCTTGTACTAGCTGTCCCCCTTCAAATTTGCTCGCCTTTGCTGGCTCCCTTCCCGCTCAATATTTGGGATGAGGACCAGGGCCTCTATAAGTAGTACTAGCCACGACCATAGGCAAGGAGGACCATTTTAGACCATCCAGAACCACACAAGTTAGCCAAGCACAAGAACACCTCAACCTCAGGAGGCTGTTCTTCCCCTTGTATTGTTCATCATCAGCACTGGAGGCAATCCACCACCACTACACTGGAATAGGTTATTACACCAAAACGGTGGCCCAAACTAGTATAAATCTTGTGTCTTTCTGTGTTGCGAGTTCGTCGAGTTCGCCCGCGAGATCATAGCGAGCTAGGGCGTTGATCGGTGGGAGGAAAAGACTTCGCGCGCACCCTAGTGTTCGAACCTTAAGGGTTTGCCGGAACCCCACATCCGACAGGTGCGCTACCGAAGCGTAGCATATCTGCGTTCCAAGGTTAGCACAATACATTTTGAAGAGATTACTGGTGAAATGTGAACCATTATCGGTGATGATGTGGTTGGGGACCTCAAAACGGCTCATGAGACCCTTGATGAACTTGACCGCAGAGCTAGCTGGGATAATGCGGATGACTTACACCTCCGCACACTTATTGAACTTGTTGAAGGTGATGTAGAGGTATCGGTAGCCCCAGGCGCCTGAGGGAACGGGCCCAGGATATGTAGTCCCCAGACTGCGAACGACCACGAGAGTGGAATGGTCTAGAGGCCCTGAGCTGGCTGATGGATCTGCTTGGCGAGGAATTGGCAGGCCTTGCAGGACTTCACCAGCTCAGCTGCGTCATTGAGTGCCGTAGGCCAGTAGAATCTGTTGCGGAATGCCTTGCCGATGAGGGTTCGTGATGAAAAGTGGTGCCCGCAGTCCCCGCCATGTATGTCGGCCAGCAGCTCTTTCCCCCGTTCCCTAGAGATGCAATGTAGTGAAACGTCATTTGACCGCTTCCTGTATAACTCACCGTCCTGGATGCAGTACGTTGTGGCTTGCCGGGCCACACGCTCCGCATCCTCCTCCTTCTCTAGCAGCGTCCCTTGCATCAGGTATTCCTTGAATTCCTTGGTCCAGCATCCCTCCTGGGGCTCGAGTGCCAAGAGTAGGCGCGCTCCTGAGGTCGGGCCACAGGCTGGGGCTCCTGTGGCAGGCGGCTGCGGGAGTTCCTCCCGAGGCTGACATGTTCTAGAAAGCGTCAGCTGTGACGCCCCAAGACCGGAGCTTCTGATGCCTTCCATGTTTTTCCGAGTTTCGCCGTGTATTTCTTTTGCTCTCTTGCATTGTATCATGTCATCATGCCACCATATCATTAATTTTATAACTCTTGTAAATAAATTGTGTGGATCTTCGATCCATTTAAATCGAGGGAGTTCACATGGTGAAATTCTCTTTATAACATATAAAAGTCTCCTTCTATTATTTGGGAGCTATATTAAAAATTCCATTGTTTTGGAATCACCCATGAACCCACTTGCATATTAAATCCCTTAGCCTTTTCTTCCTCAAGTTTCGACTCTCTAGCCTTGCCAATAATTCTGTTACCATTTTCCGAAGCTCTACCCAAATTCTCAATGTTTTTAGACCTTCCCAAACCTCACTTCCTATTCAAATCATTTGAATTTAAATCAAATGAGTTTGAATTTAATCTTTCAATCTTGGCCATTTCTATTTTCTTGGAACGAGCACATTTTTGTGAGTCCGTGAAAATCATTCCCATGCCCAGATTCCACCCCTACCTTCTCTTTCTTTTCTTTCTCTTTTTCTATTTTGTTTTAAATGGGAAAAGAATATAGAGAAGAGAGAGGCCAGCCCTTTTAACCTCAGGCCCAGCTACAACTAGTCCGGCCTCTTGGACCTCCCAGGCCCAGCCTCCAGTGGCCCAAGGCCCGATCGCTCCCCCCCCCCCGTAACCCTAGTGATCCCCTCGCATCTACCCTCACTCCCTCGTTCCTCCTAGCGCCGTCCCGCATAGAAGATGGAACCGGTGCCCGATCCTCCCTCCTCTCAATCTCTCCCTTCCCTCGATCCCATCTCTCCCTCCCGAAGGGCCCACTCCTCATCTCTCCCTCCTCGCGCTGCACCCCTCGCCTCCTTCCTCCTCGATCCGACCCGCCGCCGGCGCCCTGCAGCCGCCGCCGTCTTGCCGCTGTGCTGCGCACCACCTCCATGGCTGCCGCACCCCGCCTCAACGCTCGGACGCTGCTTCGCTCCGCCGCGCGTCCTTGCTGGTCAAGCTCGTCGACTCGCGGCCGAGTCCTCCCCGCGCCACCACTCAAGGGGCCAACTCCGACGGCCCCGGCACCCGCGCCATGCTGTCGTCAGGTCCCGAGTACCCCCGCAGCAGCGCCCGACCCCGCGCTAGTCTCCTCGCTGGTGACCAGGCGCCACCTGCTACTCCGGCGTGCCCCTGCTCCTTTCTCCAGGCTGCCGGCTTCATCGCCACGTCAAGTACCTATAGCTGATGTTGCTCCTTGCATCGCCCAGCACTCGCTGGCGCCTTCAGCCACCCGAGGTTCTTCTCCTCGCCACCGCTACTCCGGCGAGCACCACCAGGTCGCGGGCAATTCTCTGCATGAGTGCTCCTGAACGAGACGCTCAAATCCTACCCAGAGCGCAAGCCAGAAGACTCTGTGGATGTGCATCTCACTTGTTCCACTTTGGATCATCAAGATCGTATCCGGTTCATCAAGTACCGTTGTCTCAGATTGCGCCAAGTACCACGACGCTCAGAGCCTCGGATCCGGCAAGTCCCTCGACGACAAGTGCATGACTATGCGGATTGTACCAAGTACCCCCTTCGAGATGACGGGATCGGCAAGTGTGAAACACCATGTACCATGACGACCATCGACATGTACCCATACACCACATGTAAACGCCAAGTACCCCTCATGTCAGCAAGACCCGGAAGTCGGACCCTGAACGATCGACGACTAGTGGACCGTGTACAACTACCGTCGCCCCAAGGACATTGGATTCGTTAAGTACCTCTCTGCAAACGAAATGTATACCGCTACCGTCGCAAGAATTGAGACCGACAAGTCCGAAGATGCAAGTACCACTCCGAACCATGTACGATGACTGTCGCCGAAGACACGTGTAACGCAAACGTCAAGTTCAACTACCGTCGCGTGAACCGCTACTTCCACGACGACCGTGAACGATTACTTCCACTATGAACATGAACGACTACCGTCGCGATAACAACTACATCCCGTCAAACTCGTTCCGCCCCAAAAACACACGCTTCGAAGGTACACCCCCGAGACGACCGTCCGTTAATGGATGTATGTGTTGTATGAGTTGATCGTGTTTGCACCATGTCCGAGTTGTCACTTGCTCAGTCCTCCTCTTCTGCCACTAACTCCTGGGGACCCGGTTACTGGGATCACCCCACCATCTTTTGCATGCTCCCGCCACCTTCCTTTGCACCGGTATCTCCATGAGCTACTGGAAGCGATATGTTGCCATGGCACCATTTCCGTTGTCGTTGCTGTGGCACCCCTTTTCTCTTCACCACGGTGACAAATGCTTCATAATGCTCTTATCAATATTTTCATAGAAATTGCATAAACTTGCACATGTCATCCGCATCATGATAACAACATTTAGAATGTTTAATTTGTTGTGGCATTAAATTGCTAATGCACATGAGGATTTATCGGAATGGTTGTTTGACGTTTCCGGCCTCATTTAAAATGCCTAACTATGTTTTTTACTCATGTTTCACCTCTTGCCATGTTTAAACAACATTTAATATTGTTGACTACATAACCGGGAGTGAATTAAATAAACGAATGTGGTGCTTCGTCAATATGCAACTCGTTGCATATTGAGCTCCACTTAATTTGTAGTATTGTTTGTTGCATATTGCCATGCCATGCCTCTTTAAACTGGACATGCATCATACTTGGTTGTGCATCATGCCATGTTTATGTGATCATTTTTACCATGTTGTTTGCTTCTTTCCGGTGATGCTTCTTTGGGTAGTTCCGATAACGTCGTGTTTGTGAGGATCTGTTCGTCTACGTCCGTTTGCCTTCTTCATGGACTCGTTCTTCTTCCTTGCAGAATCATAGGCAAGATGACCATACCCTCGAAATCACTTCTATCTTTGCTTGCTAGTTGCTCGATCTATTGCTGTGCCGCGATACCTACCACTTGTTATATCATGCCTCCCATATTGCCATGAGAAGCCTCTGACCTACCTTCCTAGCAAACCGTTGTTTGGCTATGTTACCGCTTTGATCAGCCCCTCTTATAGCGTTGCTGGTTGCAGGTGAAGCTGAAGTTTGTTCCATGTTGGAACATGGGTGTGTTGGGATATCACAATATCTCTTATTTATTTAATGCATCTATATACTTGGTAAAGGGTAGAAGGCTCGGCCTTGTGCCTGGTGTTTTGTTCCACTCTTGCGGCCCTAGTTTCTGTAATACCGGTGTTATGTTCCTTGATTTTGCATTCCTTATGCGGTTGGGTTATAACGGGAACCCCTTGACAGTTCTCCTTGAATAAAACTCCTCCAGCAAGGCCCAACCTTGGTTTTACTTTTGGACTAACAACCTAGCCTTTTCCCTTGGGTTTCCGGAGCCCAAGGGTCATCTTTATTTTAACCCCCCCGGGCCAGTGCTTCTCTAAGTGTTGGTCCAACCTGAGCGATGTCCGGCGCCCCGTGGGCAACCAGGGTCTATGCCAATCCGATGTCTGGCTCATCCGGTGTTCCCTGAGAACGAGATATGTGCAGCTCCTACCGGGATTTGTCGGCACATCCGGGTGGCTTTGCTGGTCTTGTTTTAGCATTGTCGAAATGTCTTGTAACCGGGATTCTGAGTCTGATCGGGTCTTCCTGGGAGAAGGAATATCCTTCGTTGACCATGAGAGCTTGTGATGGGCTAAGTTGGCACACCCCTGCAGGGTTTTGAAATTTCAAAAGCCGTGCCCGCGGTTATGGGCAAATGGGAATTTGTTAATGTCCGTTTGTAGAGAACTTGACACTTAACTTAATTAAAATGCATCAACCGCATGTGGTCTCTTTTCGGTGGAGTTCGGGAAGTGAACAAGGTTTTGGTGTTATGCTTGAACGTAATTAGTTTCAGGATCACTTCTTGATCACTTCTAGTTCACGACCCCTGCGCTGCTTCTCTTCTCGCTCTTATTTGCGTATGTTAGCCACCATATATGCTAGTGCTTGCTGCAGCTCCACCTCACTACCTTTTCCTACCCATAAGCTTAAATAATCTTGATCGCAAGGGTGTGAGATTGCTGAGTCCCCATGACTCACAGATTACTTGCAAAACCAGTTGCAAGTGCCGATGATACCGTGCAGGTGACGCAACCGAGCTCACATAGGAGCTCGATGAAGATCGTGTGCGTTGTGTTGGTTCGTTTCTAGTTGATCAGTAGTGGAGCCTAGTTGGGGCGATCGGGGATCTAGCATTAGGGGTTGTCTTTCTTTATTTCATTCCATAGTCGGACCTTGATTGTATCTGGATGATGTAATGCTATATATATGTATTGTGTGAAGTGGCGATTATAAGCCAACTCTTTATCCCACTCTTATTTAGTACATGGGATGTGTAAAGATTACCCCTCTTTCGACATGCCTACTATGAGGTTATGCCTCTAAGTCGTGCTCCGACACATGGGAGATATAGCCGCATCGTGGGTGTTACAAGTTGGTAATCATAGCCTTCACCGACTTAGGAGCCCCTGCTTGATCGAATTGCTGGCGTTGTTGAGTCTAGAAAAAAATGTTTTGAGTCTTATAGGATTATATATATTGGAGAGTAGGATTCTTTTTACACCTTAGTCCCTTCGTCGCTCTAGTGAGGCCCCCTGACGTAGAGTTTTAACTTTTCTCTCCTTAAATTTCACGAAATTTTTTTAGGATCACGCGGGTATCTTAGAATCGTTCCTATGGTTTTGTGACGAGAACATTGTTCTTGGTGCCTCCTGACATTTAGGGGTTGTGGCAGTGTCCCGGGGAGTTGAGCTTCAAGGTGTTTTCGTCACAATTTTATCGTTGCAGTTCTGGAATACCTGAGTTCGCCGACATCGAAAATCTCTTTTATGTAGTTGTTGGTGAGATAACCTCGACGCCACCCGGTACTGGGGCGGGAGTTTGGGAGTATTGTCATAACTCGTATATAGGATGTTTTTTGAAGGTTGAGGTAAATGATTTCCGAAGGTTTCTTGGTTATGTGTTGAAGGATGGATATAGCTGGATGTAGGTATTGTTAGTTTGGGTGAGATATTATGCTTCCCCTGTATCCCCAACATCTGATTGCATAACCAGAAAGTTTCGGGAGTTTATAAGTGGGAATTCAAGTAGCTCCTAGGATATCTTTCCGACAGATGCATGATATGAGATTGGGGTTCGACCTCTAGTGGTCCACCTATCCACGGTTGGTTTTACAGTGCTCTCGTTGTGTCTTAAAGAGTCCTTGTCTATGCTGACTCGGGGACGCTTCATATGTGATGCGCACTACCTTTTACACGATGGTGCTGTACGATTGAGCCCGTGTGGGCCCCACCATGAAAACTTCGGACGAAATCTCTATCATATGTTTGTTCCGGCTTATTTTGCAAGCCAATCCTTTGTTTTGTTTTGAGTTGTGGTATTCGTGTTGCTTCAATGTCAAGTGTTGATTCCATACCTTCCCCAAATGGTGTTCTCATACTCCTATGTCAATACCAATTCTTCATGATAATTGAGATTGTCATGTCAATCCTTTTCAACCGGTGTGTTTTCTCTTCAAGTGGATCCGATCATTTTAACATCCGGAAGATCACCTCTCGTTTTTCCCAACGTTGTTCATTGCATCCGTCCCCAAGTTGCCTTTGTTCTTCCCACCCTCCCACCCTTTTTCCTTAAGGACTGAGATTTCTTAATCAAGTATCCATCTTATGAATGTGAAGTTTCTTCATTATTTCCCCAATGTTCTTATCCGGTGATTCTCAGGAAGATACTAACGGAGCTTCAAGTTCGCCATTCTTCTTTCTTTTCTTCTCCGGTGGATTCAAGTCAAGCTTTGTTGATCATATCCTTTCCTCGTTTCAAATGTCTTCTCATGCCGGTGCACCTCATAATCATTCCCCACTTGCTATTAAATTGTCCTAGAGTGCTGAAGATGCCTCAGAAGATTCACGTTTTCCATTCTCAATCCGTTCAAGTTCTTTCGAGGGGGATATCTTGTTCAAGCCATTTAAATCAATGGGTGTAATCTCCTTCTCAAGTAAATCGTTCAACGTTGTTTCTTTTGAGTGAGCCCTAACCCACAGCCAGGTCTTTTTCCAGGATCTTACCTAACTCGTCTTTTTCCGGAGTTATTCTCAAATTCTTCTCCAAGTTTGACGTAAGAATGAATTTTCATCAGTCAATCGCCTTCTCCAATATCGTTTTTCAAATTCTTTTCATCGTCGGCTCAACTTCTTCATTATTCATTCTCCCGGAGTATCTCAATAATTCATGGTGGTGTTTCTCGTCGTCATTCTCGGATTTGAAGACGGAAGAAGAGTTCCTCTTAAATCCTTACCTGTTCTTTCAAAGATTCGTGATTCAAGCTTGATGCCATTCACTCATAATTGTTTTTGATTGTGAGAATTCTTTTCACCCATCCAAAGCAATTCAAGATTCTTTCAAGTTTGATTCTCCGGAGCCCATCATCTCAGAATTATTGATTCCAGCTTTCAGCTCTTGTTATTCATATCTTACCGGTGCATCGCTCAAGTATTCTCTAGTCAGCTCATGATCTCCTCGTTTCACTTGTATCTAAATTCCATCAAGTACCTTCATTCGTTGTTTCCAATTCTTCCCGATGAATTGTGCCTGTGCTACATTCATTTTCAATTCTTACAGTGGTTCGTTCAAGATTTCTCTTCCTTTGTTATCATATCAATTTATTCGTTGGTTAAATCCTAGCGGTGGTTCGTTGAAGACCTTCTCAAGTTTGCGTTTTACCTATCTTAATCCTTTCTACGAGAATAAGTAGTATGCAAAATCCGTTGCTTATAATCAATTTGAATTGGTGAAGGATAAGCATAATGTAATTCTTATTCTTGTTTCATCCAAGCGATTAATTCCTTATTTCGGAGGTTCATCAAAAATTCTTGATTTCTTTTGTTCATCTTTATTTTTCAGAGTTCCAAGTTTTTCCACATTATCTCGTCATGAAGCTCCATCTAAATCTTCGCAAGGCTTCACCTTGTGTTTTCAACTTCTCTTTCCTTTCATTTCATCATCCTTTTGCTACCAGAGTTCTTCATGGAGGCTCTACATGATGGTTCATAAAGGATTTAATTCCTTCTCGAAGTGTTCATCGAGATTCTTTTCAGAGGAGTTCGAACATTCTTCATCTTGCATTTCTAAGTGCAGTTCTTCCTATCCTATCTTTTGAGGTGGTGTTATGTCACTCTTGACAATTTGAGTTTTTGTTTCATGATTGCCATGTTGTCAAGATTGAGATATTTTTAATCCACCAATCTCTTCGTTGGAGTTATCTAGTGTCATATTTCACCTAAAGCCTTCCCTAAGGAATGTTGCTATTGTGGTGCTTATCAATGATTCAAGTTATCTCTCTATCATCTTGGTGGAAGAATTTTTCGTCTCTTCTTTGTTCCCGATCAATCATTGCTTTCGGTGGCAGAATTTCACCTCAGTTTTGAGATGTTTGCCATAAGCCCCGTACAAGCTTACTCTTTTCGTTGTTGTTTTTTCCAACAACTCCGTTCGACCCTTCTACTAAAGATGCTTTTTCAAGCTCATTTGAGGTAGAAAATGTTGTTTTCTCCTCCGTTCTTTTGATTCCATTCTTACATTTGTTCTGGAGGCATTGTGATGTTGCTCTCTTCGACCCATCATCTTGTTTTGTGAAGTTCATGTTGAATTCTTTCCATTCACAGTCGGAGTGCTGCCCAAATTACATCATTCTTATTCCTTCAATATCTTGTTTAACCGGAGTGTTCTATCTATCATTCCTCTTCTAACCGGAGTCTCGTCCAAGTGCTATAATTTTGCCAAGTTCATATTCTATGCCTTACATTTCCAACCGGAGTGTTGTCGAAATTGATCCTTATCGTTCCTTGTACATCTAATTTCTACTGGAGTGCCTGCATGTACTTCTTGTCCATTGCAACCCTTTTCTTATGTCTTTCAACCTACAAAGTTCTCGTAATGTTCCTTGTTCCTCTTTTCTAACGGAGTGTTTTCAACTTCGTTCATCTTCGTTGTATTCTCTTCTCAAAAACTGTTTAACCTCCAAAGGTTCATGGTTTCACTCGTTTGTCAAAGAAACAACTTTATTTTACCTCTCCTCTTCTTGTTCCGTTTCTCTCCGATGCCATCCTAGATCTTGGGACAAGATCCTCTCGTAGTGGTGGAGTGTTGTGACGCCCCAAGACCGGAGCTTCAGATGCCTTCCATATTTTTCCGAGTTTCTCAGTGTATTTCTTTTGCTCTCTTGCATTACATCATGTCATCATGCCACCATATCATTAATTTTATAACTCTTCTAAATAAATTGTGTGGATCGTTGATCCATTTAAATCGAGGGAGTTCACATGGTGAAATTCTCTTTATAACATATAAAAGTCTCCTACTATTATTAAGGAGCTATATTAAAAATTCCATTGTGTTGGAATCACCCATGAACCCACTTGCATATTAAATCCCTTGGCCTTTTCTTTCTCAAGTTTCGACTCTCTAGCCTTGCCAATAATTCTTTTACCATTTTCCGGAGATCTACCAAAATTCTCAACATTTTTGGACCTTCCCAAACCTCACTTCCTATTCAAATCATTTGAATTTAAATCAAATGAGTTTGAATTTAATCTTTCAATCTTGGCCATTTCTATTTTCTCGGAACGAGCACATTTTTGTGAGTCCGTGAAAATCATCCCCATGCCCAGATTCCACCCCTACCTTCTCTTTCTTTTCTTTCTATTTTTTTGTTTTGTTTTAAATGGGAAAAGAATATAGAGAAGAGAGAGGCCAGCCCTTTTAACCTCAGGCCCAGCTACAGCTAGTCTGGCCTCTTGGACCTCCCAGGCCCAGCCTCTAGTGGCCTAAGGCCCGATTGCTCCCCCCTGTAACCCTGGCGATCCCCTCTCATCTCCCCTCACTCCCTCGTTCCTCCTAGCACCGTCACACATAGAAGATGGAACCGATGCCCGATCCTCCCTCCTTTCAATCTCTCTCTTCCCTCGATCCCATCTCTCCCTCCCGCAGCGCCCGCTCCTCATCTCTCCCTCCTCGCGCTGCACCCCTCGTCACGATCCCCTCGCCTCCTTCCTCCTTGATCTGGCCCGCCGCTGGTGCCATGCAGCCGCTGCCGTCTTGCCGTTGTGCTGCGCCCCACCTCGATGACCGCCTAGCCCCGCCTCGCCGTCCGGACGCCGCTTCGCCCCGCCGCGCGACCTCGCTGGTCGAGCTCGTTGACTCGCGGCCGAGTCCTCCTGATAACCCACAAGTATAGGGGATCGCAACGGCTTTTGAGGGTATTGTATTCAACCCAAATATATTGATTCGACACAAGGGGAGCCAAAGAATATTCTCAAGTATTAGCAGCTGAGTTATCAATTCAACCACACCTGGAAACTTAGTATCTGCAGCAGAGTGTTTAGTAGCAAAGTAATACGATAGTGGTGGTAACGGTAACAAAACAGTAATGAAAGCAAAGTAATATTTTTGGTATTATGTAGTGGTTGTAACAATAGCAACGAGAAAGAAAATAAGCATAAACCAATATATGGAAATATCGTAGGCATCGGATCAATGATGGATAATTATGCCGGATGCGGTTCATCATGTAACAGTCATAACATAGGGTGACACAGAACTAGCTCCAATTCGTCAATGTAATGTAGGCATGTATTCCAAATATAGTCATACGTGCTTACGGAAAAGAACTTGCATGACATCTTTTGTCCTACCCTCCCATGGCAGCGGGGTCCTAATGGAAACTAAGGGATATTAAGGCCTCCTTTTAATAGAGAACCAGAACAAAGCATTAGCACATAGTGAATACATGAACTCCTCAAACTACGGTCATCACCGGTAAGTATCCCGATTATTGTCACTTCGGGGTTAACGGATCATAACACATAATAGGTGACTATAGACTTGCAAGATAGGATCAAGAACACTCATATATTGATGAAAACATAATAGGTTCAGATCTGAAATCATGGCACTCAGGCCCTAGTGACAAGCATTAAGCATAGCAAAGTCATAGCAACATCAATCTCAGAACATAGTGGATACTAGGGATCAACCCCTAACAAAACTAACTCGATTACATGGTAAATCTCATCCAACCCATCACCGTCCAGCAAGCCTACGATGGAATTACTCACGCATGGTGGTGAGCATCATGAAATTGGTGATGTAGGATGGTTGATGATGAAGACGGCGACGAAGCCCCCTCTCCGGAGCCCCGAACGGACACTAGATCAGCCATCCCGAGAGCTTTTAGGGCTTGGCGGCGGCTCCGTATCGTAAAACACGATGAAATCTTCTCTCCTATTTTTTTCTCCCCGAAAGCAGATAAATAGAGTTGGAGTTGGAGTCGGAAGGTCTCCAGGGGGCCCACGAGGTAGGGGGCGCGCCCTAAGGGGGGGCGCCCCGCGCGCCCCCCACCCTTGTGGAAAGGGTGTGGGCCCCCTGGTCTTCACCTTTGGCGAGGATTTTTTATTATTTATTGTAAGACATTCCATGGAGTTTTAGGTCATTCTGAGAACTTTTGTTTTCTGCACACAAAACAATATCATGGCAATTCTGCTGAAAACAACGTCAGTCTGGGTTAGTTCCATTCAAATCATACAAGTTAGAGTCCAAAACAAGGGCAAAAGTGTTTGGAAAAGTAGATACAACGGAAACGTATCAACTCCCCCAAGCTTAAACCTTTGCTTGTCCTCAAGCAATTCAGTTGACAAACTGAAAGAAATAAAGAAAAACTTTTACAAGCTCTGTTTGCTCTTGTTGTTGTAAATATGTCAAGCTAGCATTCAAGTTTTCAGCAAAGACTATAACTAACCATATTTGCAATAATTCTCAGTTCTCATGATTACCCATATCAATAGCATGATCAACTAGCAAGCCATAATAATAAATCTCGGATGACAAAACTTTCTCAAAACAATGATAATATGATATAACAAGATGGTATCTCGCTAGCCCTTTCTGAGACCGCAAAACATAAATGCAGAGCACCTTTAAAGATCAAGGACTGACTAGACATTTTAATTCATGGTAAAAGAGATCCAATCATAGTCACAGCCAATATAAATTAACAGTGATGAATGCAAATGACAGCTGCGCTCTCCAGCTAGTGCTTTTAATAAGAGGGTTATGACTCAACACAAAAGTAAATAGATAGGCCCTTCGCAGAGGGAAGCAGGGATTTGTAGAGGTTCCAGAGCTCGGTTTTGAAATAGAGATAATTAATATTTTGAGTGGTATACTTTCATTGTCAACATAACAACCAAGAGATGGCGATATCTTCCATGCTACACACATTATAGGGGTTCCCAAACAGAATGGTAAAGTTTATACTCCCCCTCCACCAACAAACATCAATCCATGGCTTGCTCAAAACAACGAGTGCCTCCAACTAACAACAGTCCCAGGGGGAGTTTTGTTTTGCAATTATTTTGATTTAGTTTGCATAAAGCATGGGACTGGGCATTCCGGTGACCAGCCATTTTCTCGTGAGTGAGGAGCGGAGTCCACTCCTCTTGAGAATAACCCGCCTAGCATGGAAGATACAGGCAGCCCTAGTTGATACATGAGCTATTCAAGCATAGAAAACAGAATGATTATTTGAAGGTTTAGAGTTTGGAACATACAAATTTACATGGAACGGTAGGTAGATACCACATATAGGGAGGTATAAGGGACTCATCTGGAATAACTTTGGGGTTTAAGGGATTGGGTGCACAAGCAGTATTCCTGCTTAGTACAGGTGAAGGCTAGCAAAAGACTGGGAAGCGACCAACTAGAGAGCGACAACAGCCATGTACATGCATTAAAATTAATAAACATTGGATGCAAGCATGAGTAGGATATAATCCACCATGAACATAAATATCATGAAGGCTATGTTGATTTGTTTCAACTACATGCGTGAACATGTGCCGAGTCAAGTCACTTAAATCATTCAAAGGAGGATACCACCCCATCATACCACGTCATAACCATCTCAATAGAATGTTGGCACGCAAGGTAAACCATTATAACTCATAGCTAATCAAGGATGGCACAAGAAACTATGATCTCTAATTGTCATTGCAAACATGTTTATTCATAACAAGTTGAATCAAGAACGATGAACTCATCATATTTACAAAAACAAAAGAGGTCGAGTTCATACCAGCTTTTCTCATCTTAGTCAGTCCATCATATATCATCATAATTGCCTTTCACTTGCATGACCGAACGATGTGAATAATAATAAGAGTGCACGTGCATTGGACTAAGCTGGAATCTACGAGCATTCAATAAATAGGAGAAGACAAAGCAATATGGGCTCTTGGTTAAATCAACAATAAAGCATATAAGAGCCACTTCAACAATTTAATCATGGTCTTCTCCTAATGACCCCCAAAGAAAAGAAAAGAAATAAAACTATTTACACAGGAAAGCTCCCAACAAGCAAAAGAAGAACGGAAAATATTTTTGGGTTTTCTTTTTAATTATTACTACAGCAAGAAAAGTAAACTACTACTAATTTTTTTCTTAAGGTTTATCAAACACACAAGAACAAAGCATAAAAGGAAATAAACTAGCATGGATGATAAAATAAAATAGTATGAACACCGACCTCTAGCAATGAGTGTGTGTGAACATAAATGTAATGTCGGTGAGAAATACGTACCCCCCCACGGAAATTTTTGAACCATAAATCCCCAAATATTCCCGAAAAAATCATATTATTTGGCATGCCATTCTGAGGACTTTTATTTTCGGGACATTTTTATATTGCACGGATAAATCAGGAAATAGACAGAAAAATACTATTTTTACTTTATTTCAACTAAATAACAGAAAGTATATAGAGGGTACAGAAGGTTGTGCTTCTAGTTTCATCCATCTCATGCTCGTTAAAAGGAATCCACTAACAAGGTTGATCAAGTCTTGTTAACAAACTCATTCCGATTAACATGAAACTGGAGAAATTTTGAATAACACTAGGTTACCTCAACGGGGATATGCACATCCCCAATAATAAGTATATCATATTTCTTCTTGACAGTAAGAAGAGGAAATTCAAAACCTCCAAATATAATCGATGGAATTTTTCTGATACAATTGATACTATGAACTTGAGGTTGTTTCCTCGGAAAGTGTACCGTATGCTCATTACCATTAACATGAAAAGTGACATTGCCTTTGTTGCAATCAATAACAGCCCCTACAGTATTAAGAAAAGGTATTCCAAGAATAATAGACATACTTTCATCCTCGGGAATATCAAGAATAACAAAGTCCGTTAAAATTGTAACGTTTGCAACGACAACAGGCACATCCTCACAAATACCGACAGGTATAGCAGTTGATTTATCAGCCATTTGCAAGGATATTTCAGTAGGTGTCAACTTTTCAAGTTAAGTCTACGATATAAAGAGAGAGGCATAACACTAACACCGGCTCCAAGATCACATAAAGCAGTTTTAACATAGTTTCTTTAATGGAGCATGGTATAGTAGGTACTCCTAGATCTCCAAGTTTCTTTAGTATTCCATTCTTAAAAGTGTAATTAGCAAGCATGGTGGAAATTTCAGCTTCTGGTATCTTCCTTTTATTTGTAACAATATCTTTCATGTACTTAGCATAAGGATTCATTTTGAGCATATCAGTCAATCGCATACGCAAAAAGATAGGTCTAACTATTTCAGCAAAGCGCTCAGAATCCTGATCATCCTTTTTCTTGGATGGTTTGGGAGGAAAAGGCATGGGTTTCTGAACCCAAGGCTCTCTTTCTTTACCATGTTTCCTAGCAACAAAGTCTTTCTTGTCATAACGTTGATTCTTTGATTGTGGGTTATCAAGATCAACAGCAGGTTCCATTTCTACATCATTATCATTACTAGGTTGAGCATCATTATGAACATCATCATTAATATTTTCATTAGGTTCATGTTCATTGCCAGATTGTGCTTCGGCATCAGACAAAGATATACCATTTGGATTATCAGGTGGTTCAGCAATAGGTTCACTAGAAGTTTGCACAGTTCTATCATTTTTCTTTTTCTTCCTTTTAGAAGAACTAGGTGCATCAATATTATTTCTCTAAGAATCTTGCTCAATTCTCTTAGGGTGGCCTTCAGGATACAAATGTCCCTGAGTCATTCTACCAGTTCTAGTAGCCACTTTAATAGCATAATTATTTTTCTTACTATTCATCTCATTGAGAAATTCCTTTTGAGCTTTAAGTACTTGTTCTACTTGAGTGGTAACCATAGAAGCATGATTGCTAACAAGTTTAAGTTCACCTCTAATATTATCCATATAATCACCCAAGTATTTAATCATATGAGCATCTTGTTTTAATTGTCTACCAAAATAAGCATTGAAGTCTTCTTGCTTAAACATAAAATTATCAAACTCATCGAAGCACTGACTAGCAATTTTAGTAGGAGGGGTTTCAGCTCTATCATATCTATAGAGAGAATTTACCTTTACTACTTGTGTCGGGTTATCGAGGTCTGGAGGTTCTTCAATAAGTAAAGGATCAAGATCATATGTTTCTTCGGCAGGCGGTAAATTAAGACCATGTATTTCTTCAATAGGAGGTAAATTCTTAACATCTTCAGCTTTAATACCTTTTTCTTTCATAGAATTCTTTTCCTCTTGCATATCTTCGGGACTGAGAAATAGAACACCTCTCTTCTTCGGAGTTGGTTTAGGAATAGGATCATTAATTGGAGCAGGAGTTGGCTCAGGAGGTGACCAATTATTTTCATTTGTCAACATATTATTCAATAAGATTTCAGCTTCATCCGGTGTTCTTTCCCTGAAAAGAGAACCAGCACAACTATCCAGGTAATCTCTAGAAGCATCGGTTAGTCCATTATAAAAGATATCAAGTATTTCATTTTTCTTAAGAGGATGATCTGGCAAAGCATTAAGTAACTTGAGAAGCCTCCCCCAAGCTTGTGGGAGACCCTCTTCTTTAATTTGCACAAAGTTGTATATTTCCTTTAAAGCAGCTTGTTTCTTATGAGCAGGGAAATATTTAGCAGAGAAGTAGTAAATCATATCCTGGGGACTAGACACACAACCAGGATCAAGAGAATTAAACCATATCTTAGCATCACCCTTTAATGAGAACGGTAATATATTAAGGATATAAAAGTAGCGCGATCTCTCATCATTAGTGAACAGGGTGGCTATATCATTTAATTTAGTAAGATGTGCCACAACAGTTTCAGATTCATAGCCATGAAAAGGATCAGATTCAACTAAAGTAATTATATCAGGATCAACAGAGCATTCATAACCCTTATCAGTAACACATATAGGTGAAGTAGCAAAAGTAGGGTCAGGTTTCATCCTAGCATTTAGAGAATGCTTATTCCATTTAGCTAATAACCTTTTGAGTTCATATCTATCTTTGCAAGCTAAAATAGCTAAAGAAGCTTCTTGATCAAATAAATAACCCTTAGGAATAACAAGTGATTCTTCATCATCACTTTCATCATCATAATCAGATTCAATATTTTCAATCTCTCTAGCCCTAGCAAGTCGTTCCTCGAGAAAATTACCAAGTGGCACAGTAGTATCAAGCATAGAAGTAGTTTCATCATAAGTATCATGTATAGCAGAAGTAGCATCATCAATAACATGCGACATATCAGAACATATAGCATAAGCAGGTTTAGGTGTCGCAAGCTTACTCATAACAGAAGGTGAATCAAGTGCAGAGCTAGATGGCTGTTCCTTACCTCCCCTCGTAGTTGGGGGATAAATTGTTGTCGTACCGTCTTTCAAATTCTTCATAGTGTCCAGCAGATATAAATCCCGAGTGACTCAAAGAATAGAGCTATGCTCCCCGGCAACGGCGCCATAAATTAGTCTTGATAACCCACAAGTATAAGGAATCGCAACAGCTTTCGAGGGTAGAGTATTCAACCCAAATTTATTGATTCGGCACAAGGGGAGCCAAAGAATATTCTCAAGTATTAGCAGCTGAGTTGTCAATTCAACCACACCTGGAAACTTAGTATCTGCAACAGAGTGTTTAGTAGCAAAGTAATACGATAGTGGTGGTAACGATAACAAATGAGTAATGAAAGCAAAGTAATATTTTTGGTCTTATGTAGTGGTTGTAACAATAGCAACGGGAAAGTAAATAAGCGTAAAACCAATATAGGGAAAGCTCGTAGGCATCGGATCAATGATGTATAATTATGCCGGATGCGGTTCATCATGTAACAATCATAACATAGGGTGACACAGAACTAGCTCCAATTTGTCAATGTAATGTAGGCATGTATTCCAAATATAGTCATACGTGCTTATGGAAAAGAACTTGCATGGCATCTTTTGTCCTACCCTCCCGTGGCAGCGGGGTCCTAATGGAAACTAAGGGATATTAAGGCCTCCTTTCAATAGAGAACCGGAACAAAGCATTAGCACATAGTGAATATATGAACTCCTCAAACTATGGTCATCACCGGTAAGTATCCTGATTATTGTCACTTCGGGGTCAACGGACCATAACACATAATAGGTGACTATAGACTTGCAATATAGGAGAACACTCATATATTGATGAAAACATAATAGGTTCAGATCTGAAATCATGGCACTCGGGCCCTAGTGACAAGCATTAAGCATAGCGAAGTCATAGAAACATCAATCTCGGAACATAGTCGATACTAGGGATCAAACCCTAACAAAACTAACTCAATTACATGGTAAATCTCATCCAACCCATCACCGTCCACCAAGACTATGATGGAATTACTCACGCACGGCGGTGAGCATCATGAAATTGGTGATGGAGGATGCTTGATGATGACGACGGCGACGAATCCCCCTCTCCGAAGCCCCGAACGGACTCCAGATCAGCCCTCCCGAGAGGTTTTAGGGCTTGGCGGCGGCTCCGTATCGTAAAATGCGATGAAATCTTGTCTCCTATTTTTTTCTCCCTGAAGAAGATATATAGAGTTGGAGTTGAAGTCGGGAGGTCTCCAGGGGGCCCACGAGGAAGGGGGCGTGCCCCCCACCCTCGTGGAAAGGGCGTGGGCCCCTGGTCTTCATCTTTGGCGAGGATTTTTATTATTTATTGTAAGACATTCCGTGGAGTTTCAGGTCATTCCAAGAACTTTTGTTTTCTGCACATAAAACAACATCATGGCAATTCTGTCGAAAACAACGTTAGTCTGGGTTAGTTACATTCAAATCATACAAGTTAGAGTCCAAAACAAGGGCAAAAGTGTTTGGAAAAGTAGATACGACGGATACGTATCACCTCCCCGCGCCGCCACCCGAGGGGCCAACTCCGGCGGCCCCGGCACCCGCGCCATGCTGTCGTCAGGTCCTGAGTACCCCCGTAGCAGCGCCCGACCCCGCGCTCGTCTCCTCGCCGGTGACCAGGCGCCACCCGCTAATCCGGCATGCCTCTGCTCCTTTCTCCTCGCTGTCGGTTTCATCGCCACGTCAAGTACCTAGAGCTGATGTTGCTCCCTGCATCGCCCTGCGCTCGCTGGCGCCTTTAGCCACCCGAGGTTCTTCTCCTCGCCACCGCTACTCCGGTGAGCACCACCAGGTCACGGGCACTTCTCTACACGAGTGCTCCTGAATGAGACCCTCAAATCCTACCCACAGCCCAAGCCAGAATACTCCGTGGGTGTGCATCTCACTTGTGCCACTTTGGATCATCAAGACCGTATCCGGTTCGTCAAGTACCGTTGTCTCAGATTGCGCCAAGTACCACGACTCTCAGAGCCTCGGATCCGTCAAGTCCTTCGTCAAGTATCGTTGTCTCAGATTGTACCAAGTACCCCCTTCGAGTTGACGGGAACGGCAAATGTGAAACACCAAGTACCAAGACGACCATCGACATGTACCCCTACACCACACGGAAATGCCAAGTACCCCTCATGTTGGCAAGACCCGCAAGTAGGACCCCGAATGATCAACGACTCATGGACCGTGTACAACTACCGTCGCCCTTAGGACGTTGGATTCGTTAAGTACCTCTCCGAAAACGAAACGTATACCGCTACCGTCGCAAGAATCGAGACCGACAAGTCCGAAGATGCAAGTACCACTCCGAACATTGTACGACGGCCGTCGCCAAAGACCCGTGTAATGCAAATGTCAAGTTCAAGTACCGTCGCATGAACCGCTACTTCCACAACGACCGTGAATGATTACTTCCACTATGAACATGAACGACTACTGTCGCGAGAACAACTACATCCCGTCAAACTTGTTCTGCCCCGAAAACGCACGCTTCAAAGGTATAACCCCGAGACAACCGCCCGTGAACGGATGTATGTGTTGTATGAGTTGATCGTGTTTGCACCATGTCCGAGTTGTCACTTGCTCGGTCCTCCTCTTCTACCGCTAACTCGTGGGGACCCAGTTACCGAGATCAACCCACCATCTTTTGTGCGCTCCCGCCACCTTCCTTTGCACCGGTATCTCCATGAGCTACCGGAACCGATATGTTGCCGTGGCACCATTTCCGTTGTCATTACCGTGGCACCCCTTTTCTTTCCACCATGGTGACAAATGCTTCATAATGCTCTGATCAATATTTTCATAAAAATTGCATAAACTTGCACATGTCATCCGCATCATGATAACAACATTTAGAATGTTTAATTTGTTGGGGCATTAAATTGCTAATGCACATGAGGATTTACCAGAATTGTTGTTTGATGTTTCCGGCCTCATTTAAAATGCCTAACTATGTTTTTTACTCATGTTTCACCTCTTGCCATGTTTAAACAACATTTAATATTGTTGAGTACATAACCGGGAGTGAACTAAATAAACGAATGTGGTGCCTCGTCAATATGAAACTCATTGCATATTGAGCTCCACTTACTTTGTAGTATTGTTTGTTGCATATTGCCATGCCATGCCTCTTTAAACCGGGCATGCATCATACTTGGTTGTGCATCATGCCATGTTTATGTGATGGTTGTTTACCATGTTGTTTGCTTCTTTCCGGTGATGCTTCTTCGGGTTAGTTCCGATAACGTCGTGTTTGTGAGGATCTATTCGTCTACGTCTGTTTGCCTTCTTCATGGACTCGTTCTTCTTCCTTGTGGGATCTCAGGCAAGATGACCATACCCTCGAAATCACTTCTATCTTTGCTTGCTAGTTGCTCGATCTATTGCTATGCCGCGATACCTACCACTTGTTATATCATGCCTCCCATATTGCAAGGACAAGCCTCTATCCCACCTTCCTAGCAAACCGTTGTTTGGCTATGTTATCGCTTTGCTCAGCCCCTCTTATAGCGTTGCTAGTTGCAGGTGAAGCTCAAGTTTGTTCCATGTTGGAACATGGGTGTGTTGGGATATCACAATATCTCTTATTTATTTAATGCATCTATATAGTTGGTAAAGGGTGGAAGGCTCGGCCTTATGCCTGGTGTTTTGTTCCACTCTTGCCGCTCTAGTTTCCATCATACCGGTGTTATGTTCCCTGATTTTGCGTTCCTTACGCTGTTGGGTTATAATGGGAACCCCTTGACAGTTTGCCTTGAATAAAACTCCTCCAGCAAGGCCCAACCTTGGTTTACTTTTGCACTAACAACCTAGCCTTTTTCCCTTGGGTTTCCGGAGCCCGAGGGTCATCTTTATTTTAACCCCCCCGGGCCAGTGCTTCTATAAGTGTTGGTCCAACCTGAATGATGTCCGGTGCAACTGGGCAACCAGGGTCTATGCCAACCCGACGTATGGCTCATCCGGTGTGCCCTGAGAACGAGATATGTGCAGCTCCTATTGGGATTTGTCGGCACATCCGGGCGGCTTTGCTGGTCTTGTTTTACCATTGTCGAAATGCCTTGTAACTGGGATTCCGAGCTTGATCAAGTCTTCCTGGGAGAAGGAATATCCTTCATTGATCGTGAGAGCTTGTGATGGGCTAAGTTGGGACACCCCTGCAGGGTTTTGAACTTTCGAAAGCCGTGCCCGTGGTTATGGGCAGATGGGAATTCGTTAATGTCCGGTTGTAGAGAACTTGACACTTAACTTAATTAAAATGCATCAACCGCGTGTGTAGCTGTGATGGTCTCTTTCTGGCGGAGTTTGGGAAGTGAACATGGTTTTCGTGTTATGCTTGAATGTAAGTAGTTTTAGGATCACTTCTAGTTCACGACCGCTGTGCTGCTTCTCTTCTCGCTCTTATTTGCGTATGTTAGCCACCATATTTGCTAGTGCTTGCTGCAGCTCCACCTCACTACCTTTTCCTACCCATAAGCTTAAATAATCTTGATCGCAAGGGTGTGAGATTGCTGAGTCCCCATGACTCACAGATTACTTGCAAAACCAGTTGCAGGTGCCGATGATACCGTGCAGGTGACGCAACCGAGCTCACATAGGAGCTCGATGAAGATCGTGTGCGTTGTGTTGGTTCGTTTCCAGTTGATCAGTAGTGGAGCCTAGTTGGGGCGATCGAGGATCTAGCATTAGGGGTTGTCTTTCTTTATTTCATTCCATAGTCGGACCTTGATTGTATCTGCATGATGTAATGCTATATCTATGTATTGTGTGAAGTGGCGATTGTAAGCCAACTCTTTATCCCATTCTTATTCGGTCCATGGGATGTGTAAAGATTACCCCTCTTGCGACATGCCTACTATGCGGTTATGCCTCGAAGTTGTGCTCTGACACATGGGAGATATAGCGGCATCGTGGGTGTTACAAGTTGGTAATCAGAGCCTTCCCCGACTTAGGAGCCCCTGCTTGATCGAATCGCTTGCGTTGTTGAGTCTAGAAAAAATGTTTTGAGTCTTATAGGATTATATATATCGGAGAGTAGGATTCTTTTTACTCCTTAGTCCCTTCGTCGCTCTGGTGAGGCCTCCTGACGTAGAGTTTTAACTCTTCTCTCCTTAAATTTCACGAAATTTTTTTAGGATCACACGGGTATCTTGGAATCATTCCGATGGTTTTGTAATGAGAACATTATTCTTGGTGCCTCCTGACATTTAGGGGTTGTGGCAGTGTCCCGGGGAGTTGAGCTCCGAGGTGTTGTCGTCACAATTTTATCGTTGTAGTTCTAGAATACCTGAGTTCGCCGACATCGAAAATCTCTTTTATGCAGTTGTTGGTGAGATAACCTTGAAGCCACCCAGTAGTGGGGCGGGAGTTCGGGAGTATTGCCATAACTCGTATAACGGATGCTTTTCGAAGGTTGAGGTAAACGATTTCCGAAGGTTTCTTGGTTATGTGTTGAAGGATGGATACAACTGGATGTAGGTATTGTTAGTTTGGGTGAGATATTATACTTCCCCTATATCCCCAACACCTGATTGCATACCCAGTAAGTTTTTGGAGTTTATAAGTGGGAATTCAAGTAGCTCCTAGGATATCTTTCCGACAGATGCATGATATGAGATTGGGGTTTGACGTCTAGTGGTCCGCCTATCCACGGTTGGTTTTATAGTGGTCTCATTGTGTCTTAAAGAGTCCATGGCTATGCTGACTCGGGGACGCTTCGTATGTCATGTGCACTGCCTTGTACATGATAGTGTTGTATGAATGAGCCCGTGTGGGACCTACCACGAAATTCGGACAAAATCTCTATCATATGTTTGTTCCGGCTTATTTTGCAAGCCAATCCTTTGTTTTGTTTTGAGTTCTGGTATTCGAGTTGCTTCAATGTCAAGTGTTGATTCCATACCTTCCCCAAATGGTGTTCTCATACTCCTATGTGAATACCAATCCTTCATGATAATTGAGATTGTCATGTCAATCCTTTTCAACCAGTGTGTTTTCTCTTCAAGTGGATCCGATCATTTTAACATCCGCAAGATCACCTCTCGTTTTTCCCAATGTTGTTCGTTGCATCCGTCCTCAAGTTGCCTTTGTTCTTCCCACCCTCCCACCATTTTTCCTTAAGGACTCGTATTTCTTAATCAAGTATCCATCTTATGGATGTGACGTTTCTTCATTCTTTCCCCAATATTCTTATCTGGTGATTCTTAGGAAGATACTAACGGAGCTTCAAGTTCGTCATTCTTCTTTCTTTTCTTCTCTGGTGGATTCAAGTCATGATTTGGCGATCATATCCTTTCCTCGTTTCAAATGTCTTCTCATGCCGATGCACCTCATAATCATTCCCCACTTGCTATTCAATTGTCCCGGCGTGCTGCAGATGCCTCAAAAGATTCACGTTTTCCATTCTCAATCCATTCAAGTTATGTCGAGGGCGATATCTTCTTCAAGCCATTTAAATCAACCGGTGCAATCTCCTTCTCAAGTAAATCATTCAACGTTGTTTCTTTTGAGTGGGCCCTAACCCACAGGTCTCTTTCCAGGATCTTACCTGACTCGTCTTTTTCCGGAGTTATTCTCAAATTCTTCTCCATGTTTGATGTAAGAATGAATTTTCATCAGTCAATTTCCTTCTCCAATATCGGTTTTCAAATTCATTTCATAGTTGGCTCAACTTCTTCATTATGCATTCTCCCGGAGTATCTCAATAATTCATGGTGGTGTTTCTCGTCGTCATTCTCAGATTTGAATACCGAAGAAGATTTCCTCTTAAATCCTTACCCATTCTTTCAAAGATTCGTGATTCAAGCTTGATGCCATTCTCTCCTAATTGTTTTCGATTGTGAGAATTCTTTTCACCCATCCGAAGCAATTCAAGAGTCTTTCCAGGTTGATTCTTTGGAGCCCATCATCTCAGAATTATTCATTCTAGCTTTCAGCTCTAGTTCTTCAAATCCTATCGGTGCATCGCTCAAGTATTCTCTAGTCAGCTCACGATCTCTTCATTTCACTTGTATCTAAATTCCATCAAGTATCTTCATTCGTTTTTTCCCAATTCCCCCCGGTGAATTGTGCCTGTGCTACGTTCAATTTCAATTCTTATGGTGGTTCATTCAAAATTTCTCTTCCTTCATTATCATATCAATTTATTCGTTGGTTAAATCCTACCGATGGTTCTGTGGGGACCCCGACTCATAAGTCGTGGTCACCGGATGCACGTGTACAGTGATCCCAGAGATCAATGCTCACTAAACACATAGAAGTTGAATAACAAGAGTCTTACATCCATACATACCGTATTACACAAGTAGGACCATTATGGTCAATCCTTGAGTATAACATCACAGCGGAAATCTTCGTCGATAACTTGGACCCATGCCATCTGCCTTAACCCTACAGGAACTCTAACTGGGAAGCATCCTAGCTCGCATGTTCATCTCCAAAGAACTCTTCTTCGAACTCCTGTTCTTCCATGCCTGGCCAATTAAATAACCAGTCGCAAGCCAATGAGTACTTTCAATGTACTCGCAAGCAACCCATGTTTTGGTTCAAGGTACAAAAATGCATGATATAGGTAAATTTTTGCGGAAAGCTAGTTTTGAGTGCAATGACATGTCCAAAAACTTGTAAGACATGCATCAGGAGAATTCAATTGACCATGAGGACAGGTTACAGATACCAACATAAAAAGAGTGGGCACCAACCCAACTCAATCATGTCAAGTCCTTTGACTTGACCCAAGTAGTTCTTCCCACTTATCCAAACACACACACTGGTTTGTAAACATGTGGACGTAGCCCAAGAGTGGTTACCCAACTATCCTTGACCGTGGACACGGCTATTCGAATAGTTTTACACTCTGCGGAGGTTGCACACTTTACCCACAAGATCCGGGGAACTTCCGTGTCTTCCATGACCCGCGGTACCTCAAGTACCCGGGGTAAGCACCCGATCACTATCTTTCCCTAGACGACACTAACATGGAGTCCACTCAATTGGTAGTAACCCCCGTGCCCAACATTTCACAACTTAAAATTGCGGAGCCTCGCTCCTATATTCATCACATACCAGTGGCATGGGGTACCAACGGTGTGTCCGGTGCCCCATAAAAATGTTCTTGGCCGCCCTACCTGGCACGACCCCGTCCCGAGAGAGAGCACCAACTCTCCCCCGTCACTAGTAATGCGGGCTCCAAGCTAGTATCGGCCTAGGTAATCAATAATGCCCTTTCCCATATAAGGGTAGAGTGGTTGCGCATGTAAGGTTGGAATAACGGTCGCAACTTAAACCAATCCGTTTTTGAAAAACAACACACACACTTGCCTCGGTACACCACTTCGTCATCAAGTGGTTACCCAACTCATCATCTCCCCCGGGCATAAGTGTCACCCGGTGGGGTTTTTCGAAAAGTCTTTTGAAAATACTTTGTCTCCATCACCATGCATATTCCCATCCCTTTTGCGTAGCAATACTTAGCATCCTATCTACTCCCACCGGCATAACCCTCATAAGGAGGTAGGGTCATGCACAATGCAAGTATCAACGAGGAGGTAACAGAGGCAACCCATCAAAGTGGTTACCATCTCATCATGATTCCGATGCAACAATAATAAAGTTCTATATGAAATGCATAAAAAGGGTTTCACAAATATGGTCAAAGGGCTGCTTGCCTGTTTTACCAAAGTCTTCGAGGTCCTCAAATATCTCTGGTCCAACTCCAAGCATTTCGTCTACTTCGTCAACTATCGTCGAAAGCAACCATAATAAGCAACACAACAAGACAGGAAAAGAAAGTGCTCTAAAAATATTGATTTGACTTTTCTAGGACACCTCTGGTTATATGAAAATTAACCAGAGTGGTTTCATTGGAATTAGGTCAGTGGATATTTCTAAATGTTTGGATATGATGGAATCAAGGGGTTTATGGATTTGCAAGAGGTGTACAGAAATATTATTTTGAAAAACGAGCAAGGATACCCATTTAACAAGGCATGATTTTAGAAGCATCTAGGAGTTGGTTTCACTAGATTTGGAGTTCAAATGATTTCTCTATGAATTACAAAGTTGGTTATATATGAAGAAATAGAACACTATTTGAGGTGATACAGAAAGTATTAGTAAAAATGTTCAAAAACAAAGTTTTGAACTTATAGACATCTAGGATTTTGAATCATGGAATTTGGATCAAAAATGGGCTCCCTGTGATTTTCTAAAGTTTATGACAGAAATGGAAAAGTAAGATTTCATAAACATTTGTGAAGGAAATGTTTCTGGAAAAATGTGCAAATTGCACCCTGTGATAGAGAATGAATTTATGAACTAGTAGAAATTTGAATCATCGAATTTGGGCATGAAATGAATGAACTATGGATTTTAGAAACTCACTGGAAAAGAATAAAAAGAAATATAAGGCATTACCCTTATCCTGCGCACCGGTGAGAGATAGCCGTGGGCCGGCCCAGCTGCTCGGCCGCGCGGCGACAGGGGCAATGTCGAAGGCGTACCTGGGTAATATGCCTTCCCGCACGGGAGGCAACCCCGAGATGGACCTGTGTCCACTTGCCAGCGTGGCCCGGTGGGTGGAGCCACTGACGAGCGGGGCCTGCCCGCAGGTCATCGTCTTCCTCTTCCTCTCACGCCCTCGCCTAGCCGAGGGAGCAGAGAGCCCCGACGACGACTGTCGGTGCTCCGGAGCACCTCTGGCGACGCTCTGGCTATGGATGAGCTCGGCGTCGAGCGCCGCATCCATTCGTGTATGCCACAACTGCCGGGGATGGTCGAGGCGACGGCGACTTGGATGCCGGCGGACGGTGGCGTCAGCGAGATTGGGCATGGCGCTACGGTGCGTCCTCGGACGAGGGAAAGAGTGTGGGAGCTCCGCCTTGCTCAGGGGAGCCTGCTGGTGGAGAGAGGAGAGGGAGAAGAGCTCGGGCTCGGCTGAATTTAGGTGGAGGCCGGCGGCTCGGCTCCGTCCATGGACGAGGTTGGAGGGCACGGGAGGAGGTACGGATTGGTCCAGGGGATGCACGGGAGGGAGAGAGGGCCAAAGGAGTAGAGAGGGGGCTCGGGGCAGCCTTAAGTAGCCGACCTGTGGCTCACCGTGGACATGGCACACGGGTGGCCGCGGCAACGGCTCCGGAGGCCAGGAGAGAGGGCAAGGGGCTGTCTACGGCGTTCGTGGGGGTGGAGTAGGGCGCTAGGAAGAGAGATAGGGAGCGGGGAATGCGGCAAAGCGGGTCCCCGCCGCAGCCAGCGACTGGCGCGCTCGGGCGGCGCTCTGTCCGCACGCGAGGAGAGCCAGAGAGGGAGAGAGAGGAGGGAGACGACAGTGTAGCGTGTTGTGGACGTCGAGGTGACCTCGGGGGACACGAGGGGGAGGCCCTAGGTGGCCGGAGGCGGTTGGAAGGGGGCGGCTACAGTGTGGGTGTGCACTGTAGCACGCTCTGGAGCACGCCAATTGCATGCCAGGGCATGCCTTTGGCTTGTAGGGCATGGCCACTTGTGTCTAGGTTGTTTAGGGAGGAGTAAACAAAGGGGAGATGGCCTTGGATGCCCTGGACAGCCAGTAGGAGAGGAGAGAGGTTGAGGGAGAGAGGGAAATGGGCTGTCCAGAGAGAGAAAATGGGGTTTTACCCCTCGAGTAGTTGAGCAATGACCAGGGGAGAGTTACTGCAGGTAGGAGAAGACTAGGAGGAGCTGTGGTAAAAAGTTGAGCTCAAGAAGATTAGTGGAAGGGGTCAAAATGGTGTTTTTTGGAAAAATGGCAGAAGGTGTTTGATGATGGTTTGGGCAAGAAAATTAATTCCACTTGCCATGATAATTAACAGGATGGAATGGCACATAGAAGTAGGATGTTCCACCAAGTTTGAGCTCATTTGGGCAAAGTAGCCAATGTAACTTTGGTAAACCCTAGAAATCAACAGAAATGGCTTTACCAAGATTTAGTCATGCAAATCTATTCTCCTTGATGCACCAGTTGGTGTAGTGTCATCATTTGAGGTTATGAACATGTCCACAAAAGTTGAGATCAAAAGGAGAAAGTTGCCAATGTACATTTGTTCAAATTTGGTTCTGAACAGGAAGGGTTTTGGGGCACTTTGAGCAAGATAACATTCTCTCCAACTTGTGACATTTGGTCTAGATGAATAATTAGACCATTTGAGCATGTTCACAAGGTTTGAGAACATTTGGACATGTTTGGCAATGTAAAGTTGCTCAAACTTCAAAATGGACAGAAATGGTTTTGAGGAGATCTCATCGGGTTATCCTATTCTCCATGACATGATACTTGGTAAGATCATCAAACATGTCATATGTGACATGCTAGAATTTTCTTGGATTTTTATGAAAATATTTCCTGTAGAAATATTTCAAATCCTTGAAATGAGCAGAAATGGTCTTGGGGGGTTTTGTCCAATATTTTGATCATGACCATGTGTTGAAACTCATATATATGGAAAATATATGTCCATTGAGTCTCCCTAATTTTTCTAAAAAAAATTTAAAGCTTTAAAATAATTTTAACCTATTAAAGACCATTTCTGGCCTTAAGAAAAAGCCTTTAAATCAAATAGGAAAATAACTTTTAAAATTATATTTTTGTGGTTTCTGGGTATCCTATATCTAATAGGAGTCAAACATATTTTTGGAAAGATTTTTACTGCCCTGAATTAAGTACTTGCAGTACAAATCTTAATTCAGGGGTTTTTGGAAAACTAATTTTTGAAAATACTTTTTGGCCAAATTATTTTTATAAGAAAATACTATATTGCTCTATACACATGGCACGATCATTGGTTCAAGAGTTTGGAGCAAGGAGATGAAGTATAGGAGTTGGAGGATTTATTTGATTTTTAGAGCACTTGCAAACAACAGACAAAATCCAAACAAGGCAAGGTCCAAAACACTCAAAAGTTTTTTTCATACCACATTTTATCATGATTTATTAGCTTAAGTGTTGTGGCATGAAAATCAGGGTGTGACAGACCTACCCCCCTTACAAGAATCTCGTCCCCGAGTTTCCCAGACTAGGCGCGGAAAGGAATACGAAAACCTGGATTTGGGTTAGTCTTCACGTCCTCATACTGCTTCTGCTTCTGTTTGGTGCTCCATTGAACCTTGAAGTACTCGATGGCATGGCTTCGTGTTTGTCGTCCTGCTTGATCCAGATTGCAATTGGGATCTCTCGCATAGGTCATATTGGGCTGGAGGTCGATGGCTCGTGGTCGATGTCCTTGTAGAGACCGGGCTAGTTAGGAAGTTGGAAACGTTTCTAGAGTGTTGTCGTGTGGAAAAACGTTGTGCACAGTGGGTGACTCAGGTGATAACTCTAGCTGGTAGCCGTCTATTCTTCGCCTTGAAGTGATCTCAGAGGGGGCTGATGAATCTTGGTGTGGGTTCCCTTGGCATGGAAATGCTTGGTCCCATTGAGAGAAGTGGCTTGCAGATACACCTGGTCTTCAACGCGGACGTTTATTTCTTGGCGATGGTGGTTGGTATAGTTCTTCCTCCTTGACATGGCGGTCTTCAGATGTTCCCTAACCAGCTGAACGGTTCTTCTTCCGTCTTCGGGTAGACAAGTATGTCATCAAAGAAAGATGACAACTAACTTGTCCAAGCACTCCATGGAGTCTATGTGGTACGTAAAGTGGGCTGACGCATTGGTGATGGTCACGATTGAGCATTGGCCAAGGTCTTATTGATCTAGAGCCAAAGCCCAAGGTCAGGATCCGACCATGTTGTGGCTTGGTAGGGCTTAAGGGTTTCAAGAATTCTAGAGTGCGAGTGAATGTTTGTCACCTTATCCTTAAGCACGGTTCCTGAGATGCCAATTTATCTATCTAGTCCTTTAAACAAATAACCTTATACCATCGAAAGCATCAACTCTTGTGCTATATTAGGATGACAATGTGCTCGTTCACTATGTCCACTAGTTCCATAATGAACCCAGTGTTGTGCAAGGTTTACAGAGGCTTAACTGGTTCTCTTGCAATTCTATGGGTTAAGCACAAGGACTCGAGCTTGGGTATCTCGTGAAGTCTCGAAGGGTCTAAGAATGGGTTTCTAGTCTGGGGGTTAAACATGACTCTACGGGGTTTTACTTGGTCGAGGAGGCTATAGAAAAGTTCTTCAGTGCTAGTTGGTCGCCGAAGTAGACTCCTTGGTGCATCTTGTCTTGCTGGTCCTCAGTTGAGGAGAGAGATGAGAGGGATAAGTAGCATAAAGGGGGATGCCTAAAGGGGGGTTCTATAGTGCAGGTGCAAACAAACAAGTGTCAAAAAGGGCCAAACAAAAGAAACAAGGTAAGGAAGGTGATATAGTCGCATACTTGTTGCCTAGGGCAAAAGTGCGACCTATATCAAAACACAAACAAATAAAAACAAGCAACACACAATCATGGTTCTATTCGAACCATCATACGGACTCGACTACGCATAGGGGGTACACGACTCATCCTACCCTAGGGGTTCTCGGACTCAGTAATCGTGCCTTGAGCCTCGTGCAGTCTTCTGAGTTTTCCTCAGGTGTTGCTACGTCTCTTGTAGTTGTTCGATGAAACGATCCAGGTTGTGCCTGAAGATTCTTCAACAACTTCTTGCCTATTGAAGTGATGGGGTGAAGGTGGCTCCTCGTAGCAGGCATTGACTCGGTCTTCTGTTGTCTTCTTATTCATGACGATCCCGTTTTGTCTTCTAAGGCATCGATGGTACCAGGTAGGTAATCCTTTATGCAATGACATTAACAAGGCATAGTAGAGGTCCCACATGTCGGTTACGTTGATGACAACATCGACACCAAGAGCGGGGGATGAAGAGAACCATTTTCCTGCTCACTATAGTGAGGCGGACCAAATGGCGAGGTTCTCATCCTCCGGTGGTTGCCGATACAACAACGGTAGTGACAGGGTTACTCTATTAGCGACGTATATCATGATCTTGCATATCCTATGCCATGATCATCATAGGCTAACGTTGCATCATCCTAGGCAAATTCAAAGGTGTCACCGTCCTCTGGGTCTTCATGTCCTCATTCTTCAAAGGCGTATCTTCTGTTGGCATCGTCTTGCTGTGGTGTTGCCAATCTTGTGTTCAGAAGAGGTGGGTGAGTGTTTGGCAAGATGTAATCCTTCTAGGCTACCCACGAGGATTACAAGGAATCTCGTGGTCAGGGGCTTGAGGGTGCTAGCGACCGTTTGCAATAGTTTTGAAGGGAAGAGATCGATAGGGAAAGTATACCTTAGTTTTCGAAAAAAAACTGAGAAGGGAAGAGAAGTATAGATAGTTTTGAAAACTAGTAATAGTTTTGGAAATAGTTTTACCCTAACTAACGGCCATGCTAACTAAGGCTTCCTACAGTCAGGATGGCTCTGATACCAGCTCTATGGGGACCCCGACTCATAAGTCGTGGTCATCGAATGCACGTGTACAGTGATCCCACAGATCAATGCTCACTAAACACACAGAAGCTGAATAACAAGAGGCTTACATCCATACATACCGTATTACACAAGTAGGACCATTATGGTCAAGCCTTGAGTATAACATCGCAGCGGAAATCTTCATCGATAACTTGGACCCATGCCATTTGCCTTAACCCTACAGGCATTCTGACTGGGAAGCGTCCTAGCTCGCATGTTCGTCTCCAAAGAACTCTTCTTCGAACTCCTGTTCTTCCATGCCTGGCCAATTAAATAACTAGTGGCAAGCCAATGAGTACTTTGAATGTACTCGCAAGCAACCCATGTTTTGGTTCAAGGTACAAAAATGTATGATATAGGTAATTTTTTGCGGAAAGCTAGTTTTGAGTGCAATGACATGTTCAAAAACTTGTAAGACATGCATCAGGAGAATTCAATTGACCATGAGGATAGGTTACAGATACCAACATAAAAAGAGTGGGCACCAACCCAACTCAATCATGTCAAGTCCTTTGACTTGACCCAAGTAGTTCTTCCCACTTATCCAAACACACACACTGGTTTGTAAACATGTGACGTAGCCCAAGAGCGGTTACCCAACTGTCCTTGACCGTGGACACGGCTATTCGAATAGTTTTACACTCTGTAGAGGTTACACACTTTACCTACAAGATCCGGGGAACTTCCGTGTCTTCCATGACCCGCGGTACCTCAAGTACCCGGGGTAAGCACCCGATCACTATCTTTCCCTAGATGACACTAACATGGAGTCCACTCGATTGGTAGTAACCCCCGTGCCCAACATTTCACAACTTAAAATTGCGGAGCCTCGCTCCTCTATTCATCACATACCAGTGGCACGGGGTACCAACGGTATGTCCGGTGCCCCATAAAAATGTTCTTGGCCGCCCTACCTGGCACGACCCCGTCCCGAGAGAGAGCACCAACTCTCCCCCGTCACTAATAATGCAGGCTCCAAGCTAGTATCGGCCTAGGTAATCAATAATGCCCTTTTCCATATAAGGGTAGAGTGGTTGCGCATGTAAGGTTGGAATAACGGTCGCAACTTAAACCAATCCGTTTTTGAAAAACAACACACACACTTGCCTCAGTACACCACTTCGTCATCAAGTGGTTACCCAACTCATCATCTCCCCCGGGCATAAGTGGCACCCGTGGGGGTTTTGAAAAGTCTTTTGAAAATACTTTGTGTCCATCACCATGCATATTCCCATCCCTTTTGCGTAGAACTACTTAGCATCCTATCTACTCCCACCGGCATAACCCTCATAAGGAGGTAAGGTCATGCACAATGCAAGTATCAACAAGGAGGTAACAGAGGCAACCCATCAAAGTGGTACCATCTCATCATGATTCCGATGCAACAATAATAAAGTGCTATATGAAATGCATAAAAAGGGTTTCATAAATATGGTCAAAGGGCTGCTTGCCTGTTTTAACAAAGTCTTCGAGGTCTTCAATTATCTCTGGTCCAACTCCAAGCATTTCGTCTACTTCGTCAACTATCGTCGAAAGCAACCATAATAAGCAACAAAACAAGGCAGGAAATGAAAGTGCTCTAAAAATATTGATTTGACTTTTCTAGGACATCTCTGGTTATATGAAAATTAACCAGAGTGGTTTCATTGGAATTAGGTCAGTGGATATTTCTAAACATTTGGATATGATGGAATCAAGGGGTTTATGGATTTGCAAGAGGTGTACAGAAATATTATTTTGAAAAATGAGCAAGGATACCCATTTAACAAGGCATGATTTTAGAAGCATCTAGGAGTTGGTTTCACTGGATTTGGAGTTCAAATGATTTCTCTATGAATTGCAAAGTTGGCTATATATGAAGGAATAGACCACTATTTGAGGTGATACATAAAGTATTAGTAAAAATGTTCAAAAACTAAGTTTTGAACTTATAGACATCTCGGATTTTGAATCATGGAATTTGGATCAAAAATGGGCTCTCTGTGATTTTCTAAAGTTTATGACAGAAATGGAAAAGTAAGATTTCATAAACATTTGTGAAGGAAATGTTTCTGGAAAAATGTGCAAATTGCACCCTGTGATAGAGAATGAATTTATGAACTAGTAGAAATTTGAATCATCGAATTTGGGCACGAAATGAATGAACTATGGATTTTAGAAACTCACTGGAAGAAGAATAAAAAGAAATATAAGGCATTACCCTTATCCTGCGCACCAGTGAGAGATAGCCGTGGGCCGGCCCAGCTGCTCGGCCGCGCGGCGATAGGGGCAACGTCGAAGGCGTACCGGGGTAATACGCCTTCCCGCACGGGAGGCAACCCTGAGCTGGACCCGTGTCCACTTGCCAGCGTGGCCTGGTGGGTGGAGCCACTGATGAGCGGGGCCCGCCTGCAGGTCATCGTCTTCCTCTTCCTCTCACGCCCTCGCCTAGCCGAGGGAGCAGAGAGCCCCGACGACGACTGCCGGTGCTCCGGAGCACCTCTGGTGACGCTCTGGCTATGGATGAGCTCGGCGTCGAGCGCCGCATCCATTCGTGTATGCCAAAGCTGCCGGGGATGGTCGAGGCGATGACGGCTTGGATGTCGGTGGACGGTGGCGTCGGCGAGATTGGGCACGGTGCTACAGTACGTCCTCGGACGAGGGAAAGAGCGTGGGAGCTCCGCCTTGCTCAGAGGAGCCTGCTGGTGGAGAGAGGACAGGGATAAGAGCTCGGGCTCGGCTGAATTTAGGTGGAGGCCGGCAGCTCGGCTCCGGCCATGGACGAGGTTGGAGGGCACGGGAGGAGGTGCGGATTGGTCCAGGGGTTGCATGGGAGGGAGAGAGGGCCAAAGGAGTAGAAAGGGGGCTCGGGGGCGGCCTTAAGTAGCCGACCCGTGGCTCACCATGGACGTGGCGCACGTGTGGCCGCGACAACGACTTGGGAGGCCAGGAGAGAGGGCAAGGGGCTGTCTACGACGTTCGTGGGGGTGGAGTAGGGCGCCAGGAAGAGAGATAGGGAGCGCAGAATGCGGCAAAGCGGGTCCCCGCCGCGGCCAGCGACTGGCGCGCTCGGGCGGCGCTCTGTCCGCACGTGAGGAGAGCCGGAGAGGGAGAGAGAGGAGGGGATGACAGTGTAGCGTGCTGTGGACGTCGAGCTGACCTCGGGGGACACGAGGGGGAGGCCCTAGGTGACCGGAGGCGGTTGGAAGGGGGCGAGTACAGTCCGGGTGTGCACTGTAGCGCGCTCTGGAGCACACCAATTGCATGCCAGGGCATGCCTTTGGCTTGTAGGGCGTGGCCACTTGTGTCTAGGTTGTTTAGGGAGGAGTAAACAAAGGGGAGAGGGCCTTGGATGCCCTGGACAGCCAGTAGGAGAGGAGAGAGGTTGAGGGAGAGAGGGAAATGGGTTGTCCAAAGAGAGAAAATGGGGTTTTACCCCTCCAATAATTGAGCAATGACCAGGGTAGAGTTACTGCAGGTAGGAGAAGACTAGGAGGAGCTGTGGTAAAAAGTTGAGCTCAAGGAGATTAGTGGAAGGGGTCAAAATGGTGGTTTTTGGAAAAATGGCAGAAGGTGTTTGATGATGGTTTGGGCAAGAGAATTAATTCCACTTGCCATGATAATTAACAGGATGGAATGGCACATAGAAGTAGGATGTTCCACCAAGTTTGAGCTCATTTGGGCAAAGTAGCCAATGTAACTTTGGTAAACCCTAGAAATGGCTTTACCAAGATTTAGTCATGCAAATCTATTCTCCTTGATGCACTACCTGGTTTAGTGTCATCATTTGAGGTTATGAACATGTCCACAAAATTTGAGATCAAAAGGTGAAAGTTGCCAATGTAGAGTTCTTCAAATTTGGTTCTGAACAGGAAGGGTTTTGGGGCACTTTGAGCAAGATAACGTTCTGTCCAACTTGTGCCATTTGGTCTAGATGAATAATTGGACCATTTGAGCATGTTCACAAGGTTTGAGAACATTTGGACATGTTTCACAATGTAAAGTTGCTCAAACTTCAAAATGGACAGAAATGGTTTTGAGGAGATCTCACGGGGTTATGCTATTCTCCCTGACAAGATACTTGGCAATATCATCAAACATGTCATATGTGACATGCTAGAATTTTCTTGGATTTTTATGAAAATATTTCCTGTAGAAATATTTCAAATCCTTCAAATGAGCAGAAATGGTTTTGGGAGGTTTTGTCCAATATTTTGATCATGACCATGTGTTGAAACTCATATATATGGAAAATATATGTCCATTGAGTCTCCCTAATTTTTCTCAAATTTTTTTAAAGCCTTAAAATAATTTTAACCTATTAAAGACCATTTCTGGCCTGAAGAAAAAGCCTTTAAATCAAATAGGAAAACAACTTTTAAAATTATATTTTTGTGGTTTCCGGGTATCTTATATCTAATAGGAGTCAAACATATTTTTGGAAAGATTTTTACTGCCCTGAATTAAGTACTTGCAGTACAAATCTTAATTCAGGGGTTTTTGGAAAACTAATTTTTGAAAATACTTTTTGTCCAAATTATTTTTATAAGAAAATACTATATTGCTCTATACACATGGCATGATCATTGGTTCAAGAGTTTGGAGCAAGGAGATGAAGTATAGGAGTTGGAGGATTTATTTGATTTTTAGAGCACTTGCAAACAACAGACAAAATCCAAACAAGGCAAGGTCCAAAACACTTAATAGTTTTTGTCATACCACATTTTATCATGATTTATTAGCTTAAGTGTTGTGGCATGAAAATCAGGGTGTGATAGGTTCGTTGAAGACCTTCTCAAGTTTGCGCTATACCTATCTTAATCCTTTCTATGAGAATAAGTAGTATGCAAAATCCGTTGCTTATAATCCATTTGAATTGGTGAAGGATAAGCATAATGTAATTCTTATTCTTGTTTCATCCAGGCGATTAATTCCTTATTCCGGAGGTTCATCAAAAAATCTTGATTTCTTTTGTTCATCTTTCTTTTTCGGAGTTCCAAGTTTTTACGCATTATCTCGTCATGAAGCTCCATCTAAATCTTCGCAAGGCTTCACCTTGTGTTTTCAACTTCTCTTTCCTTTCATTTCATCATCCTTTGCTCCCGGAGTTCTTCACGAAGGCTCTACATGATGGTTCATAAAGGATTTAATTCCTTCTTGAAGTGTTCATCGAGATTCTTTTCAGAGGAGTTCAAACAATCTTCATCTTGCATTTCTAAGTTCAGTTCTTCCTATCTTATCTTTTGAGGTGGTGTTATGTCACTCTTGACAATTTGAGTTTGTGTTTCATGATTGCCATGTTGTCAAGATTGAGATATTTTTAATCCACCAATCTCTTCGTTGGAGTTATCTTGTGTCATATTTCACCTAAAGCCTTCCCTAACGAATGTTGCTATTGTGGTGCTTATCAATGATTGAAGTTATGTCCCTATCATCTTGGCGGAAGAAGTTTTCTTCTCTTCTTTGTTTCCGATCAATGATTGCTTTCGGTGGTAGAATTTCACCTCAGTTTTGACATGTTTTCCACAAGCCCACTACAAGCTTACTCTTTTCGTTGTCGGTTTTTCCAACAACTCCGTTCGACCCTTCTACTAAAGATGCTTTTTCATGCTCATTTGAGGTAGAAAATGTTGTTTTCTCCTCCGTTCTTTTGATTCCATTCTTACATTTGTTCTGGAGGCATTGTGATGTTGCTTTCTTCGACCCATCATCTTGTTTTGTCAAGTTCATGTTGAATTCTTTCCATTTACAGTCGGAGTGCTGCCCAAATTACATCATTCTTATTCCTTCTCTGTCTTGTTTAATCGGAGTGTTCTGTCTATCATTCCTCTTCTAACCGTAGTCTCATCCAAGTGCTATAATTTTGCCAAGTTCATATTCTATGCCTTCCTTTTCTAAGCGGAGTGTTGTCGAAATTGATCCTTATCGTTCCTTGTACATCTCGTTTCTACCGGAGTGCTTGCATGTACTTCTTGTCCATTGCAACCCTTTTCTTATGTCTTTCAACCTACAAAGTTCTCGTTATGTTCCTTGTTCCTCTTTTCTAACGGGGTGTTTTCAACTTCGTTCATCTCCGTTGTATTCTCTTCGCAAAAACTGTTTAACCTCCAAAGGTTCGTGGTTTCACTCGTTTGTCAAAGAAGCAACTTAGTTTTACCTCTCCTTTTCCTATTTCGTTTCTCTCCGGTGCCATCCTAGATCTCGGGACGAGATCCTCTCGTAGTGGTGGAGTGTTGTGACGCCCCAAGACCGGAGCTTCAAATGCCTTTCATGTTTTCCGAATTTCTCCGTGTATTACTTTTGCTCGCTTGCATTGCATCATGTCATCATGCCACCATATCATTAATTTTATAACTCTTCTAAATAAATTGTGTGGATCTTCGATCCATTTAAATTGAGGGAGTTCACATGGTGAAATTCTCTTTATAACATATAAAAGTCTCCTACTATTATTAGGGAGCTATATTAAAAATTCCATTGTTTTGGAATCACCCATGAACCCACTTGCATATTAAATCCCTTGGCCTTTTCTTCCTCAAGTTTCGACTATCTAGCCTTGCCAATAATTCTTTTACCATTTTCCGGAGCTCTACCAAAATTCTAAACATTTTTTGGAATTTCCCAAACCTCACTTCCTATTCAAATCATTTGAATTTAAATCAAATGCGTTTGAATTTAATCTTTCAATCTTGTCCATTTCTATTTTCTCGGAACGAGCACATTTTTGTGAGTCTGTAAAAATCATCCCCATGCCCAGATTCCACCCCTACCTTCTCTTTCTTTTCTTTCTGTTTTTCTGTTTTGTTTTAAATGGGAAAAGAATATAGAGAAGAGAGAGGCCAGCCCTTTTAACCTTAGGCCCAGCTGCAGCTAGTTCGGCCTATTGGACCTCCTAGGCCCAGCCTCCAGTGGCCCAAGGCCCGATCGCTCCCCCCTGTAACCGTAGCGATCCCCTCGCATCTCCCCTCACACCCTCGTTCCTCCTAGCGTCGTCACGCGTAGAAGATGGAACCGGTGCCCGATCCTCCCTCCTCTTGATCTCTCCCTTCCCTCGATCCCATCTCTCCCTCCCGAAGTGCCCGCTCCTCATCTCTCCCTCCTCGCGCTGCACCCCTCGCATCCTTCCTCCTTGATCCGGCCCGCCACGGCGCCCTGCAGCCGCCGCCATCTTGCCGCTGTGCTCCACCCCACCTCCATGGCCGCATCCCGCCTCGCCGCCCGGATGCCGCATCGCCCCGCCGCGCGACCTCGCTGGTCGAGCTCGCCGACTCGCAGCCGAATCCTCCCCGCACCACCACCCGAGGGGCCAACTCCGGCGGCCCTGGCACCCACGCCATGCTGTTGTCAGGTCCCGAGTACCCTCGCAGCAGCGCTCGACCCCGCGCTCGTCTCCTCGCCAGTGACCAGGCGCCACCCGCTAATCTGGCGTGCCCCTGCTCCTTTCTCCTCGCTGTCGGCTTCATTGCCACGTCAAGTACCTAGAGCTGATGCTGCTCCCTGCATCGCCCTGTGCTCGGTGGCGCCTTCAGCCACCCGAGGTTCTTCTCCTCGCCACCGCTACTCTGGCGAGCACCACCAGGTCGTGGGCACTTCTCTGCACGAGTGCTCCTGAATGAGACCCTCAAATCCTACCCAGAGCCCAAGCCGGAAGACTCCGTGGATGTGCATCTCACTTGTGCCACTTTGGATCATCAAGACCGTATCCGGTTCGTCAAGTATTGTTGTCTCAGATTGCGCCAAGTACCACGACGCTTAGAGCCTCGGATCCGTCAAGTCCCTTGACGACAAGTGCATGACTATGCAGATTGTACCAAGTACCCCCTTCGAGTTGACGGGATCGGCAAGTGTGAAACACCAAGTACCACGACGACCATCGACATGTACCCCTACACCACATAGAAACGCCAAGTACCCCTCATGTCGTCAAGACTCACAAGTCAGACCCCGAACGATCGACGGCTCATGGACCGTGTACAACTACCGTCACCCCGAGGACGTTGGATTCGTTAAGTACCTCTCCGAAAACGAAACGTAACCGCTACCGTCGCAAGAATCGAGACCGACAAGTCCGAAGATGCAAGTACCACTCCGAACCATGTACGATGACCGTCGCCGAAGATCCGTGTAATGTGAACGTCAAGTTCAACTACCATCGCATGAACTGCTACTTCCACGACGGCCATGAATGATTACTTCCACTATGAACATGAATGACTACTATCGCGAGAACAACTACATCCCGTCAAACTCGTTCCGCCCCGAAAATGCTCGCTTCGAAGGTATAACCCCGAGACGACCGCCCGTGAACGGATGTATGTGTTGTATGAGTTGATCGTGTTTGCACCATGTCCGAGTTGTCACTTGCTCGGTCCTCCTCTTCTACCGCTAACTCGTGGGGACCCAGTTACCGGGATCACCCCACCATCTTTTGCACGCTCCCGCCACCTTCCTTTGCACCAGTATCTCCATGAGCTACCGGAACCAATATGTTGCCGTGGCACCATTTCAGTTGTTGTTACCATGGCACCCCTTTTCTTTCCACCATAGTGACAAATGCTTCATAATGCTCTGATCAATATTTCCTAAAAATTGCATAAACTTGCACATGTCATACGCATCATGATAAGAACATTTAGAATGTTTAATTTGTTGTGGCATTAAATTGCTAATGCACATGAGGATTTATCGGAATTGTTGTTTGATGTTTCCGGCCTCATTTAAAATGCCTAACTATGTTTTTTACTCATGTTTCAGCTCTTGCCATGTTTAAACAACATTTAATATTGTTGAGTACATAACCGGGAGTGAACTAAATAAACGAATGCGGTGCTTCGTCAATATGCAACTCATTGCATATTGAGCTCCACTTAATTTGTAGTATTGTTTGTTGCATATTGCCATGCCATGCCTCTTTAAACTGGGCATGCATCATACTTGGTTGTGCATCATGCCATGTTTATGTGATGGTTGTTTACCATGTGTGTTTGCTTCTTTCCGGTGATGGTTCTTCGGGTTAGTTCCGATAATGTCATGTTTGTGAGGATCTGTTCGTCTACATCCGTTTGCCTTCTTCATCGACTCGTTCTTCTTCCTTGTGGGATCTCAGGCAAGATGACCATACCCTCGAAATCACTTCTATCTTTGCTTGCTAGTTGCTCGATCTATTGCTATGTCACGATACCTAGCACTTGTTGTATCATGCCTCCCATATTGCCATGACAAGCCTCTAACTTACCATCCTAGCAAACCGTTGTTTGGCTATGTTACCGCTTTTCTTGGCCCCTCTTATAGCGTTGCTAGTTGCAGGTGAAGCTGAAGTTTGTTCCATATTGGAACATGGGTGTGTTGGGATATCACAATATCTCTTATTTATTTAATGCATCTATATACTTGGTAAAGGTGTCACACCCTAGCTAGTTCAAGCATTAGAGTGTGCATCATGTTTAAATTTCTCTTAAATTTGAAATGGGGATGACAGAACCCCCAGCACCCCCCTGGAACAACTAGGGTTTACTAAAAAAATTCAATGAACCTGAAATGCCCTTCTAAAAAGCCCACCATTTTTGTTTTGGGTTAAAACCTTTGACAAAAATGGTGCACATTTTTCTAGGACATCTTAAGGTCATTGGATTAATTATTATAGTATTTGCATTTGGGCATTTAAATGCTATAAAATATTTTAAATGCTCAAATGATCATAAACTAAAATGTTTGTTGTTGGATATATTCTAAGAAGTAGCCATGAATAATTTTATGATTTTTGGAAATGCCCTGGCATTTTTAATAAAGCCCTGATGTTACAGAAATAATAGAATAAATGAAAAACAGAAAAGGAGAGAGAGAACAGGGACTTACCTGGTGCAGCCCACCTAGCCCACCAGCTCGGCCCAGTCCACTGGCTGCTGCCAGTCATCCTCCTCCTCTCGCTAGGAGGACGAGAGGCGCATGGCCGGCGCCCGCGGCCACACGCTGACCACCTCCTGCTTCCGCTGACGCCCCGGACGCGTCTATGATTGCCACGCTGACCCCCTGGACCCCTCGACCGCTCCACTCTCCCCCCTGTGTCACCTCTCTCACTCTCTCCGCCGAAGCAGGGCGCAACCGTCGCCGCCGACAAGCACCACCGCAGCCACCGCCGTCAACTCGTTGCTTTTCCATGCCAAGAAGTTCCGCCATTGTCACTGCTTCGCCTCGACCCATCCCCGAGCTCTCGCTCGCCTCGGAGACGCTGCAACGAGCTCGTCTTCAACCTCGGTCGCCGGAGATCCCCCTCGCCGTCCCGCTCGCTCCAGCTCTTCCCCGAGCTCGCCGTTCGCTCCCGCGCAACTGCTGTGAGCTACTGACCCTTCTCCCCCTCTCTGTTCTAGCTCTCGTGCACCGTACGCGCCGCCTCGAGTTCGCCCGCATGCACCGCCGCCTGTGCACGCCGCCGACGAGTCTCCGGCCATCTAATGGTCCGGCCATCGTGCCCAGCTTCCTCCCCGCGCCGCGTAGAGCATGTACGTGCCCCGCTTGAGCCACCACGACCGTCACAACGATGACCCCGACATCACCCGAGCCCCGACGACCGCCAAGGTCGACGCCGGCGACAACTCCGGCCACCCCAGACCCAACCACCCATACCACTCGACGCAGACGAGTGCCCGCGTCACATAGATGCCCTCCGCCGGCCATTTGGTCGCCGGAGGAAGAAACCCGCACCACTCCGCCGTCCTTGGCCTTGCCGGCGACGAGCCCCGGGTCAACTTCGGCGAGTTTGACCCGGGTTGACCCCAGTTTGATTTTCCCTGACTCACTGACATGTCGGCACTAATTAAACTAGATTAGTATTAGTTTAACACTAACTAAATTTAGTTAGTTAGTTGACACTGATAGATGGGACCCACTGGTCAGGTTTGACCTGGACCGTCTTAGTTGACCGCTGACGTCACACTGACGTCAGTCTGATGCAGTAAATCCTTTTCTGGATTTATTCTTTAATAGGAAATTCCAGAAAACAGCCAAAACTTCTAAAAATCATAGAAAATCAACCATAGCTCCATATCAAACAAATTATATATGAGAAATGATCAGAAAAATTCAACCTATCCATCTGTAATGGTTTGATGCATGACAAAACAAGTTAACATTGCTGTTTAAGAAAAATAAGATAATGCACTAATAAGGCTATGTTAAATGAACTAACATTTGAATCTTTGATTCAAATGAGTTCATTCCTTTTTGTTTTAGCTTGCATTGGGCCAAGACACATTCATTTTGCCATGTCATAGCATGCATCATATTGTTGCATATTGTCATGTGTTGATTATGTTTCGGTCTGTCTTTCGTGGTAGGTTCTGCCTCCGAGGATAACCCCGAGTATCCGTCTGAAGGGCAGTACCCTACTACCACTACATCAGGCAAGCAACCATTGATCATTCCAATACAAACCCATGTTCTCGCTTCTGCTCTTGTTTACTGCATTAAGACAACGCAATTCAATCTACTATGTGCTATCGTAGTTGAACCCTTATCCTCTACATGACTTGTCATTGCCACAGTAACTAGATGAAACCCACTAGCATGTGTAGGAGTTGACTGTGCCATGTATGTGTTTCCTACCTTGCTATGCCTGCTATGCTTAGAGTTGTGTCAGGTCTGGTTCATCTGGGTGATGGGCTAGAGTGAAATGATTATGTCGGTAATGTGAGTGATGTGTTGAACATGATTTGGTAAAGGTATCGATGAGAGGCCATGTAGGAGTACATGGTGGGTTGTTTCATTGAGGCCATCCATAAGAACTGAGCTCTATATGTGTGATTTAAGATTCAGTTACTACCATACATTGGGCCCGAAACCAATGGACCCTCTCGGCTTCTTATTCACCCTAGTACTCTGTCCAGGAGTTGCAATTAGTTTCTGGTGTTTGTAGGTTATGTGTTGGCGGCCGTGCGTAGCGCTGACCCTAGGGGTGGGCTATGTTGCGGTAGATACACCGTGGCACGGTGTACCGAGTCACCCGTTTGGTGCCTCGGGAACCCTGTTCACATCGTTCGGGGCCGTATGAGGAAACCTCGGCCGGACTCCCTGCGGATGGAACCTGGATAGGCGATAAACCTGGACTAGAGACATGAGTGTTTAGGTAGGCCGTGGCCGACACCCTCGTTGGGCTTCCGCTTGAAGGTTGCCGAGTACATGTCGTGTAAACGGCGGTAAGTGGTGAGAATATGTATGAAGAAGTACACCCCTGCAGGGTATAAAACTATTCGAATAGCCGCATCCTCGGTAAAGGACTACTTGGTTGCCTATACAGTTCATAGACAAGTTAATGGATACTACTAAAAGACTCAAGATAAGTGTGAGTACCGAGGCTGGCCCTCTCGTAGGATGACGAGGGAGGATCCCCGGTGGAGTATTGTGTTGGTGATTAGTGGATTCGTGTGCGAAAAACTGTTTTACTAGTGGAGTCTCGTAGGATAGCTTAGCCAAGAGTCAAAGCTGGCTTGCTACAATAACTCCACCACCTTCTTGAGAATGAGCATGTATAGTAGGTTCTGATGTAAGACTTGTTGAGTACCTTTGTACTCATGTTTGCTTAATTACTGTTTTCAGACGACAACACCGCCCCCTCCGATGGGTTTTATGTAGACCTTGATGTCGACGAGTGACTAGCCACCCAGGTGGTGATCCTGGCCATGGAGGGCCCTATGTAGATAGACAGGCTTTGAGAAGCCTTCTTTCTTTCTAGTGTCTGTACTCAGACTATTTGCTTCCGCATGTGTTTGTATGACTTGAGTGTCGGGTCATGTGACCCCTACCTGTATGAACATGTTATGTATGGCTCTCTAGAACCTTTAATAAAGTACTTGAGTTGTAGAGTTTTGTTGTGATGCCATGTTGTATGTACTCATATCGGGCATATTGTGTGTATGATTGAAATGCTTGATATGAGTGGGATCCGACAATCTAGTTGTTTATCCTTGCCAGCCTTTCTTATGGGGAAATGTAGTCTAGTGTTCCTCGAGCCATAGTAGTCCTCTACAGCCGAGTTCACCGGAGTCCTACTAGCCCAGCACTACTGCTCAGGACACTTGACTGGTCGGCATGTGTTTCACTTCGTTCTTATGTCTGTCTCTTCGGGGAAATGTCACGTGGTGACATCCAGAGTCCTTCCTAGCCTGCTACAGCCCGGGTTCCCCGGAGTCCTGTTAGCCCAGTGCTACAGCCCGGATTCACTCGCTGATGACCGACATGCTTGATGTGATTCATGTATGCCTGTCTCCATAGGTCTGCGCCACTTTGGGTTCATGACTAGCCATGTCGGCCCGGGTTCTCTGTCATATGGATGCTAGCGACACTATCATATGCGTGAGCCAAAAGGCGCAAACGGTCCCGGGCCATGGTAAGGCAACACCCGTGGGGATACCGTGCGTGAGGCCACAATGTGATATCAGGTGTTACCGGCTAGATCGATGTGACTTGGAATTGGGGTCCTGACAGCGTTGGTATCAGAGTCGGACTGCCTGTAGGTTCGTTGAGCCAAACTGGTCGATGTCGAGTCTAGAAATGCTTTAGTTATATGTAGGGGAATTGATTGTGGGAGGGAACGTAAGGCTCTTTTACTCCTTTACCTTATGCCCTCTGATCTGAGTCATTCTCTCATCATTCATATTGGGTTAAGGACTAGGCTCTCTTCTTCTATCAGGTTCACGTGTTACTAATCCGTAGTAGCTTATAGGATTGTTGTTACAAGCCTCAATACAGTTTCTACTACTTTTAGTATGTTGCCAGTTGAATTAGAACGTTGATATGATGTTGTTGAGTGGTATTGCAAACTGTTGTGGATGTCTCAAATCTTTTTCTGAGCATTTACAACTGTTATGCTGCCCAATTTTCCCTAGAAATTCTAATGTCTTTGCATTGTGGTTGTGCTTTCAGATGGCCACTCGTGCTCAAAACCAAGTGGTTCGCCTGACCCGGTGCCTCGATGTGCCCGGTCATACTGCTATGTTAGTCCGGGTAATGACCTAGACGGGTTACCGTTGGTATCCCGAATACACCGTCGAAGAGCAATTCCGAGACTTCAACAAGAGCCAGTACCTCTGTACCGTCAGGATATATCCCTCTTATCCTGGAGCCACTAAGCCCTTTCACTGTTCCTATGGACTCGGGGTTACTGTTGAGATGGCTGTGCAGGATGGTGCCTATTCCATGATGACCATCATGCGAGTCCGGACTGGCCTCCTTCGGAACACCGACTTCTGTTATATGCCAGCATCACTTCCGGGAGCGCAAGGGTATCTCCAGGCTATTTATGCTGACCCCACACATGAGGATTCACTACTCCGCACCACTGCCGAGATGCTCGAGGATAAGGACCGCGAAAATCGGGCCTTCCATATGGAGCTTTTTAACTCTCGTGCTGATCACTGGGCCACTTTGACTCGGTTTGCACCGGCGGTACAAGCAGGATACATGGATCTGAGGGATCTGTACCCTGTATGGTCTGGATTGCCAGATTGTATGGAGTGGCACGATGAGGGAGGCATCACCCCTCCTCGTGGTCCCCGTCTACCACCATCTGTGGGACCAAGGCCACATCCGAGTCCCTTTGGTCCGCAGGCTCCGCAGGACCGTCTATTCCCAGATGATCAAGTTCCACTTCTAGGTTTTGGTGGTGACTTCTATGAGGATTACTACGGAGCCGTCTGAGCTAGTAGTAGTTTCACTAGTATTGTAGTACTTGTATCCTCCACAGTCCTGCGTGACCGTGGGATACGACTTGGTGTGTATCACGCTCTGAAGGTGTAGGAAAATAATGTATAGGAGCTTGGAATGCCTTCGATGAGATGTAATGTATTTCACCGTAGTTGTACTCTAGCATGGGCTTGTACTAAACTATGTACGGTGTGTATGACCAATGGTATATATATGGCAATTTCTATATTACCATGTCGTGCAATGAACATCTTAGCATTCCATGTTATCCATTACCATTCTGCACTTCCTTGCTAAGTTTGTGCCATCCTTATCTAAACTGCTGTCTTGTTTTCTCCTAGGATGGTCAACACCCGCAGCAACCCTGCTTCCTCTGAGCAGGGGGAAGCCAGTGCAGCTAGGGGTGAAAATCTGCCTCACCCGCCTTCTCTGGCCGAAGTGATGCTGGAGGCAGAAAGAAACAAGAGTGAGACTAACCGCTTGCTGGAGCGGATTGAGCAGAACACTACACGCCATCAGCGAAATGACTTGGTGTCAATCAATGACTTCATCAAGTTGTACCCACCAAAGTTTAATCATTCTGTCGAGCCCCTCGACGCGGATGACTGGCTTCGCAGCATCACCCACAAGCTACGTTCTGCCAACGTAGCCGAAGCTGATAAGGTTACTTATCCTGCCTATCACCTCGAAGGCCCTGCTAGCCTTTGGTGGGAAAATTTTGAAGCTATGCGCCGGGTAGGCCAAATCACTACTTGGGCTGAATTCAGTGAGGCTTTCCGTGAGCATCACATTCTGGAAGGTCTCATGGATCGCAAGAGGGAAGAGTTCTGCAATTTCACCCAAGGAAGACTGACTGTGGATGCATATAGCTGTGAATTTGGGAATCTGGCATGATATGCTCCTGAAGAAGTATCTACCGACGCTAAGAAGCAGGCAAGGTTCCGCAAGGGAATTAGCCCTGAGCTTCGCCGCGATCTTCTTCTGCATGAGTGCACCTCCTTTCAGAAGTTGGTCAACAAAGCCATCAATGCTGAGACATGCCAGTCTGATTATGACGCTTCATGCAAGCACTCTCGTGATTTTGGCTCTTCATCCGGCTCTGGATCTCAGAAGCACCGGGTGTGAATTCCAAGCACGACACTGCCACCCAGGTTCATTCCGAGGCCATCCTTTGAGGTGCCTCGTCCCAACGAGCAGTTTGCACCGCCCAAGCCCTATGGTGGCCCCGCTGCTAATGCTGCTCCACGCCCCAATGTTGTGACATGTTTCAAGTGTGGAGAGCCGGGTCACTATAGTCGAGAGTGTCCCTAGAACAACAACCCCAATCAGTCTGGAAAGTCCGTTGGCCTTGGTAAGCCAGCGGGAAAGACATTCTACGCCAAGCCGGTCACCACTACACGTGGCCATGTCAACTATGTTTCAACCGAGGAGGCTCATGAGGATCCTAACGTCGTCCTTGGTACGCTCCTTGTTAATTGCCATCCGGCATCTGTTCTTTTCGATACTGGAGCATCTCATTTATTCATATCCGAGAACTATGCTCGATTGCATAACACGACATTCTGTGACATGCCCACTTCCATGGTAATTCAAACTCCGGGTTCCAAATGGCAAACCTCTAGAGTAAGCCATGGGAACGAAATTCTTGTCGATAGACTTGTCTTTCTTGCATCTTTAATAGCTCTCAAGTCCTCGGACATTAACATCATCTTGGGTATGGACTGGATGTCAGCTCATTATGCTAAGATTGATTGTGCCACTAGAACCGTTCAACTTACTCATCCATCGGGCAAGACAGTCAATGTCTTAACTCGAGTGGCCAAGCGCCAACTTTACTCCCTAAATGGCAACCCCCTTCCAGACCTTGAGGATGTTCCGGTAGTCCGAGACTTTCCGGATGTCTTTCTAGAAGAACTGCCAGGTGTTCCACCTGACAGGGATGTCGAGTTCATGATAGACCTTGTTCCAGGAACCGTTCCAATTTTAGGAGAACCTATAAGATGGCACCCTTAGAACTAGCCGAGCTTAAGAACCAAATCGATGAGTCCTTGAAAAAGGGTTTCATCCGTCCTAGTTCCTCTCCTTGGGCTTGCCTCGTCCTCTTCATCAAGAAGAAGGATGGAACAGATCGGATGGTTGTAGATTACCGACCTATCAACTTGGTCACCATCAAGAACAACTATCCGCTTCCCAGGATCAACGATCTGTATGATCAGCTCGCTGGATCCTCAGTCTTTTCCAAGATGGATTTGAGGTTGGGCTACTGTCGGTGTCAAAACCGGCGGATCTCAGTAGCGAGTCCCAAACTATGCATCTTGGCCGGATGGTAACAGGAGGCAAGGGACACGAAGTTTACCCAGGTTTGGGCCCTCTCGATGGAGGTAAAACCCTACGTCCTACTTGATTAATATTGATGATATGGGTAGTACAAGAGAAGATCTACCGCGAGATCAGAGAGGCTAAACCCTAGAAGCTAGCCTATGATATGATTTTTGATGTGTATGTTGTCCTACGGACTAAAACCCTCCGGTTTATATAGACACCGGATAGGGTTAGGGTTACATAGGGTCGGTTACAATGGTAGGAGATCTTCATATCCGTATCGCCAAGCTTGCCTTCCACGCCAAGGAAAGTCCCTTCCGTACATGGGACGGAGTCTTCAATCTTGTATCTTCATAGTCCAGGAGTCCGGCTTGAAGGTATAGTTCGGCTATCTGAACACCCCCTAATCCAGGACTGCCTCAGCTACCATCAAATCAAAATCAGAAACGGGGACATTCCCAAAACGGCCTTTGTTACTCGTAATGGCCAATACGAGTACACCGTTATGTACTTCGGTTTAACCAATGCCCTAGCCACTTTCTCTCGGTTAATGAACTTGGTCTTCATGGAGTATTTGGATAAATTCGTCGTAGTTTATCTCGATGACATACTCATCTACTCCAAGAATGAAGAGGAACATGCCAAACATCTAAAGCTGGTGTTGACGAAACTTCGAGAGCATCGCCTTTATGCCAAATTCTCCAAGTGTGAATTTTGGTTGCCAGAAGTGACCTATCTAGGCCATGTAATCTCTGGTAAGGGTATTGCTGTCAATCCCGAGCGAGTTCAAGCCGTCCTTGATTGGACTCCACCTGAGATGGTCAAGCAAGTTCGGAGCTTCCTTGGCTTAGCGAGCTATTGCCGCCGCTTCGTCGAGAATTTCTCCAAGGTTGCTAAACCTCTAACTTAACTCCTCAAGAAAGATAAAAAGTTCGAGTGGACCCCACAGTGCGAGTTCAGCTTTCAGGAACTGAAAAGACGCCTGACATCTGCTCCCGTACTGGTACCACCAGATTTCTCCAAGGACTTTATTATCTATTGCGACGCCTCGCGACAAGGACTAGGTTGCATACTCATGCAAGATGGTCAGGTAATTGCCTATGCTTCACGGCAATTACACCCACATGAGGAAAATTATCCCACACATGATCTAGAGCTTGCAGTTGTAGTCCATGCACTTAAAAATTGGTGACATTACCTCCTCGGTAATCGTTGCGAGATCTTCACCGATCACCAAAGTTTGAAATATATCTTCACCCAACCGGATTTGAATCTCACGCAAAGACGTTGGGTAGAGTTGATCTCAGATTACGACATAGGAATGACTTACACCCTGGGCAAAGCCAATGTCATGGCTAATGCGCTAAGTCGTATATCTTATTGTAACAACCTGATGTTACAACAAAGTCAACCACTTCTCCACGAGGAATTTCGTAAGCTCAATCTTCACATTGTTCCTCGAGGATTCCTACCCGCCCTGGTGGCGAAACCTACCCTTACGGATCAAATCATCAAGGCAGAGAAGGTAGATCCGGGAATCTCCCGTATTAGGAGAAACATTAAGAAAGGAGTCGCAAATTGTTTCTCCGTTGATGATCAAGGTGTCGTATACTTTGGAAACCGTTTAGTGGTTCCCAAGGCATGAAACCTGAGGCGGCTTATCCTTAAGGAAGCTCATGAATCCCCTTTCACCATTCATCCCGGTAGTACTAAAATGTATCAAGACCTACGCCAGAGGTTTTGGTGGACAAGGATGAAGAGAGAAATTGCTCAATACATTGCTAATTGCGACATTTGTCGTCGTGTTAAAGCAGAGCATCAACAGCCTGCTGGCACCCTTCAACCTTTGGCTATTCCTGAGTGGAAATGGGATAAAATCAGTATGGATTTCATTACTGGGTTTCCCAGGACCAAGAGAGGGAATAATGCCATCTTCGTCGTGATCGACCGTCTGTCCAAAGTAGCCCATTTCCTACCTGTTCGTGAGAGTATCAGCGCTAGCCAGCTAGCTGAATTATACATCTCCCGAATAGTGTCTCTTCATGGTGTTCCATTGGAAATTAACTCAGACCGTGGAAGTCTCTTCACCTCTCGATTTTGGGAAAGTTTCCAAAACGCTATGGGAACTCATCTCTCTTTTAGCACCGCTTTCCATCCTCAATCAAGTGGTCAAGTAGAGCGAGTCAATCAAATTCTGGAAGATTTGCTTCGAGATTCTGTCATCTCATTCGGAATGGGTTGGCAGAAATGCCTTCCATTCGCGGAGTTTGCTTATAACAATAGTTATCAAGCTAGCTTGGGCAAAGCTCCTTTCGAAGTTCTCTATGGACGAAAATGTCGAACGCCTCTTAACTGGTCAGAAACCGGGGAAAGACAACTCTTTGGCCCGGATATGATTCAGGAAGCAGAAGAGCAGGTTCGCGTTATTCGTGAGAAATTGAAAACAGCCCAATCTCGTCAAAAGAGCCAATATGATCGTAAACATAAGTTCATGACTTATGAAGTCGGCGAGAAGGCTTACCTTCGGGTTACTCCGTTAAAGGGAACCCATCGTTTCGGTATCAAAGGCAAATTGGCTCCTCGTTACATTGGACCCTTTCGCATTCTTGCCAAACGAGGAGAAGTTGCCTACCAATTGGAACTACCTTCGCATCTTTCCAGAGTTCACGATGTCTTCCACGTTTCTCAACTCAGGCATTGCTTCGCGGATCCTATCCATGGAGTGGACCACAAAACGCTTGATCTACAAGATAACCTCTCATATCGGGAATATCCCGTTCGTATCCTTGATCAAGCCGAGCGTACCACTCGACGCCATAATATCAAGTTTCTCAAGGTTCAATGGTCACACCATTCCAAGAAAGAAGCCACTTGGGAAAGGGAGGATCGTCTTCGACTCGAGTACCCCAACTTCTTCCCGGAGGATCCTAAATCTCGGGACGAGATTCTTTTGAGTGGGGGTGAGTTGTCACACCCTAGCTAGTTCAAGCATTAGAGTGTGCATCATGTTTAAATTTCTCTTAAATTTGAAATGGGGATGACAGAACCCCCAGCACCCCCCTGGAACAACTAGGGTTTACTAAAAACTTTTTCAATGAACCTGAAATGCCCTTCTAAAAAGCATACCCTTTTTGTTTTGGGTCATTGGATTAATTATTATAGTATTTGCATTTGGGCATTTAAATGCTATAAAATATTTTAAATGATCAAATAATCATAAACTAAAATGTTTGCTGTTGGATATATTGTAAGAAGTAGCCATCATTAATTTTATGATTTTTGGAAATGCCCTGGCATTTTTAATAAAGCCCTGAAGTTACAGAAATAATAGAATAAATGAAAAACAGAAAAGGAGAGAGAGAACAGGGACTTACCTGGCGCAGCCCACCTAGCCCACCAGCTCGGCCCAGTCCACTGGCTCCTGCCAGTCATCCTCCTCCTCTCGCCAGGAGGACGAGAGGCGCGTGGCCGGCGCCCGTGGCCACACGCCGGCCACCTCCTGCTTCCGCCGACGCCCCGGACGCGTCTACGAGTGCCACGCCGACCCACTGGACCCCTCGACCGCTCCACTACCCCCCCTGTCTCGCCTCTCTCACTCTCTACCCCGAAGCAGGGCGCAACCGTCGCCGCCGACAAGCACCACCGCAGCCACAGCCGTCGTCCACTGCTAAGCCTCGACCCATCCCCGAGCGCTCGCTCGCCCCGGAGACGCTGCACCGAGCTCGTCTTCAACCCCGGTCGCCGGAGATCCCCCTTGCCGCCCCGCTCGCTCCAGCTCTTCCCCGAGCTCGCTGTTCGCACCCCTGCAACCGCAGTGACCTACTGACCCTTCTCCCCCTCTGCATTCTAGCTCTCGTGCACCATATACGCTGCCTCGTGTTCACCAGCACGCACTGCCGCCTGTGCTCGCTGCTTACGAGTCTCCGGCCATCTAATGGTCCAGCCGTCGTGCCCAGCTTCCTCCCCGCGCCGCGTAGAGCACGTACGTGCCCTGCTTGAGCCACCACGAATGTCACAACGACGACCCCGACCTCACCCGAGCCCCGGCGACCGCCAAGGTCGACGCCGGCGACGACTCCGGCCACCCCAGGACTAACCACCCATACCACTCGACGCGGACGAGTGCCCGCGTCACTTAGATGCCCTCCGCCGGCCATTTGGTCGCCGGAGGAAGAAACACGCACCCCTCCGCCGTCCCTGGCCTTGCCGGCGACGATCCCCGGGTCAACTCTGGCGAGTTTGACCCGGGTTGACCCCTGTTTGATTTTCCCTGACTCACTGATGTGTGGGCCCGAGGCCACTAATTAAACTAGATTAGTATTAGTTTAAAACTAACTAAATTTAGTTAGTTAGTTGACACTGACAGATGGGACCCACTGGTCAGGTTTGACCTGGACCGTCTTAGTTGACCGCTGACGTCACACTGACGTCAGGCTGACACAGTAAATCCTTTTCTGGATTTATTCTTTAATAGGAAATTCCAGAAAATAACCAAAGCTTCTAAAAATCATAGAAAATCAACCATAGCTCCAAATCAAACAAATTATATATGAAAAATGATCACAAAAATTCAATCTATCCATCTGTAATGGTTTCATGAATGACAAAACAAGTTAACCTTGCTGTTTAAGCAAAATAAGACAATGCACTAATAAGGCTATGTTAAATGAACTAAAATTTGAATCTTTGATTCAAATGAGTTCACTCCTTTCTGTTTTAGCTTGCATTAGGCCCAGACGCATTCATTTTGCCATGTCATAGCATGCATCATATTGTTGCATATTGTCATGTGTTGATTATGTTTTGGTGTGTCTTTCGTGGTAGGTTATGCCTCCGTGGATAACCCTGAGTATCCGTCTGAAGGGCAGTACCCTACTACCACTACATCAGGCAAGCAACCATTGATCATTCCGATACAAAGCCATGTTCTCGCTTCTGCACTTGTTTACGGCATTAAGACAATGCGATTCAAACTGCTGTGTGCTACGGTAGATGAACCCTTATCCTCTCCATGACCTGTCATTGCCACAATAACTAGATGAAACCCACTAGCATGTGTAGGAGTTGACTGAGCCATGTATGTGTTTCCTACCTTGCTATGCCTGCTGTGCTTAGAGTTGTGTCATGTCTGGTTCATCTGGGTGATGGGCTAGAGTGAAATGATTATTTCGGTAATGTGAGGGATGTGTTGAACATGATTTGGTAAAGGTATCGATGAGAGGCCATGTAGGAGTACATGGTGGATTGTTTCATTGAGGCCGTCCATAAGAACTGAGATCTTTATGTGTGATTTAAGATTCAGTTACTACCATACATTGGGCCCAAAAACAATGGACCCTGTCGGCTTCTTATTCACCCTAGTACTTTGTCCAGGAGTTGCAATTACTTTCTGGTGTTTGTAGGTTATGTGTTGGCGGCCGTGCGTAGCGCTGACCCTAGGGGTGGGCTATGTTGTGGTAGACACACCGTGGCATGGTGTACCGAGTCACCCGTTTGGTGTCTCAGGAAGCCTGTTCACATCGTCCGGGGCCATATGTGGAAACCTCGGCCAGACTCCTTGCGGATGGAACCTAGATAGGCGATAAACCTGGACTAGAGACTTGAGTGTTTAGGTAGGCCGTGGCTGACACCCTCGTTGGGCTTCCGCTTGAAGGTTGCCGAGTACATGTCGTGTAAACGGCGGTAAGTGGTGAGAGCATGTATGAAGAAGTACACCCCTGCAGGGTATAAAACTATTCGAATAGCCACGTCCGCGGTAAAGGACTACTTGGTTGCCCATACAGTTCATAGACAAGTTAATGGATACTATTAGAAGACTCAAGATAAGTGTGAGTACCGAGGATGGCCCTCTCAAAGGATGAAGAGGGAGGATCCCCGGTGGAGTATTGTGTTGGTGATTAGTGGACCCGTGTGTGAAAAACTGTTGTACTAGTGGAGTCTCGTAGGATAGCTTAGCAAAGAGTCAAAGCTGGCTTGCTGCAATAACTCCACCACCTTCTTGAGAATGAGCATGTATAGTAGGTTCTGATGTAAGACTTGATGAGTACCTTTGTACTCATGTTTGCTTAATTACTGTTTTCAGACGACAACACCGCCCCCTCTGATGGGTTTTATGTAGACCTTGATGTCGACGAGTGACTAGCCACCCTGGTGGTGATCCTGGCCATGGAGGGCCCTATGTAGATAGACAGGCTTCGAGAAGCCTTCTTTCTTTCTAGTGTCTGTACTCAGACTATTTGCTTCCGCATGTTCTTGTATGCTTGTATGACTTGAGTGTCGGGTCATGTGACCCCTACCTGTATGAACATGTTATGTGTGGCTCTCTGGAGCCTTTAAGTAAAGTACTTGAGTTGTAGAGTTTTGTTGTGATGCCATGTTGTATGTACTCATATCGGGCATATTGTGTGTATGATTGAAATGCTTGGTATGAGTGGGATCTGACAATGTAGTTGTTTATCCTTGGCAGCCTATCTTATGGGGAAATGTAGTCTAGTGTTCCTCGAGCCATAGTAGTCCGCTACAGCCTAGATCACCGGAGTCCTGCTAACCCAGCACTACTGCTCAGTACACTTGACTGGCCGGCATGTGTTTCACTTCGTTCCTGTGTCTGTCCCTTTGGGGAAATGTCACGCGGTGACATCCGCAGTCCTGCCTAGCCTGCTATAGCCCGGCTTCCCCGGAGTCCTGTTAGCCCAGTGCTACAGCCCGGATTCACTCGCTGATGACCAACATGCTCGATGTGATTCATGTATGCCTGTCTCCATAGGTCTGCGCCGCTTTGGGTTCACGACTAGCCATGTCGGCCCGGGTTCTCTGTCATATGGATGCTAGCGACACTATCATATACGTGAGCCAAAAGGCGCAAACGGTCCCGGGCCATGGTAAGGCGACACCCGTGGGGATACTGTGCGTGAGGCCACAATGTGATATGAGGTGTTACCGGCTAGATCGATGTGACTTGGAATCGGGGTCCAGACAAAAGGGTGGAAGGCTCGGCCTTATGCCTGGTATTTTGTTCCACTCTTGCCATCCTAGTTTCCGTCATACCGGTGTTATGTTCCCTGATTTTGTGTTCCTTACGTGGTTTGGTTATAATGGGAATCCCTTGACAGTTCACCTTGAATAAAACTCCTCTAGCAAGACCCAACCTTTTTTTACTTTTGCACTAACAACCTATCCTTTTTCCCATGGGTTTTCGGAACCCGAGGGTCATCTTTATTTTAACCCCCCCGGTCCAGTGCTTCTCTAAGTGTTGGTCCAACCTGAGCGATGTCCGGCGCCCCCTGGGCAACCAGGGTCTATGATAACCCAACGTCTGGCTCATCCGGTGTGCCCTGAGAACGAGATATGTGCAGGTCCTATCGCGATTTGTCGGCACATCCGGGTGGCTTTGCTGGTCTTGTTTTACCATTGTCGAAATGTCTTGTAACTGGGTTCCAAGTCTGATCGGGTCTTCCTGGGAGAAGGAATATCCTTCGTTGACCGTGAGAGCTTGTGATGGGCTAAGTTGGGACACCCAATGCATTGTAGTAGCTGAATCTTAAAATCACACATACAGATCTCAGTTCTTAGGGACGGCCTCAATGAAACAACCCACCATGTAGTCCTACATGGCCTCTCATCGATTCCTTTACCAAAACATGTTCAACACATCCCTCACATTACCGACATAAGCATTTCACTCTAGCCCATCACCCAGATGAACCAGACCTGACACAACTCTAAGCATAGCAGGCATAGCAAGGTAGGAATCACATACATGGCTCAATCAACTCCTACACATGCTAGTGGGTTTCATCTAGTTACTGTGGCAATGACAGGTCATGAAGAGGATAAGGGTTCAACTACCGTAGCACACAGCAGTTCGAATAGCGTTGTCTTAATGCAGTAAACAAGAGCAGAAGCGAGAACATGGGTTTGTATCGGAATGATCAATGGTTGCTTGCCTGGTGGAGTGGTAGCGGGATACTACCCTTCAGTTGGATACTCGTGAATATCCTCGGAGGCAGAACCTACCACGGGGAACACAGCGGAACACAATCAACACATGACGATATGCAACAATATGATGCATGCTATGATATGGCAATATGAATGTGTTTTGGCCTAATGCAAGCTAGAATAGAAAGGGACGAACTCATTTAAATCAAAGATTCAAATATTAGCTCATTAAACATGGCCTTAATAGTGCATTTCCTTATTCTTCTTAAACAGCAAGGTAAACTTGTTTTTTCATGCATGAAACCATTGCAGATGGATAGATTGATTTTTTCTGATAATTTTTCATATATAAATTATTTCATTTGGAGTTACGGTTGAATTTCTATGATTTTTAGAAGTTTTAAACATTTTCTGGAATTTCCTGAATAAAAATAAATCCAGAAAATGCATTACTGCGTCTGCATTGCGTCATGCTGACCTCAGCAGGTCAAAGGCGCCAGCCCAGGTCAAACCTGACTGGTGGGCCCCTTCTGTCAGCCTCTCAGTGCACTAACTACATTTAGTTAGCCTAATTACTAGGCAGGGCTCACTAGTCAGTGACTATACTAATTAAAATTAACTAAAACTAAACCTAAATTAGTTAACAGACTGGCCCCACCTGTCATAGACTCAGGGGGGGTCTACCTGGGCCCACCCAGAGGTCAAACTGGGTCAACTCGCCGGCGGCTCGACGCCGGCGAGGCCCGAGACGGCGGCGCGGCTCGGAAAACGCCCTCCGGCGACCAAATCGACACCAGAGACCACCCGTGCGAAGCCCAGGCTCTCGCGCATCCAATGGAGCAAGTGTGAGGAGCTGGGGTGGAGCGAGCTTGCCGGAATCGAGCTCGTTGCGGCGGCCGGAGTTCGGGCGAGGTCGGTTTCGACGCTACGGTGCACGGAGGGAGAACTGGGGGTGGCTACGGGTTCCTGGTGCTGCACTGAGCACGGTGAGGCGCTCCGTTGTGGGCTTGCACGGCTGTGGCCACGGCTGCGCCATGGCCGGCGGCGGGGAGCTCTCGGGTGCGGTGGAAACGGCGGCTACAAGGGCCAAACGAGCACGGGAGCTAGGGGAAGAGGAAGAGGAGCTCACAGCGGAGTCGGAGAGGGGGTCAGCAAGCTCGGGGAGGTCCTGGCGGCGGCGAATCGACCGGCGAGGGCTCGGGTGCCCGAGGTTGAAGACGAGGGCGAAGGCGGCGTTGCAGGGCCTCTGGCGAAGCGTAGCTCGGTGGGGAGGACGAGGGAGTCGAGGCGGAGCTGATGGGCTCGTCGGAGGGGCGAGGAGAGGTCTCTAGCGGCGGCTACGGCGATCGGCGGCGAGGGACACGCTCGGCCGTCGCGGGAGAGAAAGAGGGAGACGAGAGGGAGAGTGAGAGAGGATGAGAGGGAGACGTGCGGGTCACGTGGCGTCCTCTGGGCGTCTCCCGGCGTCGGCAGAAGCAGGAGGTGGCCGGCGCGTGGCCGGCGCGCGGCGAGCACGCGCCCCGCGTCCTTCTGGTGCGAGGAGGACGACGACTGGCAGCGCCAGCAGCCTGGGCCGAGCCAGGTGGCTAGGCCAGCATAGGTAAGGCCCAGGTGGGCTTCTTTCTCCTCTTTTTTTTATTTAGTTTCTGTTTTCTATTTAACTGCAACTGTACGGCTTTAAATAAAATACTAAAACATTTCCAAAAATCCTGAAAATAAATGTGGCCTCTGTTTAGATTATTTCCAACAGGAAACATTTATTCCCAGGATTATTTGAACATTTAGATTATTTCATAGCATTTAAATGCCCAAATTCAAATACTTATGATTTAATTCAATGACCTTCTGTTGACCTAGAAAGTTGTGCACCAATTTTTCCAAAGGTTCTAACCTAAGACAAAGAGGGTGAACTTTTTAGAAGGGCATTTCAGGTTCATTGAAAATAATTTTAGTAAACCCTAGTTGTTTTCAGGGGGGTGTTGGGGGTTCTGTCTTCCCCAATTCAAATTTAAGAAGAATTTAAACATGATGCACATTCTAATACATGGACTATCTAGGGTGTGACAACTCACCCCCACTCAAAAGAATCTCGTCCCGAGATTTAGGATCCTCTGGAAAGAAGGTGAGGTACTCGAGTCGAAGACGATCCTCCCTTTCCCAAGTGGCTTCTTTCTCGGAATGGTGTGACCATTGAATCTTGAGAAACTTGATATTCTGACGTCGAGTGGTACGCTCAGCTTGATCGAGGATACGAACGGGATATTCCCGATAGGAGAGGTTATCTTGTAGATCAAGCATTTCGTGGTCCACCCCACGGATAGGATCCGCGAAGCAACGCCTGAGTTGTGAAACGTGGAAGACATCGTGAACTCTGGAAAGATGCGGCGGTAGTTCCAATTGGTAGGCAACTTCTCCTTGTTTGGCAAGAATGCGAAAGGGTCCAATGTAACGAGGAGCCAATTTGCCTTTGATACCGAAACGATGGGTTCCCTTTAACGGAGTAACCCGAAGGTAAGCCTTCTCGCCTGCTTCATAAGTCATGAGCTTATGTTTACGATCATATTGGCTCTTTTTACGAGATTGGGCTGTTTTCTATTTCTCACGAATAACGTGAACCTGCTCTTCTGCTTCCTGAATCATATCCGGGCCAAAGAGTTCTCTTTCCCCGGTTTCTGACCAGTTAAGAGGGGTTTGACAATTTCGTCCATAAAGAACTTCGAAAGGAGCTTTGCCCAAGCTAGCTTGATAACTATTGTTATAAGCAAACTCCGCGAATGGAAGGCATTTCTCCCAACTTATTCCGAACGAGATGACAGAAGCTCGGAGCATATCTTCCAGAATTTGATTAACTCGCTCTACTTGACCACTTGATTGAGGATGGAAGGCAGTGCTAAAGGAGATACGAGTTCCCATAGCATTTTGGAAACTTTCCCAAAATCGAGAGGTGAAGAGACTCCCACGGTCTGAGTTAATTTCCAATGGAACACCATGGAAAGACACTATTTGGGAGATGTATAAATCGGCTAGCTGGCTAGCGGTGATACTCTCACGAACAGGTAGAAAGTGGGCTACTTTGGAAAGACGGTCGACCACGACGAAGATGGCATTATTCCCTCTCTTGGTCCTGGGAAACCCAGTGATGAAATCCATACTGATTTTATCCCATTTCCATTTGGGAATAGCCAAAGGCTGAAGGGTGCCAGCAGGCCGTTGGTGCTCTGCTTTAACACAATGACAGACGTCGCAGCTAGCAATGTATTGAGCGATTTCTCTCTTCATCCTAGTCCACCAAAACCTCTGGCGTAGGTCTTGATACATTTTAGTACTCCCGGGATGAATGGTGAGAGGGGATTCATGAGCTTCCTTAAGGATCAACTGGCGCAGATGTTGTTTCTTGGGAACCACCAGACGATTCTCGAAGAAGACAGCACCTCGCTCATCCATGGAGAAACATTTAGCAACTCCGCTAGCGATGTTTTCCTTAATCCGGGATATGCCCTTATCATACCGCTGGGCGGTTATGATTTGATCCATAAGGGTAGGTTTCGCCACCAGGGTGGAAAGGAATCCTCGAGGAACAATGTGAAGATTAAGCTTACGAAATTCCTCATGGAGAAGTGGTTGACTTTGTTGTAACATCAGGTTGTTACAATAGGACTTACGGCTTAGCGCATCAGCCATGACATTGGCTTTGCCCGGGGTGTAAGTTATTCCTAAGTCGTAATCTGAGATCAACTCAACCCAACGTCTTTGCCTAAGATTCAAATCTGGTTGGGTGAAGATATATTTCAAACTTTGGTGATCAGTGAAGATCTCGCAACGATTACTGAGAAGGTAATGTCGCCAGGTTTTAAGTGCATGGACTACAGCTACAAGCCCTAGATCATGTGTGGGATAATTTTCCTCATGTGGGTGTAATTGCCGTGAAGCATAGGCAATTACCTGACGATCTTGCATGAATATGCAACCTAGTCCTTGTCACGAGGCATCGCAATAGATAATAAAGTCCTTGGAGAAATCTTGTGGTACCAGTACGGGAGCAGATGTCAGGCGTCTGTTCAGTTCTTGAAAGCCGAACTCGCACTGTGGAGTCCACTCGAACTTTTTATCTTTCTTGAGGAGTTCAGTTAGAGGTTTAGCAACCTTGGAGAAATTCTCGACGAAGCGGCGGCAATAGCTCGCTAAGCCAAGGAAGCTCCGAACTTGCTTAACCGTCTCAGGTGGAGTCCAATCAAGGACGGCTTGAACTCGCTCGGGATTGACAGCAATACCCTTGCCAGAGATTACATGGCCTAGGTAGGTCACTTCTGGCAACCAAAATTCACACTTGGAGAATTTGGCGTAAAGGCGATGCTCTCGAAGTTTCATCAACACCAGCCTTAGATGTTCGGCATGTTCCTCTTCATTCTTGGAGTAGATGAGTATGTCATCGAGGTATACTACGACAAATTTGTCCAAGTACTCCATGAAAACCGAGTTCATTAACCGAGAAAAAGTAGCCGGGGCATTGGTTAAACCGAAGGACATCACGGTGTATTTGTACTGGCCATAACGAGTAACAAAGGCCGTTTCGGGAATGTCCCCGTTTCGGATTTTGAATTGATGGTAGCCCAACCTCAAATCCATCTTGGAAAAGACTGAGGATCCAGCGAGCTGATCATACAGATCATTGATCCTGGGAAGAGGGTATTTGTTCTTGATGGTGACCAGGTTGATAGGTCGGTAATCCACAACCATTCGATCCGTTCAATCCTTCTTCTTGACGAAGAGGACAGGACAAACCCAAGGAGAGGAACTAGGACGGATGAAACCCTTTTTCAAGGACTCATCGAGTTGGTTCTTAAGCTCGGCTAGTTCTAAGGGTGCCATCTTGTAGGGTCTTCTAGAAATTGGAACGGTTCCTGAAACAAGGTCTATCACAAACTCAATATCCCTGTTAGGTGGAACACCTGGCAGTTCTTCTGGAAAGACATCCGGAAAGTCTCGGACTACCGGAACATACTCAAGGTCTGGAAGGGGGTTGGCATTTAGGGAGTAAAGTTGGCGCTTGGCCACTCGAGTTATGACATTAACTGTCTTGCCCGAGGGGTGAGTAAGTTGAACGGTTCTAGTGGCACAATCGATCTTAGCATAATGAGCTGACATCCAGTCCATACCCAAGATGATGTTTATGTCCGAGGACTTGAGAGCTATTAAGGATGCAAGGAAGACAAGCCTATCGACAAGAATTTCGTTCCCATGGCTTACTCTAGAAGTTTGCCATCTAGAGCCAGGGGTTTGAATTTCCATGGTAGAGGGCATGTCACAGAATGTCTTGTTATGCAATTGAGCATAGTTCTCGAATATGAATGAATGAGATGCTCCAGTATCGAAAAGAACAGATGCCGGATGGCAGTTAACAAGAAGCATACAAGGACGACGTTGGGATCCTCATGAGCCTCCTCGGCTGAAACATAATTGACATGGCCATGTGCAGTGGTGGCCGGCTTGGCGTAGAAACTCTTCCCCGCGGGCTTACCACGGCCATAGGACTTTCTAGTTTGATTGGGGTTGTTGTTCTGGGGACACTCTCGGCTATAGTGACCTGGCTCTCCACACTTAAAGCATGTCACCACATTGGAGCGTGGAGCAGCATTAGCTGCGGGGCCACCATAGGGCTTGGGCGGTGCAAATTGCTGGTTGGGACGAGGCGCCTCAAAGGATGGCCTCGGGTGAACCTGGGTGGTAGTGCCGTGCTTGGGATCCACACCCGGCGCTTCTGAGCTCCAGAGCCGGATGAAGAGCCAAAATCACGGGAGTGCTTGCGTGAAGCGTCATAATCAGTCTGGCCTGTCTCAGCGCTGATGGCTTTATTGACCAGCTTTTGAAAGGATGTGCACTCGTGCAGACGGAGATCGCAGCGAAGCTCAGAGCTAAGTCCCTTGCGGAACCTTGCCTGCTTCTTAGCGTCAGTAGAAACCTCTTCAGGGGCATAGCGTGCCAGATTCCCAAATTCACGACTATATGCATCCACAGTCAGTCTTCCTTGGGTGAAGTTGCAGAACTCCTCCCTATTGCGATCCATGAGACCTTCCGGAATGTGATGCTCGCAGAAAGCCTCACTGAATTCAGCCCAAGTAGTGATTTGGCCGACCGGGCGCATAGCTTCAAAGTTTTCCCACCAAAGGCTAGCAGGGCCTTCGAGGTGATAGGCAGCATAAGTAACCTTGTCGGCTTCGGCTACATTGGCAGAACGTAGCTTGTGGGTGATGCTGCGAAGCCAGTCATCTGCGTCGAGGGGCTCGACGGAGTGGTTAAACTTTGGTGGGTACAGCTTGATAAAGTCATTGATTGACACCAAGTCATTTCGTGGGTGGCGTGCAGTGTTCTGCTCAATCCGCTCAAGCAGGCGGTTGGTCTCACGCTTGTTTCTTTCCGCCTCCAGCATTACTTCGGCCAGAGAAGGCGGGTGAGGCAGATTTTCACCTCTAGCTGCACTGGCTTCCCCCTGCTCCGAGGCAGTAGGGTTGCTGCGGGTGTTGACCATCCTAGGAGAAAACAAGACAATGGTTTAGATAAGGATGGCTCAAACTTAGCAAGGAGGTGCAGAATGTAATGGATAGCACGGAATGCAGAGATGTTCATCCGTATGTCATGGTAATATAAAACTGCCATATATATACCAACGGTCATACACACCATACATAGTTTAGTACAAGCCCAGGCTACAGTACAACTATGATGAAAGACATTACATCTCATCGGAGGCATTCCAAGCTCCTATACATTATTTGTCTACACCTCCGGATTTGATTACACACAAAGTCATATTCCACAAGTCTCGCAGGACAGCGGGGATACAACTACTACAATACTAATGGTACTACTACTAACTTAGACAGCTCCGTAGTAGTTCTCATAGAAGTCACCTCCATAGCTTGGAAGTTCAACGTGACCATCCGGAAACAGACAGTCCTAAGGAGCCTGTGGACCATAGGGGCTAGGATGAGGTCTTGGACGAACAAACGGTGGCCTGCGGGGACCATGGGGTGGGGTGATGCCTCCCACATCACGCCAATCCACCACGCCTGGTAGAGCTGATCTCACAGGATACAGATCCCTAGTATCCATACATCTAGCTTGCACCGCAGGTGCAAACCGAGTCAATGTGGCCCAATGATCAGCACGGGTATTGAAAAGCTCCAGCCTCAAGGCCCGATTCTCTCGGTCCTTATCTTCGAGCATCTCGGCAGTGGTACGAGTTAATGAGTCCTCCTGAGTGGAGTCAGCATAGATAGCTTGAAGATACCCTTGCGCTCCCGGAAGTGAAGCTGGCATGTAAAGGAAGTCGGTGTTCCAAAGCAGGCCAGTCCGGACTCACAAGATGGTCATGATGGAATAGGCAGCATCCTGCACAGCCATCTCAACAGTTACCCCGAGTCCATAGGAACAGTAAAGGGGCTCGGTAGATCCAGGATAAGAAGGAAATATCCTGACGGTGCAGAGATATTGGCTTTGATTAAAGTCGCGGAACTGCTCTTTGACGGTGTATTCGGGATACCAATGGTAACCCGTCTCGATCATTACCCGGACTAACATAGTAGTATGACCGGGCATGTCGAGGCACCGGGTCAGGCGAACCACTTGATTTTGAGCATGGTTGGCCATCTGAAAGCACAACCACAATGCAAAGACATCAGAATTTCTAGGGAAAATTGGATAGCATAACAACTATAAATGCTCAGAAAAAAGATTTGAGACATCCACAACAGTTCGCAATACCACTCAACAACATCATATCAAAATTCTGATCCAATTAGCAACATACTAGGAATAGTAGAAACTAAACAGGGACTGGTAACATCAATCCTATAAGGTACTTCGGATTAGTAACACGTGAACCTGATAGAAGAAGAGAGCCTAGTCCTTAACCCACGTTGAATGAGAAGGGAATGACTTAGATCAGAGGCACAGGGTAAAGGAGTAAAAGAGCCTTACGTTCCCTTCCACAATCAATTCCCCTACATATAACTAAAGCATTTCTAGACTCGACATCGACCAATTTGGCTCAACGAACCTACAGGCAGTCCGGCTCTGATGCCAACGCTGTCAGGACCCTGATTCCAAGTCACATCGATCTAGCCGGTAACACCTCATATCACTTTGCGGCCTCACGCACGGTATCCCGCGGGTGTCGCCTTACCATGGCCCGGGACCGTTTGCGCCTTTTGGCTCATGTATATGATAGTGTCGCTAGCAACCAGATGACAGAGAACCCGGGCCGACATGGCTAGTCGTGAACCCAAATCGGCACAGACCTATGGAGACAGGCATACATGTATCACATCGAGCATGTCGGTCATCAGTGAGTGATTCCGGGCTGTAGCACTGGGCTAACAGGACTCCGGGGAACCCGGGCTGTAGCAGGCTAGGCAGGACTCCGGATATCATCGCGTGACATTTCCCCGAGGGGACAGACATAGGAACGAGGTGAAACACATGCCGGCCAGTCAAGCGTCCTGAACAGTAGTGCTGGGCTAGGAGGACTCCGGTGAACCGGGCTGTAGCGGACTACTATGGCTCGAGGAACACTAGACTACATTTCCCCATAAGAAAGGCTGCCAAGGATAAACAACTAGATTGTCGGATCCCACTCATACCAAGCATTTCAATCATACACACAATATGCCCGATATGAGTACATACAAAATGGCATCACAACAAAACTCTACAACTCAAGTACTTTATTTAAAGGCTCCAGAGAGCCATACATAACATGTTCATACAGATAGGGGTCACATGACCCGACACTCAAGTCATACAAACATACAAGCACATGCGGAAGCAACTAGTCTGAGTATAGACTCTAGAAAGTAAGAAGGCTTCTCAAAGCCTGACTATCTACATAGGGCCCGCCATGGCCAGGATCACCACCTGGGTGGCTAGTCACTCGTCGACGTCAAGGTCTACGTAGAACCCATCGGAGTGGGCGGTGTCGTCTGAAACAGTAATTAAGCAAACATGAGTACAAGGGTACTCAGCAAGTCTTACATCAGAACCTACTATACATGCTTATTCTCAAGAAGGTGGTGGGGTTAATGCAGCAAGCCCGCTTTGACTCTTGGCTAAGCTATCCTACGGAACCTCTCTAGTAAAATAGTTTTCGCACACGAGTCCACTACTCACCAACACAATACTCCACCGGAGATCCTCCCTCGTCATCCTACGAGAGGGCCATCCTCGATACTCACACTTATCTTGAGTCTTTTAGTAGTGTCCATTAACTTGTCTATGAACTGTATAGGCAACCAAGTAGTCCTTTAACGCGGACATGGCTATTCGAATAGTTTTATACCCTATAGGGGTGTACTTCTCCATACACGCTTTCACCACTTACCGCCGCTTACACGACATGTACTCGGCAACCTTCAAGCGGAAGCCCAGCGAGGGTGTTGGCCACGACCTACCTACACACTTAAGTGTCTAGTCCAGGTTTATCGCCTATCCAGGTTCCATCCGCAGGGAGTCCGGCCGAGGTTTCCACATACGGCCGCGAACGATGTGAACAGGGTCCCGAGACGCCAAACGGGCGCCCGGCATACCCGACCATGGTGTATCTACCGCAACATAGCCCACCCCTAGGGTCAGTGCTACGCATGGCCGCCAACACATAACCTACAAACACCAGAAACTATTTGCAACTCCTGGACAGAGTACTAGGGTGATTAAGAAGCCGAGAGGGTCAATTAAGGATCCCAATGCATGGTAGTAGCTGAATCTTAAAATCACACATACAGATCTCAGTTCCTAGGGATGGCCTCAATGAAACAACCCACCATGTACTCCTACATGGCCTCTCATCGATACCTTTACCAAAACATGTTCAACACATCCCTCACATTACCGACATAAGCATTTCACTCTAGCCCATCACCCAGATGAACCAGACCTGACACAACTCTAAGCATAGCAGGCATAGCAAGGTAGGAATCACATACATGGCTTAGTCAACTCCTACACATGGTAGTGGGTTTCATCTAGTTACTATGGCAATGACAGGTCATGCAGAGGATAAGGGTTCAACTACCGTAGCACACAACAGTTTGAATCACGTTGTCTTAATGCAGTAAACAAGAGCAGAAGAGAGAACATGGGTTTGTATCGGAATGATCAATGGTTGCTTGCCTGATGGAGTGGTAGCGGGATACTGCCCTTCAGTTGGATACTCGTGAATATCCTCGGAGGCAGAACCTACCACGGGGAACACAGCGGAACACAATCAACACATGACGATATGCAACAATATGATGCATTCTATGACATGGCAATATGAATGTGTTTTGGCCTAATGCAAGCTAGAATAGAAAGGGATGAACTCATTTAAATCAAAGATTCAAATATTACCTCATTAAACATGGCCTTAATAGTGCATTTCCTTATTCTGCTTAAACAGCAAGGTAAACTTGTTTTGTCAGGCATGAAACCATTACAGATGGATAGATTGAATTTTTCAGATAATTTTTCATATATAAATTATTTCATTTGGAGTTACGGTTGAATTTCTATGATTTTTAGAAGTTTTAAACATTTTCTGGAATTTCCTGAATAAAAATAAATCCAGAAAATGCATTACTGCGTCAGCATTGCGTCATGCTAACCTCAGCAGGTCAAAGGCACCAGCCCAGGTCAAACCTGACTGGTGGGCCCCTTCTGTCAGCCTCTCAGTGCACTAACTACATTTAGTTAGCTTAATTACTAGGCAGGGCCCACTAGTCAGTGACTATACTAATTAAAATTAATTAAAACTAAACCTAAATTAGTTAACAGACCGGCCCCACCTGTCATAGACTCAGGGGGGGTCTACCTGGGCCCACCCAGGGGTCAAACTGGGTCGAGCCGCCGGCGAGGCCCGAGACGGCGGCGCGGCTCGAAAAACGACCTCCGACGACCAAATCGACGCCGGAGACCACCCGTGCGAAGCCCAGGCTCTCGCGCATCCAATGGAGCAAGTGTGAGGAGCTGAGGTGGAGCGAGCTCGCCGGAATCAAGCTCGTGGCGGCGGCCGGAGTTCGGGCGAGGTCGGTTTTGACGCTGCGGTTAACGGGAGGGAGAACTGGGGGTGGCTACGGGTTCCTAGTGCTGCACTGAGCATGGTGAGGCGCTCCGTTGTTGGCTTGCACGGCTGTGGCCATAGTTGCGCCATGGCCGGCGGCGGGGAGCTCTCGGGTGCGGTGGAAATGGCGGCTACAGGGGCCAAATGAGCACGGGAGCTAGGGGAAGAGGAAGAGGAGCTCACAGCGGAGTCGGAGAGGGGGTCAGCGAGCTCGGGGAGGTCCTGGCGGCGGCGAATCGACCGGAGATGGCTCGGGTGCCCAAGGTTGAAGACGAGGGCGAAGGCGGCGTTGCAGGGCCTCCGGCGAAGCGTAGCTCGGTGGAGAGGACGAGGGAGTCGAGGCGGAGCTGATGGGCTCGTCGGAGGGGCGAGGGGAGGTCTCTGGCGGCGGCTATGGCGATCGGCGGCGAGGGACGCGCTCGGCCGTCGCGGGAGAGAAAGAGGGAGACGAGGGGGAGAGTGAGAGAGGATGAGAGGGAGACGTGGGGGTCGCGTGGCGTCCTCTGGGCGTCCCCCGGCGTTGGCAGAAGCAGGAGGTGGCCGGCGCGTGGCCGGCGCACAGCGAGCATGCGCCCCGTGTCCCTCTGGCGCGAGGAGGACGACGACTGGCAGCGCCAGCAGGGTGGGCCGAGCCAGGTGGCTAGGACAGCACAGGTAAGGCCCAGGTGGGCTTCTTTCTCCTCTTTTTTTTATTTAGTTTCTGTTTTCTATTTAACTGCAACTGTTGGGCATTAAATAAAATACTAAAACATTTCCAAAAATCCTGAACATAAATGTGGCCTCTGTTTAGATTATTTCCAACAGGAAACATTTATTCCCAGGATTATTTGAGCATTTAGATTATTTTATAGCATTTAAATACCCAAATTCAAATACTTATGATTTAATTCAATGACCTTCTGTTGACCTAGAAAGTTGTGCACCAATTTTGTCAGAGGTTCTAACCTAAGACAAAGCGGGTGAACTTTTTAGAAGGGCATTTCAGGTTCATTGAAAATAATTTTAGTAAACCCTAGTTGTTTCCAGGGGGGTGTTGGGGGTTCTGTCTTCCCCAATTCAAATTTAAGAAGAATTTAAACATGACGCACATTCTAATGCATGGACTAGCTAGGGTGTGACATGGTCTCTTTCCGGCGGAGTTCGGGAAGTGAACACGGTTTTGGTGTTATGCTTGAATGTAAGTAGTTTCTGGATCACTTCTTGATCACTTCTAGTTCACGACCGCTGCGCTGCTTCTCTTCTCGCTCTTATTTGCGTATGTTAGCCACCATATATGATAGAGCTTGCTGCAGCTCCACCTCACTACCTTTTCCTACCCATAAGCTTAAATAGTGTTGATCCCGAGGGTGTGTAATTGCTGAGTCCCCGTGACTCACAGATTACTTCCAAAACCAGTTGCAGGTGCCGATGATATCGTGCAGGTGACACAACCGAGCTCAAGGAGGAGCTCGATGAAGATCGTGTGCGTTGTGTTGTTTCGTTTCCAGTTGATCAGTAGTGGAGCCAAGTTGGGAAGATCGGGTATCTAGCATTAGGGGTTGTCTTTCTTTATTTGGTTCCTTAGTCGGACCTTGATTGTATCTGGATGATGTAATGCTATATTTATGTATTGTGTGAAGTGGCGATTGTAAGCGAACTCTTTATCCCATTCTTATTTAGTACATGGGATGTGTAAAGATTATCCCTCTTGCGACATGCCTACTATGCGGTTATGCCTCTAAGTCATGCTCCAACACGTGGGAGATATAGCCGCATCGTGGGTGTTACAAGTTTGTAATCAGGCCTTCCCCGACTTAGGAGCCCCTGCTTGATTGAATCGCTGGCGTTGTTGAGTCTAGAAAAAAATGTTTTGAGTCTTATAGGATTATATATATATATATATATATATATATATATATATATATATCAGAAAGTAGGATTCTTTTTACTCCTCAGTCCCTTCGTCGCTCTGGTAAGGCCTCCTGGCGTAGAGTTTTAACTCTTCTCTCCTTAAATTTCACGAAACTTTTTTTAGGATCACGCGGGTATCTTGGAATCGTTCCAATGGTTTTGTGACGAGAACATTGTTCTTGGTGCCTCCTGACATTTAGGGGTTGTGGCAGTGTCCCGGGAGTTGAGCTCCGAGGTGTTGTCATCACAATTTTATCGTTGCAGTTCTGGAACACCTGAGTTCGCCGTCATCGAAAATCTCTTGTATGCAGTTGTTGGTGAGATAACCTCGATGCCACCCAGTACTGGGGCGGGAGTTCGGGAGTATTGCCATAACTCGTACAAGGGATGCTTTTCGAAGGTTGAGGTAAACGATTTCCAAAGGTTTCTTGGTTATGTGTTGAAGGATGGATAAAGCTGGATGTAGGTATTGTTAGTTTGGGTGAGATATTATGCTTCCCCTATATCCCCAACGCCTGATTGCATAACCAGAAGTTTCGGGAGCTTATAAGTGGGAATTCAAGTAGCACCTAGGATATCTTTCCGACAGATGCATGATATGAGATTGGGGTTCGACGTCTAGTGGTCCACTTATCCACGGTTGGTTTTACAGTGGTATCGTTGTGTCTTAAAGAGTCCTTGGCTATGCTGACTCGGGGACGCTTCGTATGTCATGTGCACAGCCTTGTACATGATGGTGCTGTACGATCGAGCCTGTGTGGGCCCCACCACGAAAACTTCAGACGAAATTTCTATCATATGTTTGTTCCGGCTTATTTTGCAAGCCAATCCTTTGTTTTGTTTTGAGTTGTGGTATTCGAGTTGCTTCAATGTCAAGTGTTCATTCCATACATTCCCCAAATGGTGTTCTCATACTCCTATGTGAATACCAATCCTTCATGATAATTGAGATTGTCATGTCAATCCTTTTCAACCGGTGTGTTTTCTCTTCAAGTGGATCCGATCATTTTAACATCCGCAAGATCACCTCCTGTTTTTCCCAACGTTGTTTGTTGCATCCGTCCCAAGTTGCCTTTGTTCTTCCTACCCTCCCACCCTTTTTCCTTAAGGACTCAGATTTCTTAATCAAGTATCCATCTTATGGATGTGAAGTTTCTTAATTCTTTCCCCAATGTTCTTATCCGGTGATTCTTAGGAAGATACTAACGGTGCTTCAAGTTCGTCATTCTTCTTTCTTTTCTTCTCTGGTGGATTCAAGTCAAGCTTTGTCGATCATATCCTTTCCTCGTTTCAAATGTCTTCTCATGCAGGTGCACCTCATAATTATTCTCCACTTGCTATTCAATTGTCCCGGAGTGCTGACGATGCCTCAGAAGATTCACGTTTTCCATTCTCAATCCATTCAAGCTATTTCGAGGGGGATATCTTGTTCAAGCCATTTAAATCAACCGTTAAATCTCCTTCTCAAGTAAATAATTCAACGGTGTTTCTTTTGAGTGGGCCCTAACCCACAGGTATTTTTTCCAGGAACTTACCTGACTCGTCTTTTTCTGGAGTTATTCTCAAATTCTTCTCCAAGTTTGACGTAAGAATGAATTTTCATCAGTCAATTGCCTTCTCCAATATCATTTTTCAAATTCTTTTCATCGTCGGCTCAGCTTATTCATTATTAATTCTCCCGGAGTATCTCAAGAATACATGGTGGTGCTTCACGTTGTCATTCTCGGATTTCAAGACCAAAGAAGAGTTCCTCTAAAATCCTTACCCGTTCTTTCAAAGATTCGTGATTCAAGCTTGATGCCATTCTCTCATAATTGTTTTCAACTGTGAGAATTCTTTTCACCCATCCGAAGCAATTCAAGAGTCTTTCCAGTTTGATTCTCCAGAGCCCATCATCTCAGAATTATTCATTCCAGGTTTCAGCTCTTGTTCTTCAAATCTTACCGCTACCTCGCTCAAGTATTCTCTAGTCAGCTCACAATCTCTTCGTTTCACTTGTATCTAAATTCCATCAAGTATCTTCATTCGGTTTTTCCAATTCTTCGCGGTGAATTGTGCCTGTGCTACGTTCATTTTCAATTCTTACGGTGGTTCGTTCAAGATTTCTCTCCCTTCGTTATCATATCAATTTATTCGTTGGTTAAATCCTACCGGTGGTTCGTTGAAGACCTTCTCAAGTTTGCGCTATACCTATCTTAATCCTTTCTACGAGAATAAGTAGTATGCAAAATCCGTTGCTTATAATCAATTTGAATTGGTGAAGGATAAGCATAATGTAATTCTTATTCTTGTTTCATCCAGGCGATTAATTCCATATTCCGGAGGTTCATCGAAAATTCTTGATTTCTTTTCTTCATCTTTCTTTTCCGGAGTTCCAAGTTTTTCTGCATTATCTCGTCATGAAGCTCCATCTAAATATCGCAAGGCTTCACCTTGTGTTTTCAACTTCTCTTTCCTTTCGTTTGATCATCCTTTTGTCACCGGAGTTCTTCATGGAGGCTCTACATGATGGTTCATAAAGGATTTAATTCCTTCTCGAAGTGTTCATCGAGATTCTTTTCAAAGGAGTTCAAACATTCTTCATCTTGCATTTCTAAGTGCAGTTCTTCCTATCTTACCTTTTGAGGTAGTGTTATGTCACCCTTGACAATTTGAGTTTGTGTTTCATGATTCCCATGTTGTCAACCTTGAGATATTTTTAATCCACCAATCTCTTCGTTGGAGTTATCTTGTGTCATATTTGACCTAAAGCCTTCCCTAAGGAATGTTGCTATTGTGGTGCTTATCAATGATTCAAGTTATCTCTCTATCATCTTGGTGGAAGAAGTTTTCATCTCTTCTTTGGTCCCGATCCATCATTGCTTTCGGTGGCAGAATTTGACCTTAGTTTTGAGATGTTTGCCATAAGCCCACTACAAGCTTACTCTTTTCATTGTTGGTTTTTCCAACAACTCCGTTCGACCCTTCTACTAAAGATGCTTTTTCAAGCTCATTTGATGTTGAAAATGTTGTTTTCTCCTCTGTTCTTTTGATTCCATTATTACATTTGTTCTGGAGGCATTGTGATGTTGCTCTCTTCGACCCATCATCTTGTTTTGTCAAGTTCATGTTGAATTCTTTCCATTTACAGTCGGTGTGCTGCCCAAATTACATCATTCTTATTCCTTCTCTATCTTGTTTAACCGGAGTGTTCTGTCTATCATTCCTCTTCTAACCGGAGTCTCATCCAAGTGTTATAATTTTGCCAAGTTCATATTCTATGCCTTCCATTTCCAACCGGAGTGTTGTCGAAATTGATCCTTATCGTTCCTTGTACATCTTGTTTCTACCGGAGTGCTTGCATGTACTTCTTGTCCATTGCATCCCTTTTCTTATGTCTTTCAACCTACAAAGTTCTCGTAACGTTCCTTGTTCCTCTTTTCTAACGAGTGTTTTCAACTTCGTTCATCTCTGCTGTATTCTATTCTCAAAAACTATTTAACCTCCAAAGGTTCGTGGTTTCACTCGTTTGTCAAATAAGCAACTTAGTTTTACCTCTCCTCTTCCTCTTCCGTTTCTCTCCGGTGCCATCCTAGATCTCGGGACAAGATCCTCTCGTAGTGGTGGAGTGTTGTGACGCCCCAAGACCGGAGCTTCAGATGCCTTCCATGTTTTTCCATGTTTCTCCATGTATTTCTTTTGCTCTCTTGCACTGCATCATGTCATCATGCCACCATATCATTAATTTTATAACTCATCTAAATAAATTGTGTGGATGTTTGATCCATTTAAATCGAAGGAGTTCACATGGTGAAATTCTCTTTATAAACTATAAAAGTCTCCTACTATTATTAGGGCGCTATATTAAAAATTCCATTGTTTTGGAATCACCCATGAACCCACTTGCATATTAAATCCCTTGGCCTTTTCTTCCTCAAGTTTCGACTCTCTAGCCTTGCCAATAATTCTTTTACCATTTTCCGGAGCTCTACCAAAATTCTCAACATTTTTGGACCTTCCCAAACCTCACTTCCTATTCAAATCATTTGAATTTGTTCTTTCAATCTTGGCCATTTCTATTTTCTCGGAACGAGCACATTTTTGTGAGTCCGTGAAAATCATCCCCATGCCCAGATTCCACCCCTACCTTCTCTTTCTTTTCTTTCTCTTTTTGTGTTTTGTTTTAAATGGGAAAACAATATAGAGAAGAGAGAGGCCAACCCTTTTAACATCAGGCCCAGCTACAGCTAGTCCGGCCTCTTGGAATTCCCAGGCCCATCCTCCAGTGGCCCAAGGCCCGATCGCTCCCCCCTGTAACCGTAGCGATCCGCTCGCATCTCCCCTCACTCCCTCGTTCCTCCTAGCGTCGTCATGCGTAGAAGATGGAACCGGTGCCCGATCCTCCCTCCTCTCGATCTCTCCCTTCCCTCGATCCCATCTCTCCCTCCCGCAGCGCCCGCTCCGCATCTCTCCCTCCTCGTGCTGCACCCCTTGCCCCGATCACCTCGCCTCCTTCCTCCTCGATCCGGCCCGCCGCCGCGCCCTGCAGCCGCCCTCGGGCCACCACCCGAGGGGCCAACTCCGGCGGCCCCGGCGCCCGCGCCATGCTTTCCTCAGGTCCCGAGTACCCCCGCAGCAGCGCCAGACCCCGCGCTCGTCTCCTTGCCGGTGAGCAGGCGCCACCCACTACTCCGGCATGCCCCTGCTCCTTTCTCCTCACTGCCGGCTTCATCGCCACGTCAAGTACCTAGAGCTGATGTTGCTCCCTGCATCGCCCTGCACTCGCTGGCGCCTTCACCCACCCGAGGTTCTTCTCCTCGCCACCGCTACTCCGGCGAGTACCACCAGGTCGCGGACACTTCTCTGCACGAGTGCCCCTAAACGAGACCCTCAAATCCTACCCAGAGCCCAAGCCGGAAGACTCCGTGGATGTGCATCTCACTTGTGCCACTTTGGATCATCGAGACCGTATCCGGTTCGTCAAGTACCGTTGTCTCAGATTGCACCAAGTACCACGACGGTCAGAGCCTCGGATCCGTCAAGTCCCTCGACGACAAGTGCATGACTATTCGGATTGTACCAAGTACCCCCTTTGAGTTGATGGGATCGGCAAGTGTGAAACACCAAGTACCACGGCGACCATCGACTTGTACCCCTACACCACACAGAAACGCCAAGTACCCCTCATGTCGGCAAGACCTACAAGTTGTACCCCGAATGATCGACTACTCGTGGACCGTGTACAACTACCGTCGCCCCGAGGACGTTGGATTCGTTAAGTACCTCTCCGAAAACGAAACGTATAATGCTACCGTCGCCAGAATCGAGACCGACAAGTCCGAAGATGCAATTACCACTCCGAACCATGTACGACGACCGTCGCTGAAGACCCGTGTAACGCAAACGTCAAGTTCAACTACCGTCGCGTGAACTGCTACTTTCAGGTGATGCTTCTTCGGGTTAGTTCCGATAACGTCGTGTTTGTGAGGATCTGTCCGTCTACGTCCGTTTGCCTTCTTCATGGACTCGTTCTTCTTCCTTGCGGGATCTCAGGCAAGATGACCATACCCTGGAAATCACTTCTATCTTTGCTTGCTAGTTGCTCGATCTATTGCTATGCCGCGATACCCACCACTTTGTTATATCATGCCTCCCATATTGCCATGACAAGCCTCTAACCCACCTACCTAGCAAACCGTTGTTTGGCTATGTTATCACTTTGCTCAGCCCCTCTTATAGCGTTGCTAGTTGCAGGTGAAGCTCAAGTTTGTTTCCATGTTGGAACTTGGGTGTGTTGGGATATCAAAATATCTCTTATTTATTTAATTCATCTATATACTTGGTAAAGGGTGGAAGGCTCGGCCTAATGCCTGGTGTTTTGTTCCACTCTTGCCGCCCTAGTTTCTATCATACTTATGTTCCTTGATTTTCCGTTCCTTACGCGGTAGGGTTATAATGGGAACCCCTTGACAGTTCGCCTTGAATAAAACTCCTCCAGCAAGGCCCAACCTTGGTTTTACTTTTACACTAACAACCTAGCCTTTTTCCCATGGGTTTCCGATGCCCGAGGGTCATCTTTATTTTAAACCCCCGGGCCAGTGCTTCTCTAAGTGTTGGTACAACCTGAGCGATGTCCGGCGCCCCCTGGGCAACCAGGGTCTATGCCAACCTGACTTCTGGCTCATCCGGTGTGCCCTGAGAACGAGATATGTGTAGCTCCTATCGGGAGTAGTCGGCACATTCGGGCGGCTTTGCTGGTCTTGTTTTGCCATTGTCGAAATGTCTTGTAACCGGGATTCCGAGTCTGATCGGGTCTTCCTGGGAGAAGGAATATCCTTCGTTGACCGTGAGAGCTTGTGATGGGCTAAGTTGGGACACCTCTACAGGGTTTTGAACTTTCGAGAGCCGTGCCCGCGGTTATGGGCAGATGGGAATTTGTTAATGTCCGGTTGGAGAGAACTTGACACTTAACTTAATTAAAATGCATCAACTGCGTGTGTAGCCATGATGGTCTCTTTCCGGCAGAGTTCGGGAAGTGAACACGGTTTGGTGTTATGCATGAACGTAAGTAGTTTAAGGATAACTTCTAGTTCTCGACCGATGCGCTACTTCTCTTCTCGCTCTTATTTGCGTATCTTAGCCACTATAAATGCTAGTGCTTGCTGCGGCTTCACCTCACTACCTTTTCCTATCTATAAGCTTAAATAGTCTTGATCGCGAGGGTCTGAGATTGCTGAGTTCCCGTGACTCACAGATTACTTCCAAAACCAGTTGCAGGTGCCGATGATACCGTGCGGGTGATGTAGTCGAGCTCAAGGAGGAGCTCGATGAAGATCGTGTGCGTTGTGTTGTTTCGTTTCCAGTTGATCAGTAGTGGAGCCCTGTTGGGGCGATCGGGGATCTAGCATTAGGGGTTGTCGTTCTTTATTTGGTTCCATAGTCGGACCTTGATTGTATCTGGATGATGTAATGCTATATTTATGTATTGTGTGAAGTGGCGATTGTAATCCAACTCTTTATCCCATTCTTATTCAGTACATGGGATGTGTAAAGATTACCCCTCTTGCGACATGCCTACTATGCGGTTATGCCTCTAAGTCGTGCTCCGACACATGGGAGATATAGACGTATCATGGGTGTTACAGCGGCATTGCTGATGGCTTGAAGAGCCCCTCCTCGAAGACTCCAGGCTCTTGGGGCTGCCGCTTGGATGCCCTTCTCGCGATGTCGTCATCTTCCTTGTTGGTGCCATGGGGCACGTGCTACAAGTCAAGGCCCAGGAATTGCTTCTCCATCTTGCGCACCGCCGTGAGGTATGCTTCCATGTGCTCGTCCTTTGGCTCATATACCTTGTTGGAGAAGTTGACGAGGAGCTATGAGTCGCCCATAATGGTGAGGCGCTTCACCCCCAGAGCTGCCGCAGCTTTCAGGCCAGCTATGAGGCCTTCGTATTCTGCAATGTTGTTTGAGACCTTCTCACCTTGCTGGAAGCAGAGCTACACGGCGTAGTAGTGCTTGTCCTGAGTGGGCGAGAAGAGCATTGCTCCAGCCCCTGCGCCTTGGCGCGTAGAAGAGGCCATGCTCCCACTACGGGCTGTCGGTACGACCTGCAGGCGGCAGGCCCTACCTGCCCATGAGAAGCCGAAAGGCAGCGGGCCCTGACCAGTCGGCGCAGAGGAGGCCGACTCCTAGCAGGTGGCCCTCCCCCTCCGTCAAAGTCTCCGCAACGTTAACCAGAAGAGATGGGGAATGGCTATAGTGAACGCCAGCCAGGCGGCGGAACTATAGCCATGCTCTACCCAACAAAGCACACATCATCAGTGGCACTGCCACAGTACTAAGCAGCCGTCAGGACCCGCAAGCGGCGTGTGCGACCTGTCGACCATGTATGAGAAAGCCAGCGGGACCCACCAGGCGGCAGGCCCCAGCTGCCGGCGGAGAAGCCGGCCACCAGAGACATTGACGGCTGGGTCCTACGCGCAGCCGGATTACCACTGTACCCCCAGGGGGTAGGCCTATATAAACCCCCCACGGCACCCATGCAAAGGATTCAACATCATAGACACCACACATACATAGAGAGAGGAGTAGAGCTAGCCTTGCCCTTCTTCCTCCTCTAGTCAAATAGCTCTAGGTGCAACCTTGTAGCCACTCTATTGGCATAGTGATCATGTGGAGACCCCACAGAGCAGGACTAGGGGTGTTATCTCCTAGGAGAGCCCCGGACCTGGGTAAGATGCATCGGCGTGCATGTCTACGCCTTATCCCGTTACCAGGCACCGACGACGTATTACTCTCCCCACCATGATAAGCCATCCTTTGGCGTATGTCGCACGAGACCCGTGACATTTGGCACACACCGTGGGGTTTGGTGCATCGTCGTTTGGAGACCTGTTCTGGACGGGAACCCTTTTCCTTGCTAGCGAGAACAGCCAGCCTGACACGCCCGATGGTGTTTGCGCTGACGCGCTGCATGGCGTGGAAGTCGCATGGGCGGCGAGCTGCCTCGCTGATCTCATCGCCGAGATCCGCCTCTCCAACGAGTTCGTACCTGACGTGGGAGCAGCCAGCTCCGAGAACTGCCTCGTCGGCCTCCTTGGCAAGCTCCACATCGCCAACAAGCCAGCCTCTGACCTAGAGTCGGTTGGCTCCACCGACCCAATGCTCATCGACTCCGACGTGGCATCCCTTGACACCTTCCCCACCAACGTGGTGATCATCGATGACCCGCTCCCTCACGCGGACAGCGGCAGCAGCAGCGTCATGGAGGTTCTTGTCATCAGCCATGATGGAGGCTCCAACGGAGCCACCCAGGACCCGCTGCAGGCGGCAATGCGGGACCTGTCTACGCCCATCGCGGCAGACGCCAACGCCGAGACGCTGGAAGCCTGCCGCCTCTCGCTCGTCGGGAATGCCAAGAAGTTGGCCACCATGAGACACCTCTCCGAGGCCTACCAGCACGAGATCGACCGCGACGTCGGTGGCACGCCGGCTGCTGGCGAGCCCAGCCGCATTGGCACGGTCCGACAGCGCGGTGCAGCCGTCGCGAGCATGTTTGGGGTAAACTGCCTTGTCTACGCCACGCCCATGGAGAACATATGTGATGCCTAGGCGGCAGCGGATGAGATGGATCACCTGGAGGGTGACGAGCATCGCTACATGACGGAGCGCGTTCAACAACTCATAGACGCGGCCGCCGCGCAGCAAGAGGTCGGCTACCGTGTGGAAGAACCTGGCCAGCATGCCGAAAACCTCCCACCTCGCCGAGAGCATGGCGTGACCTCCCGATCGCTGATAGGTGGCGTCCACGACCAGAGAGACAGAGAGCCGGGTGCTAGCCGCAGTCGGACGCACATCACCATTGAGCGCGACCAAGACGGCCGCCCACGAGCAGTGGAATGGCAGGATGATCATTCGCCTCCTTCTCCTCGCTGGGAGAGGTGTGCCTCCCCGCCGCCTGTTGAGCACCCGACTCTCGACGACCGGCTCGGCCGCCGTGAAGGAGTCGGAAAGAACGACGCCCGCCATCGGATCGACTGCCTGGCTCGATCCCTAGCGATAGAAGAAGAAGATGCAATCGGCCCGCCTTGTTTTGGCCCCCGCATTCGCGACGAGCCCCTCCCGAAAGGGTTCTCGCTCCCAAGAGACACGCCCAAGTACAACGGCTCTGTGAAGCCGGAGGACTAGCTGGTGGATTACTCCACAGCCGTCAACATAGCAGATGGCCACAAGCGCGTTGCCGTGAAGTATGTTCCACTCATGCTCCAGGGCATAGCCCAGACATGGCTGAATAGCCTGAAGCCCTGCAGTGCCAATCGCTGGGTAGATTTCACTGAAGTCTTCATCCACAACTTCACCAGCACATACAAGCGGTCGCCCAAGCCTCGCTAGCTTTCTCTGTGCGTCCAAGGCCCCACCGAGTCCACGCGCGACTACTTGATGGGGTGGGTCGAACTGCGCAACTCCTACGAAGGGGTGCATGAGGTGCAAGCCATTGAGTACTTCACTGGCGGATGCCGAGAGGGCACCTTACTCACAAACTGACTCCTCTATGACGAGCCGGCTACACCCGACGAGCTGCTGATCATAGAAGAGAAGTACGCCACGACGGACTCCTCCATGAAGTCGGAGCTCTAGGTGGATGCGACCAGGAAGGTACTCCCTCCGGCTCCCCGAACACCGGCTGGTGACAACAGTCAGCGCCAGTAGTAGAACGATAACAAGTGCAAGGCCCCGCAGCTAGCTTCAACCAGCCGACAGGTGGCGACAGTTGAGGACCAGCAGCCAGAGGGACAACCAGGGCCCAAGCGTCAGAAGGGCGGAAAGCCTGCTTGGATGCTCGCCTTCTCCTATGAACAAGCCCTCGATGCTCCCTGCAAGTTCCATACTGGCGCAAAGCCGTCCAACCACACCACCCAGAAGTGCCACTGGCTCATCCGAATCTCCAAGGGCGAAGGCCTGCTGCCTCCTCCGCATGCTGGCCAGCCGCCTCCTCCCCAGCAGCCGGCGGCCCACCCAGCAGTCGGTGCTATCCAGGATGAATACCCCGAAGAGCATGGAGATTACATCGTCTTCATCAGTGTGACTGGTGACTAGCACAGCGGACGTCAGCAGCACTGAGAGGTGAACCCCGTTGCTTCAAATGCCCCAAAAGTCATGCACTGGTCGGAGAAGCCTATCAGCCGGAGCCGTGTAGACCACCCGGAGGTGATGCCTTCTCCGGGTTCTTATGCCCTGGTCCTAGATGCCACCCTTGGAATAGAGAGGCGACCTGCTCATTTCTCCCGGATTCTGGTAGATGGTGGTAGCAGCATCAACATCCTTACCGCGATACCATGGAGAAGTTGTGCATCAAAGAGAAGTAGCACCAGCCTAGTCAGACTATCTTTCATGGCATTGTGCCCAGCCTTTCCTGCCCACCAATTGACAAGATCAAGATAGACGTCCTCTTTGGAGACAACGATCACTTCCGCCGCGAGGGAATTTGGTTTGAGTTGGTTGATTTGGAGAGCCCTTACCATGCACTCCTAGGCCGGCCAGTTCTAGCCAAGTTCATGGTGGTGCCATGTCACGACCGGTTTTCCAATAAAAGTATTTATTGAGAAACCAATCTTTTGAGTCCAGTATGAGAGAAATCCTCCTCACTGGTAGACAATTTCTTGATACAATAAGCCAGTAGCATAAAATATATTACAGGGTCGAACTACGGTTGCTCAACCAAATTATTACAAGCACGCCAATAATTATACATAATGGCGGACATGACACAGTGGTGTGGAGGCATACTACTGACTCGGGGATAGGGCGGTGGTGGAAAAACACAGCGGGGAGAGAAATACAAGACTCTAAGTCTATCATATCATCGAGCGTCGAGGTGAGGCTCGATGAATTTATTTGGTAGCGGAAGCGGATATAAAACAGTGACCAAATCCAGGGTCGCACGAGACTGACTGGGACTCCTCTAGGTGTCGGACTCGCTATCAAACTCTTCATCCATGAGATCGCCTTCGTCAGCATCTGGCCAAATCAACAAGCCAGTGAGTACTTTGAAAGTACTCGCAAGATAGTTCGGACGTAAGATATAACAAATGCATGCATGGTTGCGTCATGATTAATTCACCAATGTTCATTCAAAAATTAGCATGACAAGGTAAGTAAAAGGGAAACGGCGGTAGTCCGCCAGAAATCCCAACAGAACATAAATAACTACCGATCGGGTGTCTGAAGCGACGCCTCAAAAGGTGAACAAATAAATATAAGGAAATGATGCCACAGTCGGGCGTCTTAGCGACACCACATAAAGGGCTTAAAAAGAAATACCACAGACGGATGTCGGGGCGACATCACAGAAAGGGATTTAAAAGAAATGCCACAGTCGGACGTCGGAGCAACATCACAGAAAGGGCTTTAAAAGAAATGCCACAGTCGGACGTTGAAGCGACATCACAAAAAGGGGTTTTAAAAGAGATGCCACAGTCGAACGTCGGAGCGACATCACAGAAAGGGCTTTAAAAGAAATGCCACAGTCGGACGTCGGGCGACATCACAGAAAGGGCTTGAAAAGAAATGCCATAGTCGGACGTCGGGGCGACATCACAGAAAGGGCTT
>NC_041384.1:295104984-295114802 GCF_002162155.2 Triticum dicoccoides
AAAAGAAATGCCACAGTCGGACGTCGGGGCGACATCACAGAAAGGGCTTGAAAAGAAATGCCACAGTCGGACGTCGGGGCGACATCACAGAAAGGGCTTGAAAAGAAATGCCACAGTCGGACGTCGGGGCGACATCACAGAAAGGGCTTTTATTCACAGGTAAATAATACTCATAATAAACATTTAATTCATAAGAATAAATGGGTTAGTCCAGCCACAGGAATATCATTTAACCGGAGTTAGCATTCGAGCAAATCATCGGAGTCTCTGCCATCAAAACTGACATTTGATTAGGATAAGATAATATCGATCTGGGACAGGGAATAGATGATTTGGAGGAATATATGACTCTACAGAGTTTGTACAAAATTGTTCCCACAGCCAACAGATTTCCGTAGTCACGAAGGACTAGTTCCGTTTACGGTATTTCGGAAGAAAACACAGCTAACCAGTACACACCCATCCTACCTCTCGATGCTAGGAATCACCCTAGACATCGTCCAAGAAAAACTTTGAGACGGGGAGATCACAATCTCGAATAGCATGGGATCAAATTTATATACGCGCGCTCTAAGGGGTGCCCCCTCTCGATCCCAACCGGAAACACCCATGCCCCCTGACCGGATGACTGGCTTTAATCCAGGGCCATGGAACCATCATCACGGCCTCTCCTTTTGGTGTGTACCAGAAAAGCAGTTTGCAACTTACTAAACCATATTCCTTATGGAAAACATGTGGTAGTACAGGGAAGGAAATGAGAGGAACTGGACCAATACAGTTTGACACTGAAGTCACATAGTCCGGCATAAGACTGGCATGCTACAACACTGCCATCTCACCCATCCTCATGCCAACACATGGCCATTCATACTCACATCCATCCACTTATGGATCACCGAACTCACTTACCTCATTATCGCATAAAATAATGTTCATCGATATGCTTCTCAGCATACCATAAAATTAACTAAATGCAAAACATGCCAAGACACTCATCATATCAAAAGTTCAAACATGCTTGCCTGGTTCAGAGTAGTCGGAGCCTAGTTCGGTGAAGTTCGCGGCTCCGTCACCTCCTTCGGTATCTACGGTATAAAGAAAATATATGCGCTATCGTAAATACCATGGAGTGCACAGAAAGTATACCAAATATTTTTCAAATAAATATGATAAAGAACTACACAAAATTTTAAAGAGAACAGAAAAAGATTCAATCAAAATGACTTTTCTGTTTAAAAGTTATAAGGGTTTTTGTCCAGGGACTCATCTGTAATGAAACAGAAGATTTCCAGGGGCTAGCTTATAAAAACAGAAAGCGCTTCGGCAGAAACTACGCCAGCCCAAAGGGAAAACGTACTTTGCCCAAAGGCGCTTCCAGAAAACGATTCAACAGAGAGAGCAGAGAGGCTGACGGTGGGGTCCCACGCGTCAGGTTTGAATTTAAAAAAAAAAGGCAAACGGAGCTCGTCGGCGCCCGAGAGCCGCGGTGGTCGCCGGCGGCGATCCACGGCGAGGCAGGGGGATCGGAGGGTACCTCCGTGCTCAGGGCGCCATTCCGCGTCGGTTGGTGGTTGTGGTGGTCGCCGGCGAGTACCACGTCGACGGCGAGCTTTGCTCCGGCGGACGGTGGCTCGGGTGGTCGAGGGGCTCGTCGGAGAGGGCCGCAGAGGACAAATTGGAGAGGGGGTTAGGCTCCTGGTAGCTAGAGAGGGTAACGGACGGGGTTTGGGCGCCGGAGATGGCCTCACCGGAGCGAATCGAGGTGGAGGCCGAGGCGGATCGGGGCGGCCGGAGTTGGGGGAGGAGACCTCCTCGAGGTCCTCCGAGTGGCCTGGCGTGATGTTGGTGAGGAGTGGGGATGAGGCGTGCAGGAGGGTGAGCTCGGGGGCCCTTTTTATAGGCGGCCCGAGGCGGTTGCCGTGAACGGGGATCTCCGGCGAGTGATTACGGCGGTGCCGGGGATGTGCAGTGGGATTAGGGGCTTGGGCATCGCCGTTGAGGTCCACCGGTCCCATTTAGGCGCTAAACGGGCTGGGACTAGGTGCTAAGGCTGAGCTCGACGGAACGGGGCTGGCGTGGTCCGTCGGTGGCAGGGAGCACGTTCCGTGCTTGCCGGGCCATGGCGACGGTGCCACGGGCGTGCGCTGGCACGGCAGGGACACGCGGAGAGCCAAGGGGCTTTGGGCGGCGCTGAACGGTGTTCTGCCGTGGTGGGCCTTCTGTCGGCCGCCACGGGAGGTCCCAACGCCGCAGAAGACGCCGGCGAGGGCGGGCCAGCGTGCCACCGACGCCAGGAAGGCTCCACGCACGCGTGTGAAGCTCCAGACAAGAGGGAGAGGCTGCGAGGAACGTGCCAAGCGCACTGTGCGCTTGTGACTGATCTCTGAAGAAAATGACACTGTAAATCTGAATTTTACTGAAAGTGCAAAGAACAGTGCAGCTCAGGTGTTCGACAGAATGCTTTTGGCATCTAGGGATTTTTCCTTGAGCTGATTTTTGGTGGAGTGGCTTCTCATTGCTCAAATAGGTTGCCTGAATTTTGGTGGAATTTTTGGAGCAACGTAGATATGAATTTCATCAAATTTGGCAAATCTGGTCCAAACTTGCAGAGACTGAATTTTGAAAATTTTGAAAAGAGGAGGAGTGGATCAAGATAGTTCTGAGTTGTGGGTACAAAGGACTATCCAGGAGAGTTGGTTTGAGGTCAAAACTCAAATGCAATAGGGTACTTGCTTTGAAAATCACTCAGGCTCCAAATAATTTTCAGAAATGATTTGAGAGGAAAAATAATTAGAATAAAATCCAAAACTTGTTTGGATTAGTTGGGACAGAGAACTTAGGTGGATCACAAGGTGTAGGGGAGGATTTTGGAGGGGTTTTACCACATGGGCAAAAATGCCAAGTCAAGGGTGGTTCCAAGAGATGAAAATCCCCAAATTTTCATAGAGCTTCATTTTAAAATAAAACAAATTAAACTCCAAAAATGAAATTGAGAGAGAACGAACAGAAAAGAAGTTTCAAAAGATCAAACACCAAAGTTTGAAAAAAAAAATCCTTGCCAAAGCAAAGGGAGTTTTTAAGTGGAAGGTTTTTCTGAAAAAGAAAAAATTTGAAAAGCCTCTCCTCCAAAAACCACAAAGTTTTTGATAAAAACCAAATAAAAATTTTGGAGTGTCACAACACCTACCCCCTTAGGAAAAATCTCGTCCCCGAGATTTCAGCTGATCCTTAAATAGGTGTGGATGCTCTGTCCGAAGAAAATCCTCGCTTTCCCAAGTTGCTTCACTGTCGGTGTGATTGCTCCACTGGACTTTGAAAAACTTGATGGTCTTCTGTCGGGTCCTCCTTTCAGACTCCTCTAATATTCTTACTGGACGTTCCCGATAAGTGAGGTTTGGCTGCACGTCAATGTTTTCATGGGATACTTGTTTCTCTGGGTTGCTTATGCATTTCCTTAACTGAGAGACGTGGAACACGTCGTGAATGTCGGACAAGTCTTCGGGTAAGTCTAGCTGGTAGGCTACAGTGCCTCTTCGTGCCACTATGCAGAATGGTCCAATGAATCTTGGTGCTAACTTTCCTTTAATCTTAAACCGTTGCAATCCTCTCATCAGGGACACTCTTAGGTATACGAACTCACCGGGTTCGAAGCTGACCCTACGATGTTTCTGATCATAATAACTCTTCTGTCGACTTTGAGCGGTCTTAAGTCGGTCTCTGATTAGCTTGACCTTTTCCTCGGCTTCTCTGAGCATGTCTGGTCCGAAGATGCGGCTGTCTCCGGTCTCTGACCAATTTAACGGGGTACGACACCTTCGTCCGTATAAGGCCTCAAATGGTGCCATTTGTAGGCTGGCCTGGTAGCTATTGTTATACGCGAACTCGGCGTATGGCAGGCTTTCTTCCCAACTGGTTCCATATGTGAGGACACATGCTCTCAGCATGTCTTCTAAAACCTGGTTTACGCGTTCTGTTTGTCCATCAGTCTGTGGGTGGTATGCGGTACTGAAGGCTAGTTGGGTTCCCAGAGCCTGTTGTAAATGCTCCCAAAATCTTGAGACGAACTGGGTGCCTCTGTCGGATATTATAGTCTTCGGGACACCGTGCAGACAAACTATACGGGAGAGATAAATCCTGGCAAGCCTCTGTGTGGTGTGGGTCGTCTTTATTGGAATAAAGTGTGCCACTTTGGTTAACCTGTCAGTGATGACCCATATGGCATCATTCCCGTGTCGTGACCGAGGTAGTCCGACAATAAAATCCATCCCTATTTCATCCCATTTCCACTCAGGTATTTTGTTAGGTTGCAGTAGTCCGGCTGGTCTCTGATGTTCAGCTTTTATGCGTTGACATGAGTCGCAACATGCAATGAAGGCGGCTATGTCCCTCTTCATACCGTGCCACCAAAATATTTCCTGAATATCCTTATACATTTTGGTTCCTCCAGGGTGAATTGAATATGGAGTGGTGTGTGCTTCAGCTAAAATTTGCTGCTTAAGGTCTTCTATGTTTGGCACGCAGAGCCTTTCTCCGTACCATAATATTCCTTCATTGTCTATTACGAATTCCGAGGTCTTGCCCATACTCAACTTTCTTTTAATTCCTTCAATGCTGGGGTGACCGGGCTGAGCTTCTTTAATTTTCTCCACAAGGTTGGGTTGTATTTCCAAGTTTGATATGGTGCCTTTTGCTACCATTATCAAGTTGATCTTGGCAAATTCTTGATGGAATTCGGGCCTCAAGCTGTGCAGATAGTTTTCGTCGGAGCTGGGGTTCCGACTCAGGGCATCGGCCACTACATTTTCTTTCCCTCGATGGTAATGGATACCGACATCATAATCCTTTACCAATTCCAACCAACGTCATTGCCGTAAATTTAGTTCTGGCTGCGTGAAAATATATTTGAGACTTTTGTGATCCGTATATATTTCACATCGATTCCCAAGTAAGAAATGCCTCCATTCCTTGACTGCATGAATAACTGCTGCCATTTCTAAGTCATGAGTGGGATAATTTTCCTCATGCTTGCGAAGTTGCCTTGAAGCGTAGGCGACAACCTTGCCTTCTTGCATCAACACGCATCCGAGACCCTTTCTGGACGCGTCACAATATACTTCAAAATTCTTGTGTATGTCGGGTACAATTAATACCGGTGCTGTTGTTAACTTCCGCTTTAGCTCTTGGAAACTCTTCTCGCAGGCTTCTGTCCATTCAAACTTCTTATCTTTCTTGAGCAACTGTGTCATAGGCTTGGCTATGGTGGAAAATCCTTCAATAAATTTGCGGTAATATCCTGCCATTCCCAAGAAACTCCGTATGTCCGTTACGCTGGCTGGTGACTTCCAGCCGAGTAAGGCCTTGACTTTCTCTGGGTCCACTGCGATACCGTCTTGAGTCAGCACGTGGCCTAGAAAGCCTACTTGTCTTAGCCAAAATTCGCACTTGCTGAACTTGGCATACAATTGGTGTTTTCTTAGCTCCCCTAGCACAATCCTGAGATGTTCTGCGTGCTCTTCTGGTGTCTTGGAGTATACCAGAATATCGTCGATGAATACCATGACGAACTTGTCCATAAACTTCATAAATACTTTGTTCATGAGGTGAACAAAATATGCTGGGGCGTTAGTTAATCCAAATGGCATCACTGTGAACTCGTACAGTCCATATCTGGAGGTGAAGGCTGTTTTGGTGATATCTTCCGTTCGTACCTTCAATTGACGGTATCCTGACCTTAAGTCAATTTTTGAGAATACCTTGGCCTGAGCAAGTTGATCAAACAAATCGTTTATCCTTGGCATCGGGTATTTGTTTTTGACTGTGACCATGTTAAGTGCTCGATAGTCAATACACAATCTCAGCGTTCCATCCTTCTTTTTGGCAAATAAAATTGGTGATCCCCAAGGTGAGGAGCTGGCGCGAATGTATCCTTTTTCCAGTAATTCCTTTATTTGCTTCTTCAACTCGATCAACTTGGATGGTGCCATTCTGTATGGTTTCTTGTATATGGGGGTGGTTCCTGGTGCTAGCTCAATGCGGAATTCTATTTCTCGATCTGGTGGCATGCCTGGTAGCTCTTCAGGGAATACATCTGGAAATTCACACACTACTGGAACCTTGTTTAGCTCAGAAACGTCCACCTTATTTAATCTCGGTTGCCGGGGTATTTTTTCTTCCTTGGCTGATACTCTTATTGTCTTCCCTTGGTGGTGTGTGAGGATTACGGTCCTGTTGAAACAGTCGATAAAACCCTTATTGGTGGTTAGCCAGTCCATCCCTAGGATGACATCCAGTCCTTTATTTTCCAACACAATAAGATTTGCGTGAAACTTCAGTCCTTCGAACTCAATGACCACATTCTGACAGTAATTCTGAGTAACTTGCTGAATCCCAGGGGACTTGATGGTCATGGATTTCTCCAAAGGGAGCATCGAAAAATTATTTTGCAAAGCAAAACTTTTCGAAATGAAAGAGTGAGAAGCTCCAGAATCAAACAAAACCATTGCAGGTATTGTGTTGACAGGAAACGTACCGAGTACGATATCTGGAGCATTTTGTGCCTCCTCTTTGGTTACGTGGTTCAGATGACCCTTCCTATGGTTATTGTTGGGATTGAAATTGTTTCGCTTGGGCGCGGAATTGTTGCCGCCATTGTTCGGCTTTGGGGTTGAATTCCTTGGCTTGGGGCACTGTTTGGCATAGTGCCCTTCTTCTCCACAAGCGTAACAAGTAACGCCGGGGCGATAGGTGAATTCCTTGTCCCTTGCATGAAAATTCCTGATTGGGCGTGAGACATTGGATGAGGATTTGTGTGTCCCACCCTTTTGAAAATCTGTCTTGCTTCGGTGATTGCGAGCATGATTAGTCTGGTCCCTTCTTCGCTTGCGGATATCTTCCAGACTGCGTCTCTCATTTTCCAGAGTAATGGCTTTGTCCACCAGTGTTTTAAAATCAGGAAAAGTGTGCACGACCAGTTGACATTTAAGCGCGGGCGCCAGACCGTCAAGGAATTTCTCCACCTTCTTGCTTTCAGTCATACACTCTTCATTGGCGTAGCGGGACAATAGGGTAAATTGACTGTTGTAATCTGACACTGTCATGTTCCTTTGTTTGAGGTCATCGAATTCTCTCTTCTTGATTTTCATAATACTCTTAGGAATATGTGCACCACGGAAACCTTCCTTGAAATCATCCCAGGTTATGTCATTTTCGTTGGGATGCATGTGCAGAAAATTCTCCCACCACGATGCAGCTGCTCCTGTGAGATAGTGTGGAGCATATAGTACTTTCTCGAGATCTAAACATTTTGCAATAATTAATTTCCTCTCCATATCTCGAAGCCAGTCCTCGGCTTCAAGAGGCTTGTCAGTGTGAGAAAATGTTTGAGGACGTGTCTTCTGTAGCTCAGATAACTTGGAATGCTGCTGATACTGTCCATGATGATTCCCCATGTTGATGACTTGGTTCATCATCTCACGATGTTGTTGCTGACTCTGCTCATAAAGGCGGCACATTTGTGAAAGTGCCGATTCACTGCCCTGTTGGTTTGACTGTCCCTGAGTGAACTCGTTGCTGGGTTGTGTATCATAATTTTCCTCTGGTGGAGTTGGCATGGAGTGTGTCCAAGGACGAGACATTTTTCACTCTGGGGATATATTTTTGTAAAACTCATAAGAAAAGCGGAAAGAGTTGCAAAAACAAATCCATAAATGCATAAAGCTGGCAGATATAATTAAATACCCAAGCTTACTTAAGAAAAACAAATCGACTTGCGCACGGAGAAGGACTGCTCATTACATATCTTACATGCGGGCGGTAATTATACAATACATCACTCAGGATATGCGTACATAATCCTGACATGTTATTTAGGCTAGTGCACTTCTCCAGATTCTACATGATGCACAAACAGGCTACTTCTCACAACCTACGTACATATCTTACAAAGCGGTACAATACATGGCAGCTAGGCGTACTCAGGCAGAGATGTTGACGACCTCCTTTGCCCTGCCGAGGGCGAGGCGTAGCGAGGTTGGGGACTCGACTTCCTCCTCGCTAATGGGCTCCATACGCGTAGTGTTGCGCGGAGCGGACGGAGCGGTTGCCAGGGGCGGAGCAACACGTACAGGAGTGGGTGCGAAGGGTGGTGCAGTGCGCGCTGAAGTGGGTGCAATGACTTGGTTGAATTCTTCAGTAGAAGGCAGGCGACGAGTAGGCATATAAGATGCTAAGGACGAGACCAAAGTCAGTGGCGGTGTGATGGGTAGGAGCTCCCTCCTGTTGGCAGTACAGCCATGAACTGAGTCCATGCGGGTAGCTACGAAGTCGTCCACCAGGTTGTCGAAGGCTGCCTCTAGGGCCCGGAGATACTCAATGAGCATCTCAAAAGCCTCGTCTCGTTCTCCTCTGGGGCAGGAGTATGCGTAGTGACAGGTGTAAGGCACATGGCACGGAAGATAACAGTAACGACGAGTCTTCATCACGGGAAGGACATCCCTGAGACGAGCTATCGCCTCGCGGGCTGCCATCTGCATAGCATGCCTCTCCGTAGGCATGGCTCTTCCCACGAACCGGAAGCGGCGTAACTCACCACGCCCTCCCTTGAACTGCACCGCGGCCTGGTGCATGGTCAGACTGTCGTTGACTCGGTGCTGGCAGAGTGTGAAGACTGGGCGCACGGATGTCCCCATCGCGACCAGAACGATGAAAGAAAGAAGCTTGACGAACCCATCGGGCACGTTGGCGAAGGTCTGAGACTCGCAGCTGTTGTCGGCCATCTACAAAAGTAGGCAAAAATTCTGCAGGGTCAGATCATAAATTTATGCCGACTGACAGAAAATGACTACAATTGCAAAGATATAATTTAGCTCTATCATGCTAATAACCAATTAGCGATCGCACCTTGTGGCTTCCTACAGTCAGCCTGGCTCTGGTACCAAGCTTGTCATGACCGGTTTTCCAATAAAAATATTTATTGAGAAACCAATCTTTTGAGTCCAGTATGAGAGAAATCCTCCTCACTGGTAGACAATTTCTTGATACAATAAGCCAGTAGCATAAAATATATTACAGGGTCGAACTACGGTTGCTCAACCAAATTATTACAAGCACTCCAATAATTATACATAATGGCGGACATGACACAGTGGTGTGGAGGCATACTACTGACTCGGGGATAGGGCGGTGGTGGAAAAACACAGCGGGGAGAGAAATACAAGACTCTAAGTCTATCATATCATCGAGCGTCGAGGTGAGGCTCGATGAATTTATTTGGTAGCGGAAGCGGATATAAAACAGTGACCAAATCCAGGGTCGCACGAGACTGACTGGGACTCCTCTAGGTGTCGGACTCGCTATCAAACTCTTCATCCATGAGATCGCCTTTGTCAGCATCTGGCCAAATCAACAAGCCAGTGAGTACTTTGAAAGTACTCGCAAGACAGTTCGGACGTAAGATATAACAAATGCATGCATGGTTGCGTCATGATTAATTCACCAATGTTCATTCAAAAATTAGCATGACAAGGTAAGTAAAAGGGAAACGGCGGTAGTCCGCCTGAAATCCCAACAGAACATAAATAACTACCGATCGGGTGTCTGAAGCGACGCCTCGAAAGGTGAACAAATAAATATAAGGAAATGATGCCACAGTCGGGCGTCTTAGTGACACCACATAAAGGGCTTAAAAAGAAATACCACAGACGGATGTCGGGGCAACATCACAGAAAGGGCTTTCAAAGAAATGCCACAGTCGGACGTCGGAGCGACATCACAGAAAGGGCTTTAAAAGAAATGCCACAGTCGGATGTCGAAGCGACATC
>NC_041384.1:295115192-295141026 GCF_002162155.2 Triticum dicoccoides
AATGCCACAGTCGGACGTCGGGCGACATCACAGAAAGGGCTTGAAAAGAAATGCCACAGTCGGACGTCGGGGCGACATCACAGAAAGGGCTTGAAAAGAAATGCCACAGTCGGACGTCGGCGCGACATCACAGAAAGGGCTTGAAAAGAAATGCCACAGTCGGACGTCGGGGCGACATCACAGAAAGGGCTTTTATTCACAGGTAAATAATACTCATAATAAACATTTAATTCATAAGAATAAATGGGTTAGTCCATCCACAGGAATATCATTTAACCGGAGTTAGCATTCGAGCGAATCACCGGAGTCTCTGCCATCAAAACTGACATTTGATTAGGATAAGATAATATCGATCTGGGACAGGGAATAGATGATTTGGAGGAATATATGACTCTGCAGAGTTTGTACAAAATTGTTCCCACAGCCAACGGATTTCCGTAGTCACGAAGGACTAGTTCCGTTTACGGTATTTCAGAAGAAAACACAGCTAACCAGTACACACCCATCCTACCTCTCTATGCTAGGAATCACCCTAGACATCGTCCAAGAAAAACTTTGAGACGGGGAGATCACAATCTCGAATAGCATGGGATCAAATTTATATACTCGCGCTCTAAGGGGTGCCCCCCTCTCGGTCCCAACCGGAAACACCCATGCCCCCTGACCGGATGACTGGCTTTAATCCAGGGCCATGGAACCATCATCACGGCCTCTCCTTTTGGTGTGTACCAGAAAAGCGGTTTGCAACTTACTAAACCATATTCCTTACGGAAAACATGTGGTAGTACAGGGAAGGAAATGAGAGGAACTGGACCGATACGGTTTGACACTGAAGTCACATAGTCCGGCATAAGACTGGCATGCTACAACACTGCCATCTCACCCATCCTCATGCCAACACATGGCCATTCATACTCACATCCATCCACTTATGGATCACCGAACTCACTTACCTCATTATCGCATCAAATAATGTTCATCGATATGCTTCTCAGCATACCATAACATTAACTAAATGCAAAACATGCCAAGACACTCATCATATCAAAAGTTCAAACATGCTTGCCTGGTTCAGAGTAGTCGGAGCCTAGTTCGGTGAAGTTCGCGGCTCCGTCACCTCCTTCGGTATCTACGGTATAAAGAAAATATATGCGCTATCGTAAATACCAAGGAGTGCACAGAAAGTATACCAAATATTTCTCAAATAAATATGATAAAAAACTAGACAAAATTTTAAAGATAACAGAAAAAGAATCAATCAAAAATACTTTTCTGTTTAAAAGTTATAAGGGTTTTTGTCCAGGGACTCATCTGTAATGAAACAGAAGATTTCCAGGGGCTAGCTTATAAAAACAGAAAGCGCTTCGGCAGAAACTACGCCAGCCCAAAGGGAAAACGTACTTTGCCCGAAGGCGCTTCCAGAAAACGTTTCAACAGAGAGAGCAGAGAGGCTGACGGTGGGGTCCCACGCGTCAGGTTTGAATTTCAAAAAAAAGGCAAACAGAGCTCGTCGGCGCCCGAGAGCCGCGGTGGTCGCCGGCGGCGATCCATGGCGAGGCAGGGGGGTCGGAGGGTACCTCCGTGCTCAGGGCGCCATTCCGCGTCGGTTGGTGGTGGTGGTGGTCGTCGGCGAGTACCACGTCGACGGCGAGCTTTGCTCCGGCGGACGGTGGCTCGGGTGGTCGAGGTGCTCGTCGGAGAGGGCTGCAGAGGACAAATTGGAGAGGGGGTTAGGCTCCTGGTAGCTAGAGAGGGTAACGGACGGAGTTTGGGCGCCAGAGATGGCCTCACCGGAGCGAATCGAGGTGGAGGCCGAGGCGGATCGGGGCGGCCGGAGTTGGGGGAGGAGACCTCCTCGAGGTCCTCCGAGTGGCCTGGCGTGGTGTTGGTGAGGAGTGGGGATGAGGCGTGCACGAGGGTGAGCTCGGGGGCCCTTTTTATAGGCGGCCCGAGGCGGTTGCCGTGAACGGGGATCTCCGGCGAGTGATTACGGCGGTGCCGGGGATGTGCAGTGGGATTAGGGGCTTGGGCATCGCCGTTGAGGTCCACCGGTCCCATTTAGGCGCTAAACGGGCTGGGACTAGGTGCTAAGGGTGAGCTTGACGGAACGGGGGTGGCGTGGTCCGTCGGCGGCAGGGAGCACGTTCCGTGCTTGCCGGGCCATGGCGACGGTGCCACGGGCGTGCGCTGGCACGGTAGGGACACGCGGAGAGCCAAGGGGCTTTGGGCGGCGCTGAACGGCGTTCTGCCGTGGTGTGCCTTCTGTCGGCCGCCACGGGAGGTCCCGACGCCGCAGAAGACACCGGCGAGGGCGGGCCAGCGTGCCACCGACGCCAAGAAGGCTCCACGCACGCGTGTGAAGCTCCGGACAAGAGGGAGAGGCTGCGAGGAACGTGCCAAGCGCACTGTGCGCTTGTGACTGATCTCTGAAGAAAATGACACTGTAAATCTGAATTTTACTGAAAGTGCAAAGAACAGTGCAGCTCAGGTGTTTGACACAATGCTTTTGGCATCTAGGGATTTTTCCTTGAGCTGATTTTTGGTGGAGTGGCTTCTCATTGCTCAAATAGGTTGCCTGAATTTTGGTGGAATTTTTGGAGCAACGTAGATATGAATTTCATCAAATTTGGCAAATCTGGTCCAAACTTGCAGAGACTGAATTTTGAAAATTTTGAAAAGAGGAGGAGTGGATCAAGATAGTTCTGAGTTGTGGGTACAAAGGACTATCCAGGAGAGTTGGTTTGAGGTCAAAACTCAAATGCAATAGGGTACTTGCTTTGAAAATCACTCAGGCTCCAAATAATTTTCAGAAATGATTTGAGAGGAAAAATAATTAGAATAAAATCCAAAACTTGTTTGGATTAGTTGGGACAGAGAACTTAGGTGGATCACAAGGTGTAGGGGAGGATTTTGGAGGGGTTTTACCACATGGGCAAAAATGCCAAGTCAAGGGTGGTTCCAAGATATGAAAATCCCCAAATTTTCATAGAGCTTCATTTTAAAATAAAACAAATTAAACTCCAAAAATGAAATTGAGAGAGAACCAACAGAAAAGAAGTTTCAAAAGATCAAACACCAAAGTTTGAAAAAAAAATCCTTACCAAAGCAAAGGGAGTTTTTAAGTGGAAGGTTTTTCTGAAAAAGAAAAAAATTTGAAAAGCCTCTCCTCCAAAAACCACAAAGTTTTTGATAAAAACCAAATAAAATTTTTGGAGTGTCACATGCCACATTACGCCTACCTCAAGATGAATATGTCGGGAACCAAGGGCATTATCACAATAACCAGAGACTACGAGAAGTCGGCCGCCTATGCTGCAACTAGCAGCCGTCTGGCCGAGTCCCTTGTGATTGCTGCTGAGAAGAAACTCCTGGACCGGGTGGTGGCCATGGCCAGCAAGCAGCCGGACCTGTCGCCAGATCCCAAAGAGTTAGAGACCCAGGGCTCCTTCCAGCCGGCCAAAGAAACAAAGAAGATCCCCTTGGACCCCGAGCACCCGGAGAGGCACGCTGTCGTAGGGGCCAACCATGACAGCAAATAGGAAAGTGAGCTCGTCGATTTGCTCCGTGAGAATCGGGACATCTTTGCATGGTCTCCCAAAGACATGCCGGGTGTTCCGATGGATTTCGCCAAGCACAAGCTACATGTTAGATCAAATGCCAAACCAGTCAAACAACCCCTCCGCCAACTATCGGAAGAGAAGAGAAGAATTGTTGGTGAAGAGATAGGCAGGCTTCTGGCAGCTGGCTTCATGATGGAATTGTTTTTTCTAGAGTGGCATGCCAACCGAGTCCTTGTACTGAAGAAGAACAACAAGTGGCACATGTGTATTGACTATACCAGCCTCAACAATGCCTACCCCAATGATCCGTTTGCTTTGCCTCAGATTGACCAAGCGATAGACTCCACAACCGGATGTGAGCTGCTAAGTTTTTTGGATGCCTACTCATGGTACCACCAGATCATATTGAACCCAGCAGACCGCCTTCATCACACCATTCGGAGCATTCTGTTACTTGACCATGACATTCGTCTTGAGAAATGCCGGTTCCACTTTTTAGCGTTGCATGCAGAAGTGCCTCCTCAAGCAACTCGCTAGAAATGCCCACATCTACGTAGACGATATTGTGGTGAAGACGGATAAGCGCGGTACCCTCTTCGAAGATCTCAACGAAACTTTTGATAATCTGCACCGTTTTCAAATCAAGATCAATCCATAGAAGTGTGCTTTTGGAGTACCAGCAGGCCAGCTCCTTGGCTTCCTGGTCTCAGTGCACCACATTTAGTGCAACCCTGTGAAGATCAAGACCATTGAGAGGATGGAGACAGCCAGCCGATTGCGAGACGTCCAAAAGTTCACCGGCTGCTTGGCATCCATTAGCCGCTTCATCAATCGGCTAGGTGAGGAGGCTCTTCCCCTGTACCAACTCATGAAGAAAACCACTCACTTCGACGGGAATGACAAGGTGGACGAGGCCTTTCTCCAGCTGAAGAAGATGCTGACTACCCCGCCTGTCCTGGCGGCCCCACCTGTCCTCTACCTCTACATCGCCGCCATCAGCCGAGTGGTCAGCACTGTCATTGTGGTGGAACACCCAGAGGACAGCAGAGCACATCCGGTCTAGAGGCATGTGTACTATTTGAGCGAGGTGCGGTTGACCCCAAAGCAGAACTACCCCCACTACCAGAAGATGTGTTACGGCGTGCACTTTGCCGCCAAGAAGCTGAAGCCATACTTCCAAGAGCACCCAATCATGGTTGTCTGCACTGACCCACTTGCTGAAATCATAGGCAACAGAGATGCATCATGCCGGGTGGCCAACTGGGCCATCGAGTTGGCCCCTTACACCATCTTCTACTAGCCAGGCACCGCCATCAAGTGCCAAGCACTGGCCGACTTCCTCGTCGACTGGGACGATGTCGGTGTTCTGGGAATGGGGGTCCCCAGACTTGCCTACCTGTGGCCCGCGGCATGGCTCCCCCAGCGGCCCTGTACGGCCCATCTTCACCAGCAAACTGTCAAGACCCTCGCGAGGGGCCAAGCGTTGCGAGTCGGACGACGCAAGACCTCCTCAGGGGCGGCCTCACCAGGCTAGCTCGCGAGGGGCGGAGAGATCAATGCAAGGGTGTCACACCCTGATTTTCATGCCACAACACTTAAGCTAATAAATCATGATAAAATGTGGGTTGTCAAAAACTTTTGAGTGTTTAGGTCTTTTCTTGATTTGATTTTAGTGTGTTGGTTGCAAGTGCTCTAAAAATCAGATAAATCCTCCAACTCTTATACTCCTTCTCCTTGATCCAAAACCTTTCCCAATGATCATGCCATGTGTGTAGGACATAAAAACAATTTCTTGAAAAAACTATTTTGGCCAAAAGAATTTTCTAAATTAGGTTTTCCAAAAACCCCTGAATTGAGACTTGAACTACAAGTACTTAATTAAGGGTGTGAAAAATATTTCAAAAATTATATTTGAAACCTATTAGGTATAGGGCTCCCATAAACCACAAAAATATAATTTTAAAAGTTATTTTACTATTTTATTTAAAGGCTTTTTCTTAAGGCCACAAATGGTCTTTAATAGGTTAAAATTATTTTAATGTTTCTAAAATATTTGAGAAAATTTAGGGAATCTTAGTGGACATATATTGTCCATATATAAGAGTTTCAACATTGAACAACTCTACATTGCCAAGTGTGTCCTTGTGATCTGAATTTTTATGGACATGTTCAAGTCCTCAAATGATGACACTACACCAAGTGGTGCATCAAGGAGAATATATTTGCATGACTAAATCTTGGTAAAGCCATTTCTGCTGATTTCTAGGGTTTACCAAAGTTACATTGACTACTTTGCCCAAATGAGATCAAACATGGTGGAACACCTTACTTCTATGTGCCATTTCATCCTGTTAAGCTTCATGTCTAGTGAAATTAAATTTCTTGCCCAAACCTACATCAAATACCTTCTGGCAGAATTTTAAAATATAAGTTTCAACCCCTTCCACTAATGTCCATGAGCTGAAGCTTTTCCCACGGCCTCACCTGCTCCTCCTCTACCTCCTGCATGCCTTGCTGCCCAAGGAGAAATGATTAAGGGTGGCAGAGACCCATTTTTCTTCTCTAGACATCATCATTCCCACTCTCTCTCAACCCCCTCTCTCCTCTAGTGGATCCCCAGGCCATCCGATGCCATTTCCACATTGTTTACTCCCCTATGCAGTCCCTAGACACAAGTGGATGCGCGGAAAAGCCAAGGACCCCGGCCAAGGACGCGCTCTGGAGAACGTTATCGTGCTCCCGACCATTGATGCCGCGTCCCCCGACCACCTCGAGCCTCCCCCTCGCGCCAGTCGAGGTCCTCGACGTCCGCAACATGACAGCCGTGCAGGCCCCTCCTCCCCCCTCTCTCACCCTCTGCCCGTGCCCAACGCTGCCCGGCTCGGCCGATGGGCGCACGAGCTCGGGACCCTCCTGGAGCATGCCCCGCTCCCCCTTTCCTTATACCCCTACTTGGACCACGCCCACGAGCGCCGGAGACAACCCCAAGCCTCCTCCCGTGGCCACCATGGCCATTTCCTCAGGTTCCCGTAGGCCGCGTCCACGGTGAGCCGTGGCCTCGCCATATAAGGCCGCCCCTAACCTCCCTCTGGAGCTCCTTTGCTCCCTCTCTCTCCCGTGCACCCCCTGGACCAACCTGCACCTCCTCTCGTGCCCTCATACTCCCTCATAGGACGGAGTGCCACCGTCGGTCTCCGCCCAAATTCCCGCAAACCTGTAGCGACCCGACCCGAATGGATCAAGTCTCTGTGCTTAAGTGTCATCCCTGGATCAGTATGCTAACACACACAGTACTCGAGGATTTATAACAGAGGTAAATCACATGTGTAAGGTAACGTAAATACTATTACCTCAATCCAAAATAGCGGAAGTAACAAGTTTGTGGATTCCCATCAACACCAATGGCAAAGTTGAGTGTAGAAATCATAACCCTAACGTATCACTTACTCGTCGTAAGAAATCCTGCAACATGAGACGTTGCAGCCATAGAGGGTCAGTACATTGAATGTACTGGCAAATTCACACTGTAGAGCAATGATGCATAATGGCTATCACTACATGCATATGTGGCTGGTGGAAAAGCTCTATGGTTATAAGGTTTTTGAGAAAAGCCAATTTTTCCCTACTGCAAAGGAATAAATTTATTTAACTATCATGGTGGTTGTTAAACATTGACAATGGTTGACAGCATTCTCAATCCCAATAAAGTAATATCATTAAACCCAACAATATTCATTTAAAGTAACGTGATGAGATCAATGGGATAATCCAAGAACTACATACTCAAGATGTCCATAACCGGGGACACGGCTAACCATGATTAGTTTATACACTCTGCAGAGGTTTGCACACTTTTCCCCACAAGAATCAATCGCCTCCGTTTGGTTTCTCGCACTACATGGTGTTTGAGAAGACGGATGACCGAGACATAGTCTTTCAGAAGCGCTAGCACCTTACGATGGGTAGAACGTACCACCTACATCCCCTACATCTGCTAGTCTACCACTATAAGAGTTCGCACGCCTTAGTCAACTATGCTAGAGCCCATAATAGCTTGTGGCTGCACACAGAAGTTTCTAGCATGAATAATCTTATGATCCCTTTGAGCCTGAGTGGCGGACCGTAGGATGATCACACGGTATATCCCCGGGATCTCCTGGGATAACACTGGTATATCCCCAGGTGTCCGGGCAAGTCCCCTAGCAATCCACCCAGATGTGTATTCAAGTTGCCACCTTAAGTTGAACCATTAAATAACAATCTCACATCTGTCATGGATTTCACTCATACCCAAACCACATCTACGAGCATAGCATAGCAATATAAGCAACACGTAGAAGTAACTCCCAAGGGTTTGATAGTAACATGGCAATAGGTTCCTACCTCATCAACTACTTCCCAATCCCACAATTTAATTAGATCCTAATCATGCAATGTTTGAGGTTTGATCTAATGCAATGAAAACTGGGTATGAAGGGGATATGATCAAAGTGTGAACTTGCCTTGCTGATGATCCGCGAAACCTGACGATTCAAAGTAACAGGCGGCGCACTCCGGGTATTCTATCACAGACAAACAAACAAGCATACAATAATTACTCATCTAATGCACAGGTAAAACTCAAATAAGCGATCTAACCAAAATGTTCAACTTAAGAACTCCGGTTGGCAAAAAGAATCAAATCGAATGAAGCAACGAAACTCAAACTGCGAAAGAAAACAACTTTGTTCTAGTAATCTGGATCTAGGGCAAATTTTACAGTAGCAAAATCTTGTTTAAGTTGGTTAAACGGATAAAGGGTTTCGAGACAAATCCCTAGGTGCTTGAATCGCCTGATTCCGATAAACGAGCGAAAAGTTAAACTAAAACGAAAATCGGATGAGGAATGGCGATCAGAAAAATCATGGATTTAATCCGAGAAAAAGAAAAACGACGAACGCCGATTTTTTTCGGCACAGAAAACGAGGCGCGACGAACCTCAGGCGGCGGAATCGTCGGCGGCGGCGGCGGCGGCCCCGGCGGCGCGCGCGGATCGAGGCGGGGCTGATGGGCTGGGGCGGCTCGGGGCGGCCCTATTTAAAGGCTGCCCCCGGGTGGTGTCCCGCTCGGGTACGACCCGAAGTAAAATAAAAAGAAATACTAAACGAACTTCAAAAATTCCGAAATAAAATTTCACAGGCTTCTAAAATCAAGCCTCACAAGGTGAACATTTATTTGGGCCCTAAATGCAATTTTGAAAAACGCACATTTTTCCTAAAGTCAAATAAAACACCGAAAAACTCCGAAATAAAAATATTATTTTATTTTTTTATTAAATCCTCAATATTTCTTTATTTTGGGAAAGTCATTTTATTCCCTCTCACATAAAATAAATAAAATCAAATGATCCTATTCTCAACATTTGAGAAAACTCAAATTTGAAAATAACGAAATCCCCAACTCTCTCCGTGGGTCATTGAGTTGCGTAAAGTTTCAGAATTGGAAATATTTTCCAAATGAAATTCAAATATTTTCAACACCCCATGTCATTTAAATAAATGGAAGAAGTCATGTCATCTTCTCTCCAGGGTTTTGTGATGAAAAGAATTTGAATTCTCGGGGATCAAAAGAAAAAGGTGAAAGTTTGGGAAAGTCCTTTTATTCCTTCTACTTTAACTTTCAAAAAGTTTCGTATTTCACTCACTTTCAGACAATCAATGAACCAATCAATCAAATCTATCTATTTGTTTATAACATTCCAAAATTTAGAACTTTGGGATGTTACAAAACCAAAGCCTCCCCTCCCCTCCTTCAGACACCAATGGAGCCACCGCACGTCGGCGATGCTCCTCCGCCCTTTACCTCCTCCTCTAGCGCCCCGCAACCCCAAAACCACTCTCACCCGACGCCAGCGTCAACCGCGGGCAAAGCCCTGCTCCCATCTGGTGAGGCAGGCACCCATGGTGGGGTCTCCCTGGCTCATCGCTCTCTACTGAGCACGCTAGTGGGCGGAGCATCGCCGGAGACACCCTATAGCACCGGCGGCCCGCGTCGGTCGCAACCTCTGTCTCCCTTCGCGCCCGCGCGGGAGGTTGAGGACGAACCTGCAGGCGGACCCCACTCGTCTGTGGCCTAGCTAGCGGGCCACGCTGGCAAGTGGAGGCGGGTTCACCCTCTCCCGCTTTCCCGCAGCGAAGGCGCACTCCGCCTGGGTGCCTTCAACGTCGCAAAACCCGCACGCGGCCGAGCAGCTGGGCCGGCCCGCTGCTAACTCTCGCCTGGCGTGCAAGATAATGTTAAAACCCATTTCCTTTTCCTTTTTCTTTTTCCAGTAAGCTACTAAACACCACAAACAAATCAAATAAAGTCCAAATTGGGTGATTCCCATTTCTAGTGACTCCATAAACCATGTTCTACGTCATGGTGCATCATGCACATTTTTCCAGAGCACTTTCCTTCACACTTATTTAGTGAATCCCAATTTTCTTAATTCTGTGATAACCTTTAGAAAATCACAGAAAGCTCATTTTTTCCAAATGACATGATTCAAATTCCTAGATTCTTCTAAGTTCATAACTTAGTTTATCTACATTTTTCCCAATACTTTCTGTGCCACACAAAGTAATGAACCATTTCTTCATATTTGTCAAATTTGCAAATTCATAGGAAAATCATTTGGACTCCAAATCCAGTGAAACCAACTCCTATATTCTGCTAAAATCATTCTTTGTTCAATGGGTGCCCTTTCTCATTTTTCAAAATAATGATTCTGTACACTTCTCGCAAATCTACAAATCCCTTGATTCCATCATATTGAAATGTTCAGAAATATCTACTGACCCAATCCCAATGAAACCACTCTGGTAATTTTTCACATAACTAGAGATGTCCTAGAAAAGTCAAATTAATATTTTTAGAGCACTTTTATTTTCAGCCTTGTTGTGTTGCTTACTATGATTGTTTCCGACATTAGTTGACAAAGTAGACGAAATACTCGGAGATGAACCAGAAGACTTGAAGACTCTGAAGAACCAGGCAAGCAGCCCTTTGACCATGTCTAAGAAACCCTTTTTATGCATGTCATATGGCACTTTTATTGCTTGCATCGAAGTCATGATAATGTGGTGACCACTTGAGGTGGTATGCCTCCACTGATTTTCTCGTTGACACTTGCATGATGCATGACACTACCTTTCTATGAGGGTTATGCCGGTGGGAGTAGATAGGACGCTAAAGTAGTTGCTACGCAAAAAGGGATGGGAATATGCATGGTGATGGAGGCAAAGTATTTCCAAAAGACTTTTCGAAAACCCCATCGGGTGCCACTTATGCCCGAGGGAGATGATGAGTTACGTAGCCACTTGATGACGAAGTGGTGTATCGAGGCAAGTGTGTGTGTTGTTTTCCAAAACGGATTGGTTTAAGTTGCGACCATTATTCCAACCTTACATGCGCAACCACTCTACCCTTATATGGGAAAGGGCATTAATGATTACCTAGGACGATACTAGCTTGGAGCCCGCATTACTAGTGACGAGAGAGTTGTTGTTGCACGGCCATGACTGTTTTTATAGGGCACCGGACACACCGTTGGTACACCGTGCTTGTGGTATGTGATGAATATATGAGCGTGGCTCCAAATTCTTAAGATGAGAAATGTTGGGAACGAGGGTTGCTACCAATTGAGTGGACTCTATGTTAGTATCATCCAGGGGAAGGTAATGATCGGGTGCTTACCCCGGGTACTTGAGGTACCGCGGGTCGTGGATGACACGGAAGTTCCTCGGATCTTGTGAACAGGATATGATGAAGAATACTTCGGTGACGAACACACGAGCTAGGACGCTTCCCAGTCAGAATGCCTGTAGGGTTAAGGCAGATGGCATGGGTCCAAGTTATCGACGAAGACTTACGCTGCGAAGTTATACTCAAGACTCGACCATAACAGTCATAATTTATGTAAGACGGTATGTATGTATGTATGTAGGACTCTTGTTATTCAGCTTCTCTGTGTTCAGTGAGCATTGATCCCTAGGATCATTATACACGTGCATTCAGTGATCACGACTTATGAGTCGGGGTCCCCACAGAGCTGGTATCAGAGCCATCCTAACTGTAGGAAGCCATAGTTAGCATGGTCGTTAGTTAGGTTAAAACTATTTTCAAAACTATTACTAACTTTGAAAAATTATCTACACTTCTCTTCCCTTCTGAGTTTTTCAAAACTAAGATATATTTTCATTATTGATCTCTTCCCCTTCAAAACTTTTGCAAATGGTCGCTAGTACCTTTAAGCCCCTGACCACTGGATTCCATGTAATCCTCATGGGTAACCGCGAAGAAGACATCTTGCCAGACATTCACCCACACCTTCTGAACACAAACTTGGCGACACCACGACAAGATGGAAAATGCCTTCTCAATGAACGAGGAAACCAAGACTCGGAAGATGGTGACACCTTTGAGTTTCCCCCGGATGATGCAACCTGGTCCTATGACGATCAGGGTGTAAGATATGCAGGATCATGATATACATCGCTAATAGAGCAATCATTTCCTTACCGTTGTTGTATCGGCAACCACCGGTGGATGACAACCTCGCCATTTGGTCGGCCTCACTATAGTGAGGAGGGAAACGGTTCTCCTCATCCCCCTCTCTTGGTGTCGATGTTGTCATCAACGTAACCGACATGTTGGACCTCTACTATGCCTTGTTAATGTCATTGCATAAAGGATAACCTACTTGGTACCATCGATGCCATAGAAGACAAAAAAGGATCATCATGATTAAGAAGACAACAGAAGACCGAGTCAATGCCTGCTACGAGGAGCCACCTTCACCCCATCACTTCAACAGGCGAGAAGTTGTTGAAGAATCTTCAGGATCAACCCGGATTGTTTCATCGAAAAACTACAAGAGACGTTGCAACACCTGAGGAAAACCCAGAAGACTGCACGAGGCACGGAGCAAAGCACGACTACTGAATCCGAGAACCCCTAGGGTAGGATGAGTCGTGTACCCCCTATGCACAGTTGAGTCCGTATGATGGTTCGAATTGAACCATGACTGTGTGTTTCTTGTTTTTATTTGTTTGTGTTTTGATATAGGTCGCACTTTTGCCCTAGACAACAAGTACGTGACTATATCACCTTCCTTACCTTGTGATGTAGGGTAGAGACCCTAATCGCCTGATCTTTCACGAAAGGAGCGGATCCCGCGGAAATCACGAAGAACACGGGGAAGAATGGAGAGAAAACACAATAAGAAACACGAGAGGAATCACTAAACCGACACGAATAAGTCACACATGGGCTAGATCCTCGATTACATAAAGGAGAGATACACGATCCACGGACAACTAGGGACGATACACGGTAACCGGTCTTCTCCGTGAGGAGGTCTTGATGTTCTTCCCAAAAGAGGAGTCTTGAATCCGCTTGGGGGATCTTCTCCGGTGGAGGCTCGAATCTCCGTAGAGAAGAATACCAAGTGGATGAGAAAAGCTCTCTCACAAACATGAGCTAAACATTTGCTAACCCTAGAAATGGGGAGTAGAAGGTCTATTTATGTCCCAAGGGGCGAATGGGTAAGTGAGGGGGCGAAACAGTTACATAGGCCTCGGCCCAAGTCACGCACGTAGGCGCTGGTCAGATGATCCGGGAGTTGGTTCGGATGATCCGGGCTTCGGGGGTCCGGATGATCCGGGTCGGCGTCCGGATCGTCCGGCTGTGTTGGAGCAGCTGCGGGAGGGCCAGATATCTGGGACCTGTTCCAGACGACCGGGTGTGGCCGGATGATCTGGGCCTGGGTCTGGATCACCCATCTCCAAGATGTCTTCTCGGGTGTCGCTGGGCATATTACCCAGATCGTCCAGGCCGGATCATCCGGACGGCGGTCCGGATCGTCCGGGTTTCTGCTGACTTAGCCCTTTTTCTTCTTCGTCTTCACGTCCATCTTCCTCTTCGGATTCCCCACACTCCTTGGCGTCTCCATGGCTAACTCCTTCATACCTGAATATGCACAATGTCTCCGTTTGAGGTAGTAGCCATTTCTCATGGTCATCAAAGTGGAATTGTGAGAGGAGAGATGTCACCTCAGTCTCCAGAGCTCTTGCACGTGATCGAGTCATGGGTCCACTGGGCACTTAATGAGACGATGGTAGGTCCATGGGGGTGACCTTGGGATGCTCCGCATCATCTCCCTTCCCTTGAGAAAGATCCGACCTCGGATCAAAGTCCTCATCACCATGGTACAGGGACAGATCTTTGACGTTGAAGATGTCGCTCACGGGGTACTTGTCACGCGGGATGTCGATCTTGTATGCGTTGTTGTTGTAGCGGGCAAGCACCTTGAATGGTCCATCGGCTCATAGTATAAGCTTGGACTTGCGTTCGTTAGGGAAGCGTTCCTTGTGAAGGTGTAGCCACACAAGATCTCCAATGTTGAATATCATGTGATGCCTGTTGACGTTGAGCTTGGTCGCGAGTCATTGTACTTGGAGCTCAATGGTGTGCCTTGTATCTTCATGCATCTTCTTGAGGTGGTTGACTCAGGCACTCGCGTCCATGTTTATGCGCTCGTGTAGTGGTAGAGGTAGAATGTCCAATGGGTACAACGGGTTGAAGCCGTAGACAACCTCGAAGGGGGACTTGCCGGTAGTCGAATGTCTTGCGCGGTTGTAGGCACCCTTCCCACTCCTTGATGTTCTTCTTGATTAGCACGCGACCAAGGGTGGAGAGCGTACGGTTTTTCACCTCCTTTTGGCCGTCGGTTTGTGGATGATATGCCGTGGAGAATAGTAGCTTGATTCCGAGCTTGGCACATAAGGTCTTCCAAAAGTAACTCAAGAACTTGACGTCGCGGTGCGAGATGATAGTCTTTGGCACACCATGTAGAGGCAATATTTCCCTACAGAACAGATTAGCAACATGTGAAGCATCATCTATCTTGTTACAAGGAATCAAATGTGCCATTTTTGAGAAACGGTCCACAACGACAAATATGGAATCTTTCCCATTTCGAGTCCTAGGCAAACCAAGTACAAAGTCCATGCTAAAGTCTTCCCATGGTTGGTATGGAATTGGTAGAGGCATATAGAGGCCATGATATTGAGCTTTGGACTTAGCTTTGCGACATTTCGAACATCGGTTGGTGAAACGATTGACGTCCCGAAACATATTGGGCCAAAAGTAGTTCTTCGAGAGCATGGCGAATGTCTTGTCGCATCCGAAATGTCCCATTAAGCCTCTTCCATGCGATTCCTACAAAAGCAACAAACGAAGAGACGACTCAGGGGATGCAAAGTTTGTTAGCTCTCATAAGATAGCCATCTTTGATGTAATAGCGTTCCCAAGATGTATGCGACAAACACTTGGCATAAGGAGTAGCAAAAGTTGCATCATGCTCATATAAGTCTTTGATATGCTCGAAGCCAATGACATCTAACTCAAGTTGCGTGACAAGGATGCATATGCGGGAAAGAGCGTCCGCTATGATGTTTTCTTTACCCTTAATGTACTTGATGACATAAGGAAAAGACTCAATAAATTCACTCCATTTAGCATGACGCTTGTTCAACTTGGCTTGACCCTTAAGATACTTGAGGGTCTCATCATCGGTATGAATGATAAACTCATGGGGACGAAGGTAATGTTCCCATTCATGCAAAACGCGGACTAAAGCATATAGCTCTTTGTCATAGATGGGGTAATTGAGTTGCGATCTGGAAAGTTTCTCACTAAAGTAAGCTATGGGGCGCTTCTCTTGCGTTAACACACCCCCTATGCCATTACCACTAGCATCACAATGAATCTCAAAAGGTTTGTCAAAGTTGGGTAAGGCAAGCACGAGAGCATGAGTAAGCAAGTTCTTAAGCTCATTGAAAGCGGTATCCTGGGATGGTCCCCAAACAAAAGGCGCATTCTTCTTGCTCAAAGCATGCAAAGGCGAAGCGATGGTGCTAAAATCCTTCAGAAAGCAACGATAGAAACCCGCAAGGCCAAGGAAACTACACCCTTGATGCAAGTTTGTTGCTTGCGGCCAAGTCTTAATAGCATTGATCTCGGATTCATCAACATGAACACCCTTAGAAGAAACAACAAAACCCAAGAAAACAAGCTTATCGACACCAAAAAGGCATTTCTCCATATTAGCATAGAGGTGCTCTTTTTTAAGAGTTTGCAAAACGGTTCGGACATGGGTGACATGCTCTTTGATAGATTTGCTAAACACAAGAATGTGATCGAAGTAAACCACGACAAATATACCAATGTAAGGGCGAAAGACATGATTCATAAGGCGCATAAAAGTGCCTGGTGCTTCCGAGAGACCCATAGGCGTGACTAACCACTCATACAAACCAAACTTGGTTTTGAAGGCAGTTTTCCATTCATCACGCTCTTGTGTGCGGATTTGATTGTAACCACTCTTAATATCAATTTTGGAAAATATAGTGGCACAACTAAGTTCATCTAGCATATCATCTAGGCATGGAATGGGATATCTATAGCGAACGGTGATAGCATTGATAGATCTACAATCGGAGCACATGCGAAAGCTACCGTCACGTTTTGGCACAAGAATGACCGGTACGGCAGAAGGGCTCAAACTTTCACGCACATGTCCATGGTCTACGAGATGCTTTACTTGCCTTTGAATTTCTTTGGTTTCTTCGGCGTTGACGTGGTAGGGAGCTTTGTTCGGAAGCAGTGCTCCGAGGATGAGGTCGATGCGGTGCTCAATGCCTCATAGTGGAGGTAGTCCTCGAGGTAGCTCATCGGGGAAAACATCTTGGAATTCCTGCAATAAATAAGATAACACCAAGGGTAGATTGTGAGAGGTGTTAGTTTGTGGTGCCTTGTCCTTGCACAATAGGACATAGTGTAGGACACTCGATGGGTTCTCACACATTTCCCTCATCTCATGTTTGGTGGAAAATAGAACTAAGTTTTTCTTGTAGCTCATCGTGGAGGCACTCAATTTGGGCTTGTGGCGCTCACTCTCTTTTTGGTAGCTCACTCTCTCACTATTCTCTCCATGATGGATGGCTTGCTTGTCGGTGATCACTTGGCTTGGAGACATAGGTCATAGCACAAACTCCTTTTCTTTCATCTTGAAGCTATAGTGGTTTGTACGCCCATTGTGGACGACTCCTCTATCGAATTGCCATGGCCGTCCAAGGAGAAGATGACAAACGGTCATTGGAATGATGTCGCACTCCAAGGTGTCTTCGTAGGCGCCGATTTTGAAGGAGACTTGTACTCGGTGCTCGACTTGGATGGTGCCGGAGTCACTAAGCCATTGCACTTTGTATGGATGTGGATGCTTCGTCTTGGGAAATTGGAGCTTGGAGCAAAGTTCTTCACTTGCGAGATTATGACAACTTCCTCCATCGATGATAACCTTGATAGATCGTCCATTGATGCCGGCCTTGGTGTGGAATATGTTGCATCTTTGGTCTTCTTCTTGGTGATGTTGGAGGGTCAAGATTTTCGAGACAACAAGTGTGGGACTTCAGTCTTCATCGCAAAAGACTTGTTCTTCTTCATTGTTCACTTGGCGGTGCATGGCGACTTGCTCAAGGGCTTCCATTTCTCCTTCACTCATGGAGTCATAAGTGCCATCATCGTTGAAGACCATTGTTCGCTTGTTGGTGCACTCATAGGACTTGTGGCCTCGGCCGCCGCAAGCGAAACACTTGAAGGAACTGGTCTTGACGGTCTCATCGGTTGGGGTTGAGGATGATGAAGCTCTCGTCTTGAAGTTGCTCATAGTAGGATGGCTTGTAGTTGACAAAGCTTTCTTGGAAGTCAACTTGTCGAAGTTGATTGAAGAAGGCTTTGTAGTCGGTGTTGGAGTCGTTGAAGCTTGGTTGTTGGTGAAGCCGAAGGACTTGGATGAGAACTTGGCATACTTGAAATCATCTTGCACTTGGCGTTCCGCTTTGGTAGCTTGGTGCACTAGCTCGATGAGATTTGAGTATGGTTGGAAGTCGGCGATCTTCTTGATGGGATGATTGAGTCCATTCAAGAAGCGTGCCATTGTTTGCTCATCATCTTCCATGACATTGGCTCTTATCATTACAATCTCCATCTCCTTGTAGTATTCTTCAATGCTCTTGGTTCCTTGCTTGAGTTGTTGGAGTTTCTTGAAGAGGTTGCGGTTGTAGTAGGTAGGTACGAAGCGTGCTCTCATAACATCCTTCATTTGTGCCCAAGTAGTAATGGGTGGTTCACCTCTTGCCGCGCGGCGCTCAATGACTTGTTCCCACCAAATGAGCACATAGTCTTGGAACTCAAGGGATGCCCTTGCGATCTTCTTCTCTTCTTCATAATTGTGCAAATGGAAGATCTTGTCAACTTTCAATGCCCATGAAAGGTACTCTTCGGGATCGTTGCTTCCGTTGAACTTGGGCATGGTGAACTTGAGCTTGAAGTAACGTTGCTCTTCATTGTGTTGGGGTCGGGGATGATGACGCCCATGTTGTAGAGGATTGTTCAACTCGTGGTGCGCTTGTCGCAGAGGATTCCCATTGTCTTCATGCTCTCGATGAATTTTATGGTCTTGGCGAGCTTGTGGAGGAGCTTGTCGAGCCCGAGGAGGAACTTGACGATACACGCGAGCTTGAAATCGTCGTTCTTGAATTTCTTCGCGAAGTGCTTCCTATTGTTCATGGGCTTGTGGGCTTCGGTCGGTAACGGCTCGACTCGAATCGCGTAGAGCTCGTTGTGCCTCAAGTGCTTGAGCATCACGGAGTTGTTGTTCTTGACGTTGAGCCTCGGCATCTTGTGCCTTTTGGTGTAGACGCGCGCGCTCTTTCTGTTCATGTTGGCATTGTCGTTGTCGTTCTCGTGCTAGCGCAAAGGCTTCTTGGGTTTGACGTCGTCGGTGCTCTTGTGAGTCGAGGTCGCGTAGAGGATTGAGGTTTGCTTGATGCTCGTTGCACGCGGCACATCGAAGAGTGTTCGAATACGGTGTACTTGAGCCGGAGAGGGTAAAGTTGGAGTGGCGACTTGAACGGCTCCTTCTTGAAGTGGAAGAAGAGCGGTGGAGCAATAAAGCGCGAATATTGTCCATCCTTTCATCATTCTCTTGCTTGTGATCATCGAGCTTGTGGTCGAAGTAGTCCCTTGTACGTTGCTCGGAGAGTCGCAAGTCGCTGGCGAGGTTTTCAATGCGGTCACTCATGGCTTGTTGTTCTTGATGCAAAGCACGTTGTGCACCAAAGAGGTGGCTTTTGGTGACGAAGGAGTTCATGTCATCGTCTTGCTCCGTGAAGAGTGGGTTGGTAGAAGTACTTGGCCTATCCATCATTCCAAGACAATTGTGAGTGGTAGAAAGAGAAGAACGAATACCAAATGTACGTTGACCAAAGTTGAAAGTGGATCGATTATCACTCCAATTTAGGACAAGGGAATAGCCCAATTGGTAGGAATTCTCGTCGGTTTCTCACACCAACACAAGTAAAACCTTATGGTGGAGCTTGGTTAGGATGGTGGCACAATTTTTGATGTGAATGTAAGCAAGATTCAATAATGTTGGAGAAGATTCACGACTTGTAAATGCAACAAGTAGACCAATAGCAAGATGTGGTACACGGCAACACAATGCACGGAAAGATAAATGGGGTTGTGCAACCAAGGGTGAGCCAAAATGTGGAATCCACAAAAATTCTCTTGTTGCACAACACTAGAGAGACGCTAGCATGATTGCACAATAGGCGGATACGAACTTGTGCACAACCTACTAAGCAAAAATGCAACGACTTCTATCCCAAGTACGATGTTCCGGAGATATGATCCAAGATGATCGAGTATGACAATCTTAATGTTGTATGATGCTATGGTTCTTGCTTGTAAGCTCTTTGCTTATCTTTTCTCTTTGCTTAAAAGCTTGTTTGGCTCTTTGATGTGTGAGCTCTTTTCTCATGCAATGCTTCACGGACCAAGATAGCAATTGTGTATGCGATGACAACTTTGTGACACAAGAGATGATTCCAAGATATGCAACACGATGATAGTATGTATGCTATGGAATGGATGATCACTAATGTGCACAAGTCACATTGCCGGCAATACTCAAATGCTAGTCTCGATGGGTAAGCTGCGCAAAAGTAAGGCTATGGGGTTATCAATCCAAATGGAAAAGAGTATGGTGATATCACAATACCAAGATGATAGCAATGGGAAATTCATACCACAAGTGTGTAGTCGCTCGTAGTAATCCTTGGCGAAAATGAGCGGTGGTGATGTTGATGTCGAACCGTCCCTAGGTAGCTGAAACACGAAAGGAAATGGTGTGCCACAACTCAAATTCTCAAACCAAGTGTGACAAAAGCGTCGAAGTAGGTAGCGGCCAAGTGGTGGTGTGGGTTGGGGTATTGGAAAGGTTTGCGTAGGGGTTTGCGGAAGGTAGGAGGTGGTGGTCTACGTGGTTATGCGGAGGCGTAGGCGGCGGTGGCAAAAACTGCAGGAAATGCATTTTTGTCAGAGGAAGCCGGATGATCCGGGCCAGGAGCCGGATGATCCGGGTGGGTCCGGATGATCCGGGCTACCAGCCGGATGATCCGGGCGGGTCAACTCACTCGGGGATGGCTTGGGATGATCTCGAAAACAGCCAAAACTTTGGGGATTTCGCGGATTTAGGAGGGATTTCGAGGTGGGGATGGTGGGGGAAAGCTAGATCCACTCGCAACACAACAAACTCACGGTTCAAAACCAACAAAACATCATCAAAACACACAAATCACAATAAAAAATGTTGGGCTATTTTTGGGGGTATTTTCGGATTAGGACGAAAAACAACAAAATCAAGCTAGAAAAGGAAGAGGAGAGGCTCCGAAATCATGATCAACCTTGCTCATGATACCAAGATGATGTAGGGTAGAGACCCTAATCACCCGATCTTTCACGAAAGGAGCGGATCCCGCAGAAATCACGAAGAACACGGGGAAGAACGAAGAGAAAACACAATAAGAAACACGAGAGGAATCACTAAACCGACACGAATAAGTCACACATGGGCTAGATCCTCGAGTACATCAAGGAAAGATACACAATCCACAGACAACTAGGGACGATACATGGTAATCGGTCTTCTCCGTGAGGAGGTCTTGATGTTCTTCCCTAAAGAGGGGTCTTGAATCCGCTTGGGGGATCTTCTCTGGTGGAGGCTCGAATCTCCGTAGAGAATACTACCAAGTGGATGAGCAAAGATCTCTCACAAACATGAGCTAAACATTTGCTAACCCTAAAAATTGGGAGTAGAAGGTCTATTTATGGCCCAAGGGGCGAATGGGTAAGTGAGGGGGTGAAATGGGTACACGGGCCTCGGCCCAAGTCACGCACGCAGGCGGTGGCCGGATGATCCGGGCTTCGGGGGTCCGGATGATCCGGGTCGGCGTCCGGATCGTCCGACTGTGTTGGAGCAGCTGCAGGAGGGCCGGATGTCCGGGACCTCGACCAGACGTCCGGGTGTGGCCGGATGATCCAGGCCCGGGTCCGGAGGACCCATCTCCTAGATGTCATCTCGGGTGTTGCTGGGCACATTACCCGGATCGTCCGGGCTGGGGTCCGGACCATCCGGGCTGAGGCTGGATCGTCCGGACGGCGGTCCGGATCGTCCGGGCTTCTGCTGACTTAGCCCTTTTTCTTCTCCATCTTCACGTCCATCTTCCTCTTCGGATTCTCCTCGCTCCTTGGCATCTCCATGGCTAACTCCTTGATACTGAATATGCACAATGTCTCCGTTTGAGGTAGTAGCCATGCCTCATGGTCATCGAAGTGGAATTGTGAGAGGAGAGATGTCACCTCGGTCTCCAGAGCTCTTGCACGTGATCGAGTCATGGGTCCACTAGGCAGTTGATGAGACGATGGTAGGTCCATGGGGGTGACCTTGGGATGCTCCGCATCACCTTGTTTCTTTGGTTTGGCCCATTTTGCACCTGTTTGTTTGCACTTGCACGATAGATCCCCCTTTTGGCATTCCCCTCCTCTATGCTATTTTCCCTCTCATCTCTCTCCTCAACTGAAGATCGGCAAGACAAGATACACCAAGGATTCTACCACGGCAACCTACTAGCAATGAAGACTTTTTGCTATCGCCTCCTTGACCAGGTGCAACCCTGTAGAGTTATGTTTAACCCTCCAGACTAGAATCCCATCCCTAGACCCATCGAGACTTCACGAGATACCCTAGCTCGAATTCTTGACCGTGTGCTTAACCTACAAATTGCAAGGGAACTAGTGAAGCCTCAGTAACCCTTGCTTCCCACCGGGTTCATTATGGAACTAGTGGACATAGTGAACAAGCACATTATCATCCTAATATAGCACCAGAACTGACGATGCCATAGGGAAGACCAGTTGGAGGATACAAGAATAGAGTACAAATGACTTGATGAGTTTATATCAATGACTTTGAGGAATTATATGAGACTATTTGGTGGATTATGAGGCTTTCATGTTGGTAGATGAACTTGGTGGGGTCATGATTATAGAGTAGCATAGCTTTCATTACCCCTGGATAAATTGGATTTAGTGGGACAATCAAGATCGCAAGCTGAGTTCTTGGAAGTATGAGGATTTGACTTAGCCAGGGGATATTGAAAGGATATAGTTGAAATTACAATAATGACACGGGGAAAGTGTAGAAATTCTCATTGGACAAGAGATTTCGATTAAGTAGGTGATTCTAGTTGAGTATAGGTGGTGAGTAAGTCTACATGGTTCGGAGTGAATTGGATTTAGATTGATAATCTCGATCATGATACCATGTTTCTCAGTGGACGGTAGACTAGGAGATTGGATTAATTGTCGAAATTGATTTAGGATTCTATATAAGCTTGACCTTGGAGTTTATCAGATCATAATAACGGGAATTGGTGGACTGACTATAGTAAGGTATCCCTTTCAAGTATTTGGGGACTACAGGACATTAGAAGATTCGTGTGAGACACCATAGACTTTAGATTTGTAGAATTAATGGATTATGTAGTGACTGATGGAAGTTAATGGGCTATTGGAATTGATTCACAGGAAGGAAACAAGATCTTGGAGTGGCATACGACGTGTTTCCTTAGGATAGAGATACACTATCTTGGACCTTGGAAGAATAGGCTGAGCACTTGGAATGTCATGTTTAATTCAAGCTTGGAAGCTTGTATGATCTACCCATGGATTTTTAGGGGTAGCCATACACATGAGTTTGGGGATCGTAGACGGACATGATTTTGTTAGACCTCCTCTTGGAGTTGACCTATATGGGATGATTCTTTCAGTAATATGATGTGATTACTTTGGAAGACTAGATAGGAAAGTTGGCATCTCAAATCTGTGCTCAAGGATAAGATGATAAACATTCACTCGCACCCTAGAATCCTTGAAACCCTTGAGCCCTACCAAGCGAAAACATGGTTGGATCCTGACCTTGGGCTTTGGCCCCAGGTCAAGAAGACCCTGACCCATACTCAACCATGGCCACCACCGATACCCCAACCTATACCATATGTAACCCGTGGGCAAGTCTTCACGGAGTACTCGAACTAGCTGGTTCTCATCGTTATTTGGTGATATACTTGTCTACCCGAAGATGGAAGAAGAGTCATTCAGCTGGTTAGGGAACATTTGAAGACCACCATGTCCAGGATGAAGAACTATAACAACCACTGTCGGTGTCAAAACCGGCGGATCTCGGGTAGGGGGTCCCGAACTGTGCGTCTAGTCCGGATGGTAACAGGAGGCAGGGAACACAATGTTTTACCCAGGTTCGGGCCCTCTTGATGGAGGTAAAACCCTACGTCCTGCTTGATTAATATTGATGATATGGGTAGTACAAGAGTAGATCTACCACGAGATCAAGGAGGCTAAACCCTAGAAGCTAGCCTATGGTATGATTGTTGTGTATCGAGTTGATTGCCTACGGACTACAACCCTCCAGTTTATATAGACACCGGATAGGGTTAGGGTTACATAGAGTCGGTTACAATGGTAGGAGATCTTGAATATCCGCATCGCCAAGCTTGCCTTCCACGCCAAGGAAAGTCCCATCCGGACACGGGACGAAGTCTTCAAGCTTGTATCTTCATAGTCCAGGAGTCCGGCTGAAGGTATAGTCCGGCTACCCGAACACCCCCTAATCGAGGACTCCCTCAACCACCTTCATCAGGAAGTAAACTTCCGTGTCGAAGACCATGTGTATCTGCAAGCTAGTTCTCTCAATGGAACAAAGCATTTCCATGTCGAAGGGAAGCTCACGCCAAGATTTATCGACCCCTTTTTAGGTCACTACAAGACGAAGAGAAGGCAGTTGCCAGATGGTGTTGCCACCTGAGTTACCCAATATGCACAACGTTATGCACCACAACACAACTTCGAGAGTGTTTCCAACTTCCTAACTAGCCCGACCTCAACCAGGACATCGTTCACCAAGTCATCGACCCCTGGCCCAACCTGACTTATGCAAGAGACCCCTTAGCAACCTGGATCAAGCAAAACGTCATACAGAAAGCCACATCCTCAAGTACTTCAAGGGACAATGGAGCACCACGCGGAAGCATAAGCAGTATGAGAACGTGAAGATTACCCTGGATCCAAGTTTTCGTATTCCTTTCCGCGCCTAGTTTGGGAATCTCGGGGACAAGATTCTTGTAAGGGGGGTAGGTCTGTAACAGCCTGATTTTCATGCCACAACACTTAAGCTAATAAATCATGATAAAATGTGGGTTGTCAAAAACGTTTGAGCTCTAAAAATCAAATAAATCCTCCAACTCTTATACTCCTTCTCCTTGATCCAAAACCTTGCCCAATGATCATGCCATGTGTGTAGGACATAAAAACAATTTCTTGAAAAAATATTTTTTCCAAAAGAATTTTCACAATTAGGTTTTCCAAAACCCCCTGAATTGAGACTTGAACAAGAAGTACTTAATTAAGGGTGTGAAAAATCATTCAAAAAGTATATTTGAAACCTATTAGGTATAGGGCTCCCATAAACCACAAAAATATAATTTTAAAAGTTATTTTACTATTTTATTTAAAGGCTTTTTCTTAATGCCAAAAATGGTCTTTAATAGGTTAAAATTAATTTAATGTTTATAAAATATTTGAGAAAATTTAGGGAATCTCAGTGGACATATATTGTCCATATATAAGAGTTTCAACACATGGTCATGTTCAAATTATTGGTCAAATCCCTCAAAAACTATTTCTGGACATTTCAAGCTTTTGAAATGTTTACAAAGGAAATATTATCCATTAAATACAGGAAAATTCTGTCATGTCCAAAATGACCTACTTGAGGATCCTACAAAGTCTCATGCCATGGATAACAATATAGCTCCACCAAACCCTCTCAAAACCATTTCTGTCCTTTTTCAAGTGTGAACAACTTTGCACTGCCAAACATGTGCAAATTCTCTCAAACATGGTGCACATGCTCAAGTGGTGTAATAATGCATCTAGACCAAATGGCACAAGTTGGAGAGAAGGATATCATGATCAAAGTGTTCTAAAACCCTTTCTGTCCAGAACCAAAATTGAACAACTCTACATTGCCAAGTGTGTCCTTGTGATCTGAATTTTTGTGGACATGTTCAAGTCCTCAAATGATGACACTACACCAAGTGGTGCATCAAGGAGAATATATCTGCATGACTAAATCTTGGTAAAGCCATTTCTGTTGATTTCTAGGGTTTACCAAAGTTACATTGACTACTTTGCCCAAATGAGCTCAAACTTGGTGGAACACCTGATTTCTATGTGCCATTTCATCCTGTTAAGTTCCATGTCCAGTGAAAGTAAATTTCTTGCCCAAAACTACATCAAATACCTTCTGGCGGAATTTCAAAATGCAAGTTTCAACCCCTTTCACTAATCTCCATGAGCTGAAACTTTTCCCACGGCCTAACCTGCTCCTCCTCTACCTCCTGCATGCCTTGCTCCCCAAGGAGAAATGATTAAGGGGGGCAGAGACCCATTTTTATTCTCTGGACATCATCATTCCCACTCTCTCTCAACCCCCTCTCTCCTATAGTGGATCCCCAGGGCATCCGATGCCATTTCCACATTGTTTACTCCCCCTGCAGTGCCTAGACACAAGTGGACGCGCGGAAAAGCCGTGGACGCCGGCCAAAGACGCGCTCTGGAGCACGTCATCATGCTCCCGACCATTGACGCCGCGTCCCCCGACCACCTCGAGCCTCCCCCTCGCGTCAGTCGAGGTCCGCAACACGACAGCCGTGCAGGCCCCCTCCTCCCCCCTCTCTCACCCCCTGCTGCCCGTGCCCAACGCCGCCCGG
>NC_041384.1:295141369-295160125 GCF_002162155.2 Triticum dicoccoides
TGGAGCACGCCCCGCTCCCCCTTTCCTTCTCCCCCGACTTGGACCATGCCCACGAGCGCCGCAGACAACCCCGAGCCTCCTCCCGTGGCCACCGCGGCTATTTCCGCGGGTGATCGTAGGCCGCGTCCACGGTGAGCCGTGGCCTCACCATGTAAGGTCGCCCCTGACTTCCCTCTGGAGGTCCTTGCTCTCTCTCCCTCTCCCGTGCACCCCCTGGACCAACCTTCACCTCCTCTCGTGCCCTCCTACTCCCTCCATGGCCGGAGTGCCGCCTTCGGTCTCCGCCCAAATTCCTGCAAACAAAAGCCTCCCCTCCCCTCCTTTGGACACAAATGGAGCTACCGCACTCCGACGAGGCTCCTCCGCCCTTTACCTCCTCCTCTAGCGCCCCGCAACCCCAAAACCCCTCTCGCCTGACGCCACCGTCCAGCTCGGGCGAAGCCCTGCTCCCATCCGTGACGTAGGCACCCGTGGTGGGGTCCACCTGGCTCGTCTCTCTACACTGAGCACGCCGGTGGGCGGAGCATTGCCGAAGACGCCCTATAGCACCGGCGGCCGGCGTTGAACGCCTCCTCTATCTCAGTTCGCGCCCGCGTGGGAGGTTGAGGATGAACCTGCAGGCGGGCCCCGCTCGTTTGTGGCCCAGCTAGCGGGCCATCCTGGCAAGTGGAGGCGGGTTCACCCTCTCCCGGTTTCCCGCAGCGAAGGCGCACTCCGCCTGGGCGCCATTGACGTCGCCCAGCCACCCGCGCGTGGCCGATCAGCTGGGCCGGCCTGCTGCTAACTCCCGTCAGGCGCGCAGGATAAGGGTAAAACCCATTTCCTTTTCCTTTTTCTTTTTCCAGTAAGCTTCTAAAATCCACAAACAAATCAAATAAAGTCCAAATTGGGTGATTCCAATTTCTCGTGACTCCATAAACCATGTTCTATCCCATGGTGCATCATGCACATTTTTTTAGAGCACTTTCCTTCACACTTATTTAGTGAATCCCAATTTTGTTAATTCTATGATAACCTTTAGAAAATCACAGAAAGCTCATTTTTGATCCAAATGCCACGATTCAAATTCCTAGGTGCTTCTAAGTTCATAACTTAGTTTATGAACATTTTTCTCAATACTTTTTGTGCCACACAAAACAATGAACCATTTCTTCATATTTGTCAACTTTGCAAATTCATAGGAAAATCATTTGAACTCCAAATCCAGTGAAACCAACTCCTAGATTATTCTAAAATCATTCTTTGTTCAATGGGTGCCCTTGCTCATTTTTCAAAATAATGATTTTGTACACTTCTTGCAAATCCACAAATCCCTTGATTCCATCATATTGAAATGTTCAAAAATATCTACTGACCCAATCCAAATGAAACCACTCTGGTTATTTTTAATATAACCAGAGATGTCCTAGAAAAGTCAAATTAATATTTTTAGAGCACTTTCATTTTCTGCCTTGTTGTGTTGCTTACTATGATTGTTTTCGACATTAGTTGACAAAGTAGACGAAATACTCGTAGATGAACTAGAAGACATGAAGACTCTGAAGAACCAGGTAAGCAGCCCTTTGACATGTCTAAGAAACCCTTTTTATGCATGTCATATGGCACTTTTATTGCTTGCATCAAAGTCATGATAATGTGGTGACCACTTGAGGTGGTTTGCCTCCGCTGATTTTCTTGTTGACACTTGCATGATGCATGACCCTACCTTTCTATGAGGGTTATGCCGGTGGGAGTAGATAGTATGCTAAAGTAGTTGCTACGCAAAAAGGGACGGGAATATGCATGGTGATGGAGACAAAGTATTTCCAAAACACTTTTCGAAAACCCCATCGGGTGCCACTTATGCCCGAGGGAGATGATGAGTTGGGAAGACACTTGATGACGAAGTGGTGTACTGAGGCAAGTGTGTGTGTTGTTTTCCCAAACGGATTGGTTTAATTTGCGACCGTTATTCCAACCTTACATGCGCAACCACTCTACCCTTATATGGAAAAGGGCATTAATGATTACCTAGTCCAATACTAGCTTGGAGCACAGATTACTAGTGACGAGAGAGTTGTTGTTGCGCTCTCTCATGACGGGGTCGTGCTAGGTAGGGCGGCCATGACTGTTTTTACAGGGCACCGGACACACCGTTGGTACCCCGTGCTTGTGGTATGAGATGAATATGGGAGCGTGGCTCCAAATTCTTAAGATGGGAAATGTTGGGCACGGGGGTTGCTACCAATCGAGTGGACTCTATGTTAGTATCGTCTAGGGGAAGGTAAAGATCGGGTGCTTACCCTGGGTACTTGAGGTACCGCGGGTCGTGGATGACATGGAAGTTCCCCGGATCTTGTGGGTAAAGTGTGCAACCTCTACAGAGTGTAAAACTATTCGAATAGCCATGTCCTTAGTCAAGGATAGTTGGGTAACCGCTCTTGGGCAACGTCCTCTTGATTACAAACCAGTGTGTGTGGGAAGAACTACTTGGGTCAAGTCAAAGGACTTTGACATGGATGAGTTGGGTTGGAGCCTACTCCGTTTATATTGATATCTGTAACCAGTTCCTAAGGTTACTTGAATACATATGATGCATGTTTTACCAGTTGTTGAACATGTCATAATACAACAAAATTAGCTTTCTGCAAAAATTTACCTATGTCATGCATTGTTGTATCTTGAGCCAAAGCATGGGTTGCTTGCGAGTACATTCAAAGTACTCATTGGCTTGCCACTGGTTATTTTATTGGCCATGCATGAAAGAACATGATATGATGAAGAATACTTCGGTGACGAATACGTGAGCTAGGACGCTTCTCAGTCAGAATGCCTGTAGGGTTAAGGCAGATGGCATGGGTCCAAGTTATCGACAAAGACTTCTGCTGCGAAGTTATACTCAAGACTCGACCATAACGGTCATAATTTATGTAAGACGGTATGTATGTATGTAAGACTCTTGTTATTCAGCTTTTGTGTGCTCACTGAGCATTAAATCTTTGGGATCACTGTACACGTGCATTCGGTGATCACGACTTATGAGTTGGGGTCCCCACAAAGGGACACCTCATGAGGTTCCTATGACGCAAGCCATGACGACTGGGGCCAGGCGGCCGCAAGGAGGGTTCCAGTGCGCAGTGTCCTTGTTTCCTCTTTGGTGCTAAAGAGGCAAGCGCAGGCGAGGAGTCCCGATGCATCAGGAAAAGGTTTCCATATCGGCGCAACATGACCAAGACCAGTAGGACGGTAGGACGGATGTCACCGTGGAGCCAAAGATTGTGTCACCACCAGAGCCTTTGGCAGGCGAAGACTACTTTTGTCAGGATAGCTTGTACTAGTTGTCCCCCTTCAAATTGGCCGTTGTGGGATCCCTTCCCGCCTAATATTTGGGAAGAGGACCCGGGCCTCTATAAATAGGACTAGCCACCACCATAGGCAGGAGGGCTCATCCAAAGAGATCATCTTGGACAGGATCCGTTCCACCAAGGCCACCACACTAGTTCACCTAGCACAAGAACACCTCTCCTCAGGAGGCTGTTCTTCCCTTGTAATTGTTCATCCTCCGCCCAAGAGGTAATCCAGCACACCACACTGGAGTAGGGTACTACACCACAACGGTGTCCTGAACCAGTATAAATCTTGTGTCTTTTGTTCTTTGGGTTCGTCGAGCTAGGCCATGAAATTGTGTTGAGTGCGAGCTAGAGGGAGGGGGAGATCATTGTGTGCACCCCAGTGTTCGAACCTCAAGGGTTTTGCCGGAACCCGAAATCCGACAGCCAATACCCAGTACATGCCGCCAGCTCCAGACTACACTCATTGGCGGATGCACTTCGATGGCTCGAAGATGCGCACCGTCTTGGGAGCCGGCATTGTCCTCACCTCTCCCATGGGCGACAAGCTCAGATACAAATTGCAAATTCACTTTGCCGCCTCCAACAACATGGCCGAGTATGAGGCACTAGTACACGGACTCCGGCTGGCCAAAGAGATCGGCATCCGTCGGATATTGTGCTATGGCGACTCAGACTTGGTGGTCTAGCAGTCGTCTAGTGACTGGGATAAGCCAATATGGAAAGTTACCGCTTCCTCATTTAATAGATCAGTGGATACTTTGACGGGTGTGACTTCCTTCACGTGCCACAGAACGACAACGAGTAGGCTGATGCCCTGCCACGGATCGGCTCCTCCCGCCAAGCAGTACCAGCAGGCGTTTCCCTTCAGTGCCTCCACAAGTCGTCTATTAAGCTTTCTCCAGAATCCGAGTCCATCTTCGTGTCGGCTGCTCCCGAAGCAGTCGGATCCGACTCGGGGGCTACAGCGGCCGGCCCGAGGACTCTAGCATTCACACCTGGCCCAGGGACTTCACAACCCAGCCCAGGGGATGCAGCAGCCGGCCCGAGGACTTCACGAAGCAGCTCGGAGACTGCGGCAGTCACACCCGGCCCGCGGGCTGCAGCAGTTGCCCCGGGGACTCCAACAACGCAGCAAGCGGCGGCCGATGCCACCCTGCCACCTCCCAACCCAACCACCCTAGTACCAGTGGCTGTGATGACAGTGGACGAAGTCCAAGCGCTATCCTCAATTTCCTGGTGAACAGAGAGCTGCCAGCTGATGAGATATCGGCCCGACACGTGCAGCACTGAGCAGGAGCCTACACGATGGTAACCAAAGAGCTTGTCAGACACAACACGACTGGGGTCTTCTAGCGCTGCATAGAACCAGTGAAGGGCCAGGCAATCCTCAAAGATATCCACCAAGGCGAGTGTGGCCACCATGCGGCCTCCAGATCCCTTGTCGCCAAATCTTTCCGCCATGGTTTCTTGTGGCCGACTACTGTGGAGGACGCTAAGGATTTGGTCAAGCATTGCAAGGGGTGGTAGAAATTCAGCTCCAAGCAACATCTCCCGGCTTCTTCGCTCAAAACCATCCCCCTCACTTGGCCCTTTGCCGTGTGGGGGCTGGACATGGTGGGACCATTCAAGACATCACACGGCGGCATAACCCATCTTCTTGTCGCTGTGGACAAATTCACCAAGTGGATCGAAGCAAAGCCAATCAAGAAACTAAATGGTCCGACTGCGGTGACTTTCATCATAGATATCACCGCCCGATACGGTGTACCACACAACATCATTACCGACAATGGCACAAACTTTGCCAAAGGCGCCTTGGCTTGTTTCTGCACGATGCAGGGCATCAGACTGGACTTAGCGTCCATTGCCCATGTGCAGTCAAATGGCCAAGTATAGTGAGCGAACGGCCTCATCTTGTCTGGCATCAAGCCCCGATTGGTCGAGCTACTAGAGCGGTCGGCCGGCTGCTAGATCGACGAGCTACCGGCCGTCCTCTGGAGCCTCCGCACCACCCCGAACAAGTCAACTGGCTACACTCCATTCTTTCTCTTGTATGGAGCCGAGGCCGTCATCCCGACTGACATTGAGTTCGACTCACCTCGCGTCACCATGTACACGGAGAAAGAGGCAAAGAAGCATGAGAAGACGACGTCGATCTGCTAGAAGAGGGCCGGCTGTTGGCACTCACCTGGTCCGCCATCTACCAGCAGAGTCCTTGTGCTTCGGCTGATCCAGCGAACAGCCGTCCAGCACAAGCACTCGGCCCCTTGGGAAGGCCCCTTCATCATCATCAAAGCTTTGGGAAACGACTCCTACTACCTCATTGACGCACAGAAGCCCAGAGCGTGCAAGAGAGACGATTTTGGCAAGGAATCAGAGCGCCCATGGAATGCAAATCTCCTCCGAAGATTTTATAGTTGACGCAGTATGTACCACGCTACCTTTTGGATTAAGCTCAAACACATCGCATCCCTCGAGGAACACTCTGGGGCTACCCTTTTTATCTATATGATAAGTTTTATGCCTATAAATGTGTTATTTCATTCTTCTGCCTGGCATCGGGTTCGACCAATCGGCCTGGGGGCTTGCCGCCATGTACTATGTCGGTGCTACTTGTGGTCCGACAAGTACTGTGCCGGCATCTAAGCCCCCTCTTGCCATAAGCCACAGCTCGCAGAGTGACTGTCCTGCTGGCAAGAGTCAAAGGCAGGAAATGACGTCCACATGAAAAATGGCTAAGGACAAAAGCATTCACATAGGCCAAGACGGCTCCTCGCCTCACCGACCGGCTGCGGAGCAGCCGACCAGCTAGCTTCTTACAGAACTTGCTATGTTCTAAATGGCCAAAGTACTTGTCCTCCCAAATGGTTAAGTACTTTACCCAGCCACACACCGCAGAGCGGCTGTCTGGCTGGCAAGGCAGCAGCCAAGGGAGGGCGGCAAAGGAAAAAGCGAAAAGAATGGAAAAGATAGAAGAGTCGGAACTCGGCAAAGCACAACTCGTGTGAGAATTAACTTACATAGAAAAAGGTCGTCGGCTGGCATTCAACAAAGTTTGAAGGCACCCCCAGCTGGTGGAACTGCACAAATTTAACAAGTTTGTTTGAAAGACTACCAAAGGAGGAAAAGATAAAATAAAACTGGCCGCCTAGGCCAGAGGAGCAGCAGGCGGGTCCGGCAAGTTGGTGGAGTTGGCGGCGCCGGCTGGTGGGGTGGTCGTCTACGAGTCTCGGCTTGGTCACCGTCGGCAGAAGTTGGCACACTCGTATGCGACTCATTACTCGATGCTTGATCAAGCTGAGGCTAGCTGTCGGCTCCGTCCTCCGGTGCCTCGTCTTCCCCATCCTCGCCTTCCTCGTCCTCGGCCTCGTCGCTAGAGGCGATTTCCTCCACCGAGTCCTCGTCGTCGTTCGGGTTTAGCCCGAACCAGTTCAGCGGCACCTCGGCACCCTCCTCGTCCAGCTCGGGGAGGAAGACACGGTATCGGTGTACTCGGCGATCGCCGCTGCGTGTCGAGTCATCGTAGGCCCCAATGCCGCCAACTCTTTGTTGGACACCTACCGGAACGTGGCCAACTGGGCTAGGTTCAGCCAAGGATACCACGCCTTGACAAATTCCAAGGCTCTCTGGGTGCCTGCCCGAGGAGTGGAGCCTTTCCAACCCTCGAAGTGGCCGCTTGCCACCTCTAACCAGTCGGCGGTCCGACTGGGGTGCGGAGGCTTGGACGCCTGGCTAGAGGGTGGAAACCAGCTGGGACTCGGTGCGCTAAAGGTGGCGACGCATACGGTGGGCCAACTGTAGGCGCGCCCTCACGGCCAAGAGGTGCTCGTTCATGTTTCGAGGTGCGTTGAGCGGGATCTCCAATCCTTCACTCCCGCGCTAGTCCCGGCGCGCTTCGATGGCCTAGCTAACGGCGATAGCATGTCCAGGAAAGAAGCCTGCAAAGAAGAACAAAGATCAGAAGTTGGAAGTCGACTCTCGATGTAGTCGGGGGCTATACCAAAGAAAAAGAAGTTTACCATCGATCATGTCCTCAATCTCGCCATAGCCAGCAGTGAGGATCGCCTTCTTCTCCACCCACTTTGAGAGCTCAATCTCAAACTTGGCCTGGAGGGCGTCCTCCGCCTCCTTGAGGTTATGGAGCTCCACCTTGTGCTGGTCCGCCTGGTCCGCTAGTTCCTTGACCAGGCGGTCGCGCACCCGCGCCACCTCGCTGCACTCCATCTCCTTGGCGCGCAGCGCGGTTTGGGCTTCACCGAGGCGCTGCTGCAGGTCGGCAGCCGCACCTGCGGAAGACAAGAAAGAGAAGACAATCAACAAAGGGGAAAAGTGGTTGCTGGAAGATCCGGCCCGACTGCTCAACAGTCGGCCAGAATCTTGTGGGCTACACCCAGAGGGGGAGATGACGCGCCCCCGCAAGAAAGAAAAGACAGAGGCGTACTCCGGCTGTCGGATAGGTCGCCAGTCTGCTTGGCCAGCTCCCGGACCTGGGAGTTGAAGGCAGCCACACGGATGTAGTGGTAATCTGTCAGGACCCCAATCCTAAGTCACATCGATCTTGCATATAACACATCATATCACTTTGCGGCCTCATGTACGGTATTCCCACAGGTGCCACCTTACCTAGCCCAGACCGTTTGCGCCTTTTGGCTCACGTATATGGTAGTGTCGCTAGCATCCATATGACAGAGAACCCGGGCCGACATGACTAGTCGTGAACCCAAAGTGGCACTAACTTATAGGGACAGGCATACATGACCCAGCAACGAACGTGTCGGTCATCAACGAGTGAATTCGGGATGTAGCAACTGGGCTAGTTGGACTCCGAAAGACACCGCGTGACATTTCCTCGAAGGGACAGACACAGGATCGAAGAAGGACACATGCCGGCCAGTCTAAGTGTTCCGGTGCAGTAGCAACTGGGCTAACAGAACTCCGGTAAACCGGGCTGTAGCAGACTACCATGGCTCAGTGCAAGCACTAGACTGCATTTCCCCATAAGAGAGGCTACCAAGGATAAACAACTAGGTTGTCGGATCCCACACATACCCAGCATTTCAATCATACACACAATATGCTCGATATGTGCAAATACAACATGGCATCACAACAAAACTCTACGACTCAAAGTGTTTATTCATTAGAACCCAACAAGACTTACATTAATATGTGCAAAAACATAAATTAAGCAAAGGGATGGTGGGGTTTAACTAAAGGGATGGTGTGTTTTAACTAAAGCAAGCGTGAGTACAAATGTACCCAGCAAGACTTACATCATAACTAGCTACATATGCATCATTATCAACAAAGGGATGGTGGGGTTTAACTAAAGCAAGCTAGCTTGGACTCAGTGGCTAACCTGAACTACTACTCCAAGAAACTCTTTGAGGTGGCGCACACGAGTCAACATATTCACCGATCAATACACCACTATGGATCTACTTCCGTCTCCCTACGAGAATGGCATCCATAGCACTCACGCTTATCTTGCGCATTTTAGAATATCCACTTTCACTTGTCTATGAACAGTTCAGGCAACCCAGAAGTCCTTTACCGCAGACACGACTATTCGAATAGATGATGTTAACCCTGCAGGGGTGTACTTCTTCACACACGCTCTCGCCCCTTACCACCATGTACACATCGTGTATCTCGGCAACCTTCAAGCGGAAGCCTGGCGAGGGAGTCGGCCATGACCTGACTAACCACACAAGTCTCAAGTCCAGGTTTATCGCCTATTCGGGTTCCATCCGCAAGGAGATCCATCCGGGATTTCGCTCACGACCTAACGATGAGAGCAGGGTTGCCGAGGCACCAAACGGGAGTCTCGATACACCGTGCCTCATGTCTCTACCACAACATAGCCCACCCCTAGGGTCAGCGCTACACACGGCCCCAACACATATCCTACAAACACTAGAAACTGGTTGCAACTCCTGGACAGAGATCGAGGTGATTAATAAGCCAAGAAGGGTCAAGTTACCGGAACCCAATGTGTGGTAGTAATTTTTCATGGTTCACAAACACAGAACTCGGTTCCTGAGGACGGTTTCAATGAGACAACCCACCATGTACTCCTACATGGCCTCTCACCGCTACCTTTACGAAATCGTGTTCACACACTTAGCTCACACACAGTAGGACATGTTCATCACCATTCCAATTCATCCCCGATGAATCAGACCTGATTCAACTCTAAGCAGTAGCAGGCATGAAAACAAGCATGAATGAGTAGGAACAACAGGGCTCAAACATCCCCTACCCATGCTGGTGGGTTTCATCTATTTTACTGTGGCAATGACAGGTCATGCAGAGGCAAAGGGCTTGAACTACAACAACAATTAACAGATGAATCATTGTTTTCTTGATGTAGTTAAAGAGAGCAGGAGCGAGAGAGTTGGATTGTATCGTAATGAACAAGGTTTTTTTGCTTGCCTGGCACTTCTGAAGATAGTATAGTTCTTCATCAGTGTCATCTATCACAATGTCGGAACAACGTCCACTGAGAGGGAACAACACCGGCAAACAGAGAAAGAACACAATCAATGCAACGCACATTCACATTCACATGGTGCCTGGATGCAATGTCACATCGATCTTGCATATAACACATCATATCACTTTGCGGCCTCACGCACGGTATTCCCATGGGTGCCACCTTACCTAGCCCAGACCGTTTGCGCCTTTTGGCTCATGTATATGATAGTGTCGCTAGCATCTATATGATAGAGAACACGGGCCGACATGGCTAGTCGTGAACCCAAAGTGGCAATAACTTATATGGACAGGCATACATGACCCAACAACGAACGTGTCGGTCATCAGTGAGTGAATTCAGGCTATAGCAACTGGGCTAGCAGGACTCCGAAAGACACCGCATGACATTTCCCCGAAGGGACAGACATAGGATCGAAGAAGGACACATGCCGGCCAGTCTAAGTGTTCCGGAGAAGTAGCAACTGGGCTAACAGGACTCCGGTAAACCGGGCTGTAGCACACTACCATGGCTCAGTGGAAGCACTGGACTACATTTCCCCATAAGAGAGGCTACCATGGATAAACAACTAGGTTGTCAGATCCCACACATACCAAGCATTTCAATCATACACACAATATGCTCGATATGTGCAAATACAACATGGCATCACAACAAAACTCTATGACTCAAAGTATTTATTCATTAGGCTCCGAAGAGCCAAGTACTACAAACATGGGTCTCATGACCCAACATACAGAGCATACAAGCAACAAGCGGAAGCAGAAACATGTCTGAGTACAGAAAACTACAAATGAAAAAGGCTGAGAAGCCTGACTATTTACAAGACCGACCCAAGGGTACAAGATCGTACCTGAGGTAACAAGCTAAACGTCGAAGTCCACGCGGAACTACTAGTGAGACTGAAGTCTCTCTGCAAAAACAAAAATTAATAAAACGTGAGTACAAATGTACCCAGCAAGACTTACATCAGAAGTAGCTACATATGTATCATTATCAACAAAGGGATGGTGGGGTTTAGCTGCAGCAAGCCAGCTTTGACTCTGTGGCTAACGTGAACTACTACTGCAAGTAACTCTTTGAGGTGGCACACATGAGTCCACATATTCACCAATCAATACACCACTATGGATCCGCTTTCGTCTCCCTACGAGAACGCCATCCATAGCACTCACGCTTATCTCGCGCATTTTAGAGTATCCACTTTCACGTGTCTATGAACTGCACAGGCAACCCAGAAGTCCTTTACTGCGGACACGGCTATTCGAATAGATGATGTTAACCCTGCAGGGGTGTGCTTCTTCACACATGCTCTCGCCACTTACCACCATGTACACGTCGTGTATCTCGGCAACCTTCAAGCGGAAGCCTGGCGAGGGAGTCGGCCATGACCTGACTAACCACACAAGTCTCTAGTCCAGGTTTATCGCCTATTTGGGTTCCATCCGCAAGGAGATCCGGACGGGGTTTCACTCACGGCCCCAAACGATGAGAGCAGGGTTCCCGAGGCAACAAACGGGCGTCTCGGTACACTGTGCCTCGTGTCTCCATCGCAACATAGCCCACCCCTAGGGTCAGTGCTACGCACGACCCCCAACACATATCCTACAAACACCAGAAACTAGTTGCAACTCCTGGACACAGATCGAGGCGATTAATAAGCCGAGAGGGGTCGAGTGACCGGAACCCATTGTGTGGTAGTAACTGTTCTTGGATCACAAACACAGAACTCAGTTCCGGAGGACGGTTTCAATGAGATAACCCACCATGTACTCCTACATGGCCTCTCACTGCTACCTTTACCAAATCGTGTTCACACACTTACCTCACACACAGTAGGACATGTTCATCACCATTCCAATTCATCCCCGATGAATTAGACCTGACTCAACTCTAAGCAGTAGTAGGCATGACAACAAACATGAATGAGTAGGCACAACAAGGATCAAACAACTCCTACTCATGCTAGTGGGTTTCATCTATTTACTGTGGCAATGATAGGTCATGCAGAGGCAAAGGGGTTCAACTACCGCAGCAAGTAACAGATGAATCGCTGTTGTCTTAATTGAGTAAAAGAGAGCGGGAACGAGAGAGTGGGATTGTATCGGAATGAACAAGGGGGATTTTTCTTGCCTAGCACTTCTGAAGATAGTATAGTTCTTTATCGGAACAATGTCCACTGAGAGGGAACAACACCGGCAAACAGAGAAAGAACACAATCAATGCAATGCAAATTCATATGAATGACATGTCATGTTAAGGTACTGAATTCACCTAATGCAATATCTAGCCAAGTTAATTGAAGTGGAATTGAACAAGGTTAATCTCCAACTCCAAATGTTAGTTCATAAATTGCCCTAATCATGATTCATCCGAAACAGTCAGGTTAACTTGCTAAAACATGCATGAAAATGGTACATATGGATATATTGAATTTTTCTAATAATTTGTCATATATAAATTATTTCATTTGGAGTTATAGATTAATTTCTATGATTTTTAGAAGTTTTAACTATTTACTGGAATTTCCTGGATTATTTTAAATCCAGAAAATCATTTACTGCGTTAGCATGATGCCTGAGTGACATCAGCAGGTCAATAGACGTCAGCCAGGTCAAACCTGACCAGTGGGTTCCACTGGTTAGTGTCACAGTGCTGGCCTTGGTCACTGATGGGTGGGGCCGGTCAAGGGCCACGTCAGTCGGTCAACTGACGTATGGGGTCCACTTTGGTTAGGTTAAAACTTAACATGGATTTTCCCCATGGTTAATTAGGGGGTGGGGCCTGTCGTCAGCGGCACAGGGCGAGATTAACGCGGTAATTAGCCTCAAGCTAGTGACGCCACGTCATCTCACCGGAGTTGAACACCGGTGAGCACATCCAATGATGCATGTTGATCGGGATCGAGCTACAGGCAACCATTTGCCTCGCCGTTTGCTCCTACGGGTTCCTCGGGTTTGCGCACATCCAATGGAGCAAGCAAGAGGAGCTGGGTGAGCTATAGCCTCGGCGGTGGCGAGCGAGGCGGCGGCCGGAGTTCGGGCGCAGATGGGTTTGGGGCTAGAGAGCGTGGGAGGGGGAGCTGCTGGTGGCTACGGGTTCGCGGAGACGCGCTGAGCACACTGGTGTGCTCGGACACGGGCTGCAGTGCCCATGGCCGCGTCTGCGTCATCGCCGGCAGCGAGGAGCTCATGACTTTGGTGGAAGATGTGGCTAGAGGAAGGGAATGAGCTCGGGTAGGAGGGGGAAAGGCGGTGTAGCTCACAGCGATCTCGAGGGCGTCGTCAGTGGCTCAGGGAAGATCTGGTGTGGCCGGAAGGACAACTGCGATCTCGGGTGGCCGATGATGAAGACGACGGCGTTCGCGACATTCTAGGCCCTCCCAGCTCGCGTGGCTCGTCGAGGATGAAGAAAACGACGTGGCGGAGCTCTCAAACACGACGGGCGGTCGAGGGGACGGCGGGGAGCACGTGGGCAGCGAATGGTGGCGATGGCGACGTTCGGTTTCGGAAGAGAGAGAGAGCGGCAGAGGAGGGGATGAGGATGGAAGAGAGTGAGGGAGGGGTCAGGGGGTGCGTGGCGTCTCCAGGGCGTTCCGGGGAAGCTGGAAGCATGAGCTGGCGGAGAGCGTGCGCGCGCGTGGCGACCACGCGCCAGTCCTTCTGGCAGAGGAGGAAGATGACAAGGGGCGCGCTGGTGGGCTGGGCTGGCCACTTGGGCGGCAGGTAAGCGCCAAGTAGGTCTTCCCCTTTTTATTATTTTCTAATTCTGTTTTCTGTTTTGATTTGAATCTTTCTACTGTTTGAAATTCCAACAGTTTCAAACCAGTGCCAAAAATCCTCTAAACAATTTTATGTTGCTAGATGGACTTTTCCAAAAGCACATAAAACATTTCATAGTTATTTGAAAATATATTCTATATGTTACGAATATAATTCCAAATTCAAATACAATAATAATTTAAATGCAATGCCCAAAATATTCCACAAAGTTGTCCATTATTTTTGGTTTGCTGCAAAAGCCTTGCCAAAAATATCCAACAAATAATAGGAACATTTTGGAAACACCGAATGCAATTTTTCAGGGTTCTTTGCCCTTCTTGTAACTGGATTTTGAGGCTTTCAAAATTCCCTCAGTTCAACTTTCATAATTTAGACATGGTGCCTGGATGCAATGCCACTAAGTACAAGCATTATTCTAGGGTTGTGACATAATCCTACAACAAAGACAACAGAAGAAAAGAAAAAGTCAGCACTCAGAACTTACCTTTAAGTTGCGAGCTGCCTGCTCAGCAGCCAGCCCGAAACTCGGGGGTTATACCAAGTGGGTGCAGTGGCGCGCCCCATAGAAGGTTGCAAGCATAAAAACAAAGCAAAGGAGTGTACCCGGACGGCTGCTCGCGTCAACGGGAACCCCTTCGTGTACTGCTGGAGGGCGGTGCCTTGGGCTTGAAGCTGGGTCTAAACATCCTGTGCAGCCTTGTTCAGCACGCCCGTCCTGGCTCTAGGCCTCCACTCTGGTGGGACGGCACTGGTAGCCTCCGCTTCAGGGGCTGACGAGCTAGAGGCCCTATCTCCTACGCCCGTGGCGCTGAGGTCGCCTTCGCCGCGCCCCGGCGTACCGGAGTATGGACCACGCGGATCGCCCCAACCACCAGCTCGCCACTGACCGGCGGTGCCAGTTGCACGGCAGGCCGACTGCCATGGGCTCGACAGTCGGCGCTTGCGGGAGACCTCCTCCCCCAAGATGATGACTTCGCCCCCTCCCCTCTCCACGACCGGCTGTTTGTCGCCAGCTCCTCCAGTTGGCGCCTGGGTCTCTAGAGCCGGTGGCGCGACGCGCAGAGGGCTGATGAGTTGTGAAGTCTGGCCACGTGTGGCCTCTTCCACTTTCACCTTGGCGGTCGCTTCCGCCTGGGCCTTGGCTACGGCGTCCGCCTGGGCCTTGGCCGCGGCGGCCGCTTGGGCCTTGGCCGCCGCATCCGCGCCCCCCTGCGCCGCCTTGGCCTTCTGTCGTTCTGCCTCCTCCTCCTCCTCATGCGCCTCCCACGCATTCCTTTCCATCGCCTCCTGGAGGTTGGTGAGCGGGTCCACACGAGTGTTGGCAGAGCCCTCCGCCGCCCCGATCACGGAAGTAGAGGCAGATTGCTCAAGAGTGAGCGGGGCCCTGTTCAAGCAAGATAAGAGGAAACTCATAAACAATTTGCAAGAAAGAGGAAAGGAAAATGCAAGAGAAATCAAGCACTTACGCGAACACCATCGGGGGCTACTTCGGGGTTATCTGGAACTGGGCCGCCATGTTCTTGGGCTTCTTCGGCCGGCTGCCAAACAGCAACGAGCCGGCTCGGCGCTTCGGCGCGCCGCCTGGTGCAGTCGGCGCGACTGAAAAGGTCGAGCCCGCCTTGTCGGCAGTGTGGGCAGAGCGGCTTGGTCTCCTCCTCGTCGTCATCCAGCCAAGCCTCAACGCTGCCTCCTTCGGAGCCGCCGGCTCTGCCACCTCCACCTATGGTGTCCTCCTCCTCCATGGTGGCCACCCCCAAGTCGGGGTCGTCCACATCACTTCTTGTCCAATCCGGCATGAACTCGTAGCCCGGCTCCAGAGTGTTGGTGGTCGACTGGGTCGAGAAGACCTATTCCATTGTCGACTGATCTGACGGCAAAGCAAGAACTCGAACAAGCAAAGAAGAAAAAAGAGTTACAAGACTCACCGCAGGCGGCAGGTGTGCGCGGTCGTACGCTCGCTTGACGAACTGCCAATCCTTCTCCGATAATTTTCTGTTGGAGAAGTAGTTGACCAGCCGAGCCACCTCCACGTCTGGAAGCTCCCGCGTGCACATCCGGCATGGGACCCGATGCCCACTCATGCTACTGATGATGTGGGGCCGGGCTTTGAGGGGGAGCACTCAACGCGCCACGTTGGCGGCCAGCAAGTCCGAGCCCTTGAGGCCCTCTGGCTCTATCATCACCTCAAGTCAGGCGAGGGCACTGGAGGACGCGGCCGACAGGGAGGTCGGCTTGTACCGCGAGTTGGCGCGTGTCTCTATAGGCGGGCTGGCCACATAAGCTGGCAGGTTGATGTAGTCCCTCGTCGGATGAATGTTCTTGACGTAGAAATAGGACTTCTGCCATAACTTGGCTGACTGCAGCATGAAGATGGGTGGGAAGCAATTCTCGGCAGCCGGATGCCGCACGGCCACGCAGGCTCCGCACTAGGCGACGATGCCGAGCTTGAGGTAAAAGCACTCTCCCCAGAGCTCGAGAGTGGGGAGAGTACATGGTAGCCTTCGCACATGGTAACGAAGGCGACCAGGAGCACCATCGTGTTTGGCGTGAGGTGGTGCGGGTGGACCCGGTAGAAGTTGAGGAAGGTGCGCAAGAAGCCGCTCGCGAGAAGGCCGAAGCCGCGAAGGAAATGGGACCGGAAGACGATGCGTTCATCGTCCTCCGGCACCGGCGAAATTTCTGCCTCAAGGGGGACACACACCTTCACGTTCGTCTCCCGGGGCAGCCGCCGTGTTTTATGGAGGAAGGAGAGATACTCGTCATGGATGTTGGAGCCATCCCAGTCACCAGCCCGTAGGCGCGCCATGGACGAAGGAGCTCGTCGGAGGCGTGGCGCGGTGGTGAACGGGCGAGGCCGCGGGGGAGCGAGAAAGCCACGGCGAGGAAAGGCTCGGCGACGAAGAGCTGCGACAGCAGTTCAGCGCAAGGAAGAGGCGCTGCGGCAGCGAAGAGAGAAAGAAGAATGACGAAGGAAAAGGGAGAGGAGGGCGCGTGTGCATCTGCCGCCCCCTCCTCCCCCTACTTATAGCCCTATGAGGCGAAGGAAAAGGAAAAGGGTTGTGCTCCCCTTGGAGCCCCCCTGCCCCCCTCTGGTACTTCCTTGGCCCATCGTGTGTCTTCTGGTCCAAAGAAAATTCCCCAAAAAGTTTCACTATATTTGGACTCCGTTTGGTATTGATTTTCTGCAAAGTAAAATACAAGCAAAAAACAGCAACCGACACTGGACACTATGTCAATAGGTTAGTCACAAAAAATGATATAAACTTGCTATGAAATGATTGTAAAACATCCAAGAGTGATAATATGACAGCATGGAACAATAAAAAATTATAGATACATTGGAGATGCATCATGGAGCAGTAGATTTCCTGGCCTTTGACATAGGAACCCTTATGGCAGGGGCTTTCTTATTGAGACCTGGTTTGGTATCATTTGCAGTGGCATATTCTTTCCTTAGAACTTTCTTCCTTATTGAAGTGACTTCCTCATCTACAACAAAGTCCTCATCCTCACTCTCTTAGGTTCTTTTCTTCCTTGTGCGGGTGGTAGCTTTCGGAAAGTTGCTTCAAGTGCTACTGCAAAGAAGACCCTGTGCGTAGATAGGTATGGGCAGAGTGATGAGCACCACGAAAAGCAGCTATTTTTTCAAAACAATTGGATCCAAACTTTAGTTTTTGTATTATACTTCGGAGCTACCGATATGAACATCTCGGTGACATCGAAGCACACACAGAGCCTAAACACCCAAGATCGGTCAGACCGAGTTGTGGTTCGGTGGCTCCGAAATGCTAGGCCTAGGGTTTCACTGATATTCTACATTTGGTCTTACCGATTATTTCATTTCGGTGAAACCGAGTTGTACTTAGGGCAATGGCCAGAGCCAATTGGTGGGACCACAAGTTTCATTTCGGTCGGTTCGAGATGAGTTCGGCGGAAACCTAACCCTACATTTTTCTTGGAATCTAATCTAAAGAAGCTTTTATGTGGATAGAATGATCTCAAATGTGGTAAGATACTAGGCATTATCCTTGTGCATAAAATCGGAAGGGGATAGCATGAGGAGATCGAATCGTACCCTAGTTTGGTGATGATCCTCTACAACGGCAACGACGGTCTTGATTCCCATTGACGGTGATGGAGACCTGCGGCGACGGTGCATAGACGAAGATGGCGATGATCCGGAGACTAAAGGGGCAGCAGCAATGGGGCACGTGCCCGTGAGGTTTGAAAGATTTTTCAACCGTACGGGTCTGCTGAGTATATATATACCCATGTGCTATCGGTGGCACTGAATGGAATGTTGCGGTGGCACAAAGATGCAAAATTGTGTGCAGTTATTGCAACTCGGTGGGATCGAGTCATTCTAATTCGTAGTACCGGGATGAAAACCTAGAACAGTCTAGTACTGTCGGTGTGACCGAGTTTGAGTGAGTTGGTGTAACACCCCGGATATAACTTTCCCTATTTGTACTCCAACTCTTGCCGTTTCCGGCGTTAAGTTATATTTATTTCCTCGGGTTCAGGTTTTGTCTCCGTGTGTTGTTATCGTTGTCATGCATCTCATATCATGTCATCATGTGCATTTCATTTGCATACGTGCTCGTCTCAGGCATTCGAGCATTTTTTCCCGTTGTCCGTTTTGCATTCCGGTGCTTTGTTCTCCTCCGGTGGTCATTTCTAGCCTTCTTTCGTGTGTGGGGGATTAAACATTTCCGGATTGTACCGAGACTTGCCAAGCGGCCTTGGTTTACTATCGGTAGACCGCCTGTCAAGTTTCGTATCATTTGGACTTCGTTTGATACTCCAACGGTTAACCGAGGGACCGAAAAGGCCTCGTGTGTGTTGCAGCCCAACACCCCTCCAATTTGGCCCAAAACCCACCTAACTCTGCTCCATCATCTAGAGCGTTCGATCACGATTGCGTGGCCGAAAACCGCACCTCATTTGGACTCTCCTAGCTCCCTCTATGCCTATATACACACCCCCTCCAAATCCGGATCTTTCTCCCCCCCGAAACCCTAAAAAAAATCATCATCGTCGCCGCCGGACAGCTTCCCCCACCGACGGACGTGTCCGTTGCACCTCGCCGCCGCCACGTGGCGCCTCCCTATTGGCCGCCGCCCGTGCCCACTTCGCCGCACCGCGC
>NC_041384.1:295160691-295170041 GCF_002162155.2 Triticum dicoccoides
CGTCCACCGCCTCGCGCCGCCTCCCTCACCTGCCACGCCGCCCCGCTCCGCCCGAGCCGCCGGCCGCCGCCTCGCGGACGCCGGCCGCCGCCTCGCGGACGCCGGCCGCCGCCTCCTCCGCCTTGCCGCGTCTGCGCCACCTCGCCGCCCTCCGTCGTCCTTCTCCGTCGACCCCGGCCGCCGTCGCCTCGCCGGAGTGCGTGCCCCGGTCAACCTCGATCCGTGCACCGATCTGGATCCGGATCCGTGAACAGTAAACCCTAGGGGTACAAATTTCGTCTAAGTCCCATAAATGCAGATCCAAGTGCCTCTGTTCGTTGCTCCGTAACTTTGCATCCGTAGCTCCAATTCATGCATATAGCATATCAAAATGTTCATCTCATAGAGTACATCATTTCATTCCATTGCATCATTTTCATTTGAGCTCATCTTGATGCCCGAAATGCTGTTAGAAGAGGGCTACTTGAGTTAATTGCCAGATCTGTTACTCAGTTTAGCACTTTTGTCTTTTTTGCCATGATTAATGTGTGCACGATATGCCCGTGAGTTCTACTTATGTTTTGTTAAGGGTTTTGTCATATTTCCAGAGGTGCAACCCATGTATTTTTAGGATGTGTGTGGTGACTTGTGCAAGCTTGCAAAGTCCTGGAGCTGTTTATCTCATGTTGCCATATGTTCATGTTGTTTCCTAGTGATCCGTGTCTCTTTTGAGGATGATCAGTAAGGGAGTTTTGTTAATATTGTAGTTCTCTATCCATCCATGTCTTTGTTTGCATTTATGGAGCACCCTAGATTGAGTCAATCGAGCTCTACTTTTGCTACTTTGTGAATCTGGGAAGATTGTCAACTTGTTTGCAATTTTGCCGTTGATGTTGTAGTTGATCCGTGCATGCTATGCTATTGTTCTTGCCATGTCTAGCTTGCATTTTGTGCCTTCTTGATGGGTGTATGCTTGTCTTGCCATGACTTGCTCTGTAGTGAGTGCATCGAGCTCGTATACATGCCTACTTGAGTTATATTTCAGCATGTGTTAGTTTTTCACAAAGTGTGAAACTGATTATGTTTTTGCTATGTTCACATGCTTGCAATTGTATTTTCTGATCCCTTTTGGCTCAAGGTCACTAAGGGACTTTTGTTAAGATCTTTGAGTAGCTCCATGCCATGCTTTACTTTGCCATGTTAAGGTCTTGTAGCATGTAGTTTTGTCGCTCCGAAGAGGGCTACCTGATCTGAAATTCCAGACAAGTGTTGATTTCACTAAGTCTGAGATCTGTTTGCCATTTGCATTTTTGCCATGCTTGTTTGAACCTGTTAATGGATGATTTGGCCGTAGCTCAGTGCTAGACTTTTGTTAAGCATCTTGTGTGCATCCCTGCCATATATTCTGTTGTCATGTTTGAGTGCTATAGCATGTTCATTTCTTTGCATTTAGATGCCTACTTGCTGTAAATCGCAGAACGGTGTCATTATTGAATCGCTTGCCGTTTCCAAACCGTAACTCTGATTCCGGCGTCCTTTATATCGTTTTCAAGCGATTTCATCTCATATTTCTAGTGGCACAATTGGATTTCCAAGTTGAGGCCAGGTTCATGCATTTCCTGTCATATCTTGCATTTTGCATCCCTTATCGCATCCCGCATAGCATATCATCTTTGCATTGTGTTGTTTGAGTTTGCACGTGGTTGATTGTGTCCTTGTTGCTTGTTTGTCTTGTTTGGGTAGAGCCAAGAGACGAGTTCGCTAACGAGGAGCCCGTTGAGTTTGCTTTCGAGGATCCAGTCAACTCTGACAACTGTGCAGGCAAGATGATCATACCCTCGAAATCACTACTATCTTTGCTATGCTAGTTTGCTCGCTCTTTTGCTATGCCATTGCTACAATGCCTACCACTTGCTTGCAAGCCTCCCAAATTGCCATGTCAAACCTCTAACCCACCAATGTCCTAGCAAACCGTTGATTGGCTATGTTACCGCTTTGCTTAGCCCCTCTTATAGCGTTGCTAGTTGCAGGTGAAGGTTGGAGGCCGTTCCTTGTTGGAACATATATTTTACTTGTTGGGGATATCATTATATTGCTATGTTATCTTAATGCATCTATATACTTGGTAAGGGTGGAAGGCTCGGCCTCTCGCCTAGTGTTTTGTTCCACTCTTCCTGCCCTAGTTTCCGTCATATCGGTGTTATGTTCCCGGATTTTGCGTTTCTTACGCGGTTGGGTTATAATGGGAACCCCTTGATAGTTCGCCTTGATTAAAGCTTTTCCAGCAATGCCCAACATTGGTCTTACCATTCGCCACCTAGCCTTTTCTTTCCCTTGGGTTCTACAGACTCAAGGGTCATCTTATTTTAACCCCCCTGGGCCAGTGCTCCTCTGAGTGTTGGTCCCACCGAGCGATGTCCGGGGCTACCAGGGGCAACTCTGGGCTGGCCTACCCGACGTCTGGCTCATCTGAGTGTGCCCTGAGAAAGAGATATGTGCAGCTACTATCGGGATTTGTCGGCACATTCGGGCGGTGTTGCTGGACTTGTTTTAACCTGTCGAAGTGTCTTGAATTACCGAGATACCGAGTCTGATCGGAACGTCTTGGGAGGTGGTCTATTCCTTCGTTGACCGTGAGAGCTTGTCATGGGCTAAGTTGGGACTCCCCTGTCGGGATTTGAACTTTCGAAAGCCGTGCCTGCGGTTATGGGCAGATGGGAATTTGTTAATGTCCGGTTGATGATAACTTGAACCTTAACTTAATTAAAATGAATCAATTGAGTGTGTTACCATGATGGCCTCTTCTCGGCGGAGTCCGGGAAGTGGACACTGTGTTGGAGTATTGTTTGCGCAGGTTGCTCTCTAGTTTCTCGCTCGCGCTTTGCCTCCTCTTCTCGCTCTCTTTTGCGAATAAGTTAGCCACCATATTTGCTAGTTGCTTGCTGCAGCTCCACTCATATTTTACCTTGCCATTCCTATAAGCTTAAATAGTTTTGATCGCGAGGGTGCGAGATTGTTGAGTCCCTGTGGCTCATAGATTACTATTACACCAAATGTGGGGCCTAATGATTCCGCTCCAGGAGACGCGTATGAGCTCAAGTGGGAGTTCGACGAAGACTCTCAATGTTACTATGTTTCCTTTCTCGATGACCAGTAGTGGTCCCCAGTTGGGGGTGAGCGGGACCGTTGTCGCATGTTGGGTTCTCTTTTATTTTGGCGCCGTAGTCGGGCCATGAGTGTTTGGATGATGTAATGTCATTTATGTACTTGATTGACGTGGCGAGTGTAAGCCAACTATGTTATCTCCCCTTTATTATTTATATTACATGGGATGTTGTGAAGATTGCCTAACTTGCGACATATGCCTTCAATGCGATTATGCCTCTAAGTCGTGCCTCGACACGTGGGAGATATAGTCGCATCGAGGGTGTTACAAGTTGGTAATCAGAGCCTTCCCCGACCTTAGGAGCCCCATTGCTTGATCGTTTTTAGCGGTCGAGTTGTGTCTAGAAAAATGTTTTGAGTCTTTTAGGAATTATATATCGGAGAGATTAGGAATTCTTTTTACTTCCCAGTCTCCTCATTGCTCAGGTAAGGCATCCTGACGTAGAGTTTTGACTTTTCTCTTCTCAAATTTCACTAAAAAAAAATTTAGGATCACACGGGTATCTTGAAATCGTTCCGATGGTTTTATGATGAGAACATTGTCTTGGTGCCTCCTGTCAGGGGTTTAGTGGAAGTGTCCCGGGGAGTTGAGCTCTGAGGTGTTGTCATCATAAATTTATCGTTGCAGTTCTGGAATACCTGAGTCTAGTACGCCGACATCGAAAATCTCTTTTATGCAGTTCGTTGGTGAGATAACCTCGACGCCACCCAGTACTGGGGCGGGAGTTCGAGAGTATCGCCATAACTTGCATAACGGATGCTTTTCAAAGGTTGAGGTAGATGGTTTCCGAAGGTTTCTTGGTTATGTGTTGAAGGATGGATACAGCTGGATGTAGGATTTGCTAGTTTGGGTGAGATATTATCTTTCCCCTGTATCCCCAACACATGATTGCATAACCGGAAAGGTTCGGGAGTTTCATAGGTGGGAATTCTAGTAGCTCTAGTTCTTCTTCCACGGATATTGGTTTGAGATTGGGATTTCTTACCGATTATTCGTTCTTGATCCGTACCTTGTTGAATTATTTCACTACCTTAATTCTACGTGGCTTCTCAATTTATGGATATGTGACCATTTCAAGAGGAATGCATTCGTTCATTTTGTTCGGATGTGAAGACTATATGTTGCAATTTTCATTCCATTGGATTCAGCTTCAATATTTGTCTATCAATGTGCTAATGGTGGTCAACCTCTTCAGGATGGCTCCTCCAACGCGCATGACTCCGAATCCTGATCCGCCACCACCTCCACCTCCTCCAGAGGCATGGCAAGCTGTGATGGCCGCAACCAATGCAAACACACAACTGATCATGCAAATTCTTCAAGAGCACAATCAAGGCAATGAAGGGAATCAAGGCAGCAATCAGAATCACTTTGCTACACTCAACCAGTTCCTTGCTAACGGGCCAAAGACTTTCAGCAATTGTGTTGAGGAAACCGATGCTGACAATTGGCTTGTGGATCTGTGCAAGCATTTCGAGTGTAGTAACGTCAGGTCTGAGGACTTTGTCAAGTTCGCTTCCTTCCAACTCAAAGATCAAGCTGCAGAATGGTTCCAGCAGTACAAGGACTCCAGAGGTGGACGTGTTATCACTTGGGATGATTTCCGTCGAGATTTCCAAGCTCATCATATTCCCCAGGGCGTGGTTGAAAGCAAGCGTGAGGAATTCCGCAATCTGAAGCAAGGCTCTTTGTCTGTCTATGACTACAACAAGTTGTTCCAGAAGCTCGCCCGCTTTGCCAAGCAGGACGTCCCTGATGAGAAGAGCATGATATACGAGTTCAGGGGTGGTCTCAGAGAAGAAATCCAGCTAGCTCTTGTTCTCTTCGAGCCCTTGAGATACGATGAGTTCTACAACATGGAACTGAAGCAAGAGGCTGCTCAGTTGAGGTGCGATGCTTCCAAGAAGCGAGTCAGAGATGTTACTCCTTCTTCCTCTACTCAAGTGGCCAAGCAGCAGAAGTATTGGCTTCTTCCTCCTCTGTTCCGTCAACCGTATCAGCAGAAGAGCAAAGGTGCAGTGGTTCTTCCCACCCACCCAACCCTGGCTTTCAGAACAAGACTTCGTCTCAACCTCCAAGATTGAGTGCTCCGTATCACCGTCCACTTTCAGAGGTCACGTGCAACAAGTGCCAATAGAAGGGTCACTATGCCAACAAGTGTTTCAACCAGAGGCGTCTTCCTCCTCCTCCTCCTGTCAGATCGACAAGTACAGCTGTGGTCAAGCATAACCCCAAGTCCGCCAAGGTCAACTTGCTGAATGCAGCTCAGGCAGAGGAATCACCAGATGTGATCATGGGTAACCTTCCTGTTAATGATATTCCTGCAAAAGTTCTTTTTGACACGGGAGCATCGCATTGTTTCATCTCGAGGCCATTTGTTTCTAAGCATGAGTTGCCTTTACAAGATTTGCCTAGACAGTTATCTGTTGTTTCTCCGGGTAAATTCATGAATGCAAGCGCTATTGCCCCAGATGTTTCTATCACTTTGGGCGATTACAAGTTTCTCTCTTCTCCGGTGGTTCTTGGTAACTCGAATATTGATCTTATTCTCCGGATGGATTGGCTTTCTAAGCACAAGGCACCTCTCGATTGTACAGCCAGGCAGATTCAATTGACTCATTCGTCTGAGGATGTAATTGTCTTTGCCGCTCGGGATAATAGCATCCGTCTATTTTCTCTCAATGAGAAGTGTGAATTGGATGCTACCTCGCAAATTCCAGTCGTTTGCGAATATCAAGACGTCTTTCCAGAAGAGCTTCCAGGAATGCCTCCGCACTGGCCAGTCGAATTTGTTATTGATCTTGAGCCTGGCACGGAACCTGTGTGCAAACGTCCTTACAAGCTCGGACCTGAAGAGTTGAAGGAGATGAAGAAGCAACTCTATATTCAAGAGAAAATGGGTCTCATCCGGCCTAGTTCTTCTCCGTGGGGTTGTGGTGTTCTTTTTGTGAATAAGAAGGATGGAACGGACCGACTTTGTGTTCATTACCGTCCAGTGAACAAGAAGACCATCAAGAACAAATATCCACTTCCCAACATCAATGAGCTCTTCGAACAACTCAAAGTTGCCCAAGTATTCTCCAAGCTTGATCTCCGCTTGGGTTATCACCAGATTCGCATTCGTGAGCAAGATATTCCCAAGACGGCTTTCAGGACAAGCTTTGGTTCATATGAATACACTGTCATGTGTTTTGGTCTCGCCAATGCTCCTCCGACGTTCTCTCGCATGATGAACTTCATCTTCAACGCCTACACCAATGACTTCGTTTTGGTCTATCTCGACGACATTCTGGTTTCTCGAAGAACGAGGAAGATCATGCCAAGCACTTGCGTTTGGTTCTTGATAAGCTCAGGGAACATCAGTTCTACGCCAAGTTCTCCAAGTGTGAATTTTGGCTCGATGAGGTTCTTTATCTTGGTCATATCATCTCTGCCAAGGGCATTGCCGTGAATCCTGAGAAGGTGTCTGCAATTGTGAATTGGGAACCTCCTCAGAACGTGAAGCAACTCTGTAGCTTCCTCGGTCTCGCAAGCTATTGCCGAAGATTCGTTGAAAACTTTTCTAAGATCGTGAAGCCTCTCTCAAATCTTCTCCAGAAGAACGTCAAGTACGTTTGGTCTCTGGAGTGTGATATTGCTTTCAACACTTTGAAAGAGAAATTGATCACTGCTCTAGTTCTGACTCCGCCTGATGAATCCAAGCCGTACGAGGTCTTTTGTGATGCCTCTCTCCAAGCTCTTGGCGCAGTATTGATGCAAGAGAAGAAAGTTGTTGCTTATACATCTCGCCAGTTAAAGCCGAATGAGAAGAACTACCCCACTCACGATCTCGAGTTGGCGGCAGTTGTGCATGCTCTTTTGACTTGGAGACATCTTCTATTGGGAAGAGAAGTAGATATTTTCACTGATCACAAGAGTCTCAAGTACATCTTCACTCAGCCTAATCTCAACCTCAGGCAAACTCGATGGGTTGAGATGATTCAAGAGTATAATCTGAGTATCGAGTATACTCCAGGCAAGGCCAATGTGATTGCTGACGCTTTGAGCACAAAGGCCTACTGCAACAGTCTGATTCTCAAGCCTTATCAACCCGAGCTTTGTGAAGCTTTCCGCAATCTTAATCTGCAAGTTGTTCCTCAAGGTTTCCTCACCAACCTTCAAGTCTCTCCTACCTTGGAAGACCAGATTCGCCAAGCCCAGCTTCTTGATGCTATGGTGAAAAAGGTGAAGATTGGGATTGCCAAGAGTCAGTCCAAGTAGAAGTGCTACCGCCTTGATGACAAGGACACTGTCTTCTTCGAGGATCGTATTGTTGTACCCAAAGGTGACCTCCATAAAGTGATCATGAACGAGGCTCACAATTCTCTCCTCTCCATGCACCCTGGAAGCACGAAGATGTATCAGGACCTTAAGCAAGCTTATTGGTGGACTCGAATGAAGTGCGAGATCGCTCAATTCGTGAATGAATGTGATGTCTGCAGAAGAGTGAAGGCAGAACACCAAAGGCCAGTAGGTCTCCTCCAACCTCTTGCCATTCCAGAATGGAAGTTTGAACACATTGAAATGGACTTCGTGACTGGGTTTCCAATGTCCAAGCATGGCAATGATGCTATATTCGTTGTCATCGACAAACTCACCAAAGTGGCTCACTTTCTGCCTATCAAAGAGTCGATCACTGTAGCTCAATTGGCGGAACTCTATACCTCTCGTATTGTCTCTCTGCACGGTATTCCTCATGTGATCTCTTCAGACTGTGGCAGCATCTTTATCTCGAAGTTTAGGGATTCTTTTCAGAAGGCCATGGGCACCAACATCCGCTTCAGCACAGCTTTCCATCCTCAAACTAGCGGTCAAGTCGAGCGTGTCAACCAGATTCTTGAAGATATGCTCAGGGCGTGTGTGATCTCCTTCGGCCTGAAGTGGGAGGATTGTCTTCCTTATGCTGAATTCTCCTACAATAACAGTTTTCAAGCAAGTTCGGGCAAGGCCCCTTTTGAAATTCTGTATGGCAGGAAGTGCCGTACCCCTCTCAACTGGTCCGAAACCGGTGAACGCCAGCTTTTGGGTAATGACTTAATCACAGAGGCAGAAGAAATGTGCAAAGTCATTCATGATAACCTCAAAGCAGCCCAATCCCGCCAGAAGAGCTACTATGATAGTAAGCACCGTGATTTGGCTTTTGAGATCGGAGATCATGTTTACCTCCGCGTCTCTCCTATGAAAGGTACTCGTTGCTTCGGTATCAAAGGCAAGCTTGCTCCTAGATACGAGGGACCTTTCAAGATTGTCAGCAAGAGAGGCGACCTCGCCTATCAACTCGAGCTTCCTTCAAACTTTGCAAATGTTCATCACGTGTTCCATGTCTCTCAGCTTCGAAAGTGCTTCAAGACTCCTGACCACACCGTCAACTTCGAGGACATTGAGCTCCAAGAAGATCTCACTTATCGTGAGCACCCAGTTGCTATTCTTGAAGAGACTGAACGCAAGACTCGCAACAAGTCAATCAAATTTCTCAAGGTCAAGTGGTCACACCATTCCGACCATGAAGCTACCTGGGAACCCGAGGATCACCTCCGTTCTGAGTACCCGGCGTTCTTTCAGTCCTAGATCTCGGGACGAGATCCTTTCGTAGTGGTGGAGTGTTGTAACACCCCGGATATAAATTTCCCTATTTGTACTGCAACTCTTGCCGTTTCTGGCGTTAAATTATATTTATTTCCTCGGGTTCGGGTTTTGTCTCCGTGTGTTGTTATCGTTGTCATGCATCTCATATCATGTCATCATGTGCATTTCATTTGCATACGTGCTCGTCTCAGGCATTCGAGCATTTTTCCCGTTGTCCGTTTTGCATTCCAGCGCTTTGTTCTCCTCCGGTGGTCATTTCTAGCCTTCTTTCGTGTGTGGGGGATTAAACATTTCCGGATTGGACCGAGACTTGCCAAGTTTGGCCCAAGTTTACGGATTAAACATTACTACCGGTAGACCGCCTGTCAAGTTTCGTATCATTTGGACTTCGTTTGATACTCCAACGGTTAACCGAGGGACCGAAAAGGCCTAGTGTGTGTTGCAGCCCAACACCCCTCCAATTTGGCCCAAAACCCACCTAACTCTGCTCCATCATCTAGAGCGTTCGATCACGATTGCGTGGCCAAAAACCGCACCTCATTTGGACTCTCCTAGCTCCCTCTATGCCTATATATACACC
>NC_041384.1:295170224-295180628 GCF_002162155.2 Triticum dicoccoides
GCCCGCCTCCTCCGCCTCGCCCGCCGCCTCTGCCACCTCGCCGCATCCGCGCCACCTCGCCGCCCTCCGCCGTCCTTCTCCGTCGACCCCGGCCGCCGCCGCCTCACCGGAGTGCGTGCCCCGGTCAGCCTCGATCCGTGCGCCGATCTGGATCCGGATCCATGAACAGTAAACCCTAGGGGTAAAAATTTCGTCCAAATCCCATAACTGCAGATCCAAGTGTCTCTGTTCGTAGCTCCGTAACTTCGCATCCGTAGCTCCGATTCATGCATATAGCATATCAAAATGTTCATCTCAGAGAGTACATCATTTCATTCCATTGCATCATTTTCATTTGAGCTCATCTTGATGTCCAAAATTCTGTTTGAAGAGGGCTACTTGAGTTAATTGCCAAATCTGTTACTCCGTTTAGCACTTTTGTCTTTTTTGCCAAGATTAATGTGTGCATGATATGCCCGTGAGTTCTACTTATCTTTTGTTAAGGGTTTTGTCATATTTCCAGAGGTGCAACCCATGTATTTTTAGGATGTGTGTGGTGACTTGTGCAAGCTTGCAAAGTCCTGGAGCTGTTTATCTCATGTTGCCATATGTTCATGTTGTTTCCTAGTGATCCGTGCCTCTTTTGAGGATGATAAGTAATGGAGTTTTGTTAATATTGCAGTGCTCTATCCATCCATGTATTTGTTTGAATTTATGGAGCACCCTAGCTTGAGTCAATCGAGCTATACTTTTGCTACTTTGTGAATCTGGGCAGATTGTCAACTTGTTTGCAATTTTGCCGGTGATGTTGTAGTTGATCCGTGCATGCTATGCTATTGTTCTTGCCATTTCTAGCTTGCATTTTGTGCCTTCTTGATGGGTGTATGCTTGTCTTGCCATGACTTGCTCTGTAGTGAGTGCATCGAGCTCGTATACATGCCTACTTGAGTTATATTTCAGCATGTGTCGGTTTTTCACAAAGTCTGAAACTGATTATGTTTTTGCTATGTTCACATGCTTGCAATTGTATTTTCTGATCCCTTTTGGCTCAAGGTCACTAAGGGACTTTTGTTAAGATCTTTGAGTAGCTCCATGCCATGCTTTACTTTGCCATGTTAAGGTCTTGTAGCATGTAGTTTTGTTGCTCCGAAGAGGGCTACCTGATCTGAAATTCCAGACATGTGTTAATTTCACTAAGTCTGAGATCTGTTTGCCATTTGCATTTTTGCCATGCTTGTTTGAACCTGTTAATGGATGATTTGGCCGTAGCTCAGTGCTAGACTTTTGTTAAGCATCTTGTGTGCATCCCTTCCATGTATTTTGTTGTCATATTTGAGTGCTATAGCATGTTCATTTCTTTGCATTTAGATGCCTACTTGCTGTAAATCGCAGACCGATGTCATTTTTGAATCGCTTGCCATTTCCAAACCGTAACTCTGATTTTGGCGTTCTTTATATCGTTTTCAAGCGATTACATCTCATATTTCCAGTGGCTCACTTAGATTTCCATGTTGAGGCCAGGTTCATGCATTTCCTGTCATATCTTGCATTTTGCATCCCGCATCGCATCCCGCATAGCATATCATCTTTGCATTGTGTTGTTTGAGTTTGCACGTGGTTGATTGTGTCCTTGTGGCTTGTTTCTCTTGTTTGGGTAGACCCGGGAGACGAGTTCACTAACAAGGAGCCCATTGAATTTGCTTTCGAGGATCCAGTCAACTCTGACAACTGTGCAGGCAAGATGATCATACCCTCGAAATCACTAGTATCTTTGCTATGCTAGTTTGCTCGCTCTTTTGCTATGCCATTGCTACGATGCCTACCACTTGCTTGAAAGCCTCCGAAATTGCCATGTCAAACCTCTTACCCACCAATGTCCTAGCAAACCGTTGATTGGCTATGTTACTGCTTTGCTTAGCCCCTCTTATAGTGTTGCTAGTTGAAGGTGAAGATTGGAGGCCGTTCCTTGTTGGAACATATATTTTACTTGTTGGGGATGTCATTATATTGCTATGTTCTCTTAATGCATCAATATACTTGGTAAAGGGTGGAAGGCTCAGCCTCTCGCCTAGTGTTTTGTTCCACTCTTCCCGCCCTAGTTTCCGTCATATCGGTGTTATGTTCCCGGATTTTGCGTTCCTTACGCGGTTGGGTTATAATGGGAACCCCTTGATAGTTCGCCTTGATTAATGCTTTTCCAGCAATGCCCAACATTGGTCTTACCATTCGCCACCTAGCCTTTTCTTTCCCTTGGGTTCTGCAGACTCAAGGGTCATCTTGTTTTAACCCCCCCGGGCCAGTGCTCCTCTGAGTGTTGGTCCCACCGAGCGATGTCCGGGGCTACCAGGGGCAACTCTGGGCTGGCCTACCCGACATTTGGCTCATCTGAGTGTGCCCTGAGAAAGAGATATGTGCAGCTCCTATCGGGATTTGTTGGCACATTCGGGCGGTGTTGCTGGACTTGTTTTAACCTGTCGAAGTGTCTTGAATTACCGAGATACCGAGTCTGATCGGAACGTCTTGAGAGGAGGTCTATTCCTTCGTTGACCGTGAGAGCTTGTCATGGGCTAAGTTGGGACTCCCCTGCAGGGATTTGAACTTTCGAAAGCCGTGCCCGCGGTTATGGGTAGATGGGAATTTGTTAATGTCCGGTTGTAGATAACTTGAACCTTAACTTAATTAAAATGAATCAACTGAGTGTGTTACCGTGATGGCCTCTTCTCGGCGGAGTCCGGGAAGTGGACACGGTGTTGGAGTAATGTTTGTGTAGGTTGCTCTCTAGTTTCTCGCTCGCGCTTTGCCTCCTCTTCTCGCTCTCTTTTGTGAATAAGTTAGCCACCATATTTGCTAGTCGCTTGCTGCAGCTCCACTCATATTTTACCTTGCCATTCCTATAAGCTTAAATAGTTTAGATCGTGAAGGTGCGAGATTGCTGAGTCCCTGTGGCTCACAGATTACTATTACAGCAGATGCAGGGCCTGATGATTTCACTCCAGGAGACGCGTATGAGCTCAAGTGGGAGTTCGACGAAGACTCTCAATGTTACTATGTTTCCTTTCCCGATGATCAGTAGTGGTGCCCAGTTGGGGGTGAGCGGGACCGTTGTCGCATGTTGGGTTCTCTTTTATTTTGGCGCCGTAGTCGGGCCATGAGTGTTTGGATGATGTAATGTCATTTATGTACTTGATTGACGTGGCGAGTGTAAGCCAACTATGTTATCTCCCCTTTATTATTTATATTACATGGGATGTTTTGAAGATTGCCTAACTTGCGACATATGCCTTCAATGCGATTATGCCTCTAAGTCGTGCCTCGACACGTGGGAGATATAGTCGCATCGAGGGTGTTACAGTTGTTCTGACTGAAATGCAATAGAAGGTTTTGGAATGCAGCCCTTAACAGATCGGTGGCTTCGAGTGCGCCTAAACCGGAGGGTCCGAAAAAGAGTTGTTCAATTTTGTGATGTAGCATGAATAGAGTTTCAGACAAGAAGAGCTTAGATAGCTAGAGGAGGTTCTTAGGCATTCTTGTCCATCCATTTGGCCAATAAAAACCAAGACAATCAAAACAACAAATGGATGTCCTCGAATGGAGAAATTATGCAACCAACATGCTCACACAATAATATAGCAAATAGAATATGTGTCAAAGCATGCACAAACAATTCTAGCATCTATCACGCAATTGGCCATGGCTAGGTCATCTATATATGAGTATATTGACTTTGGAGTCAAATGAGAACGTTTGATCAAAGGTCATACTCATCGTTTAAGCACGAGTGAGGTTACCACTTTTACATAAAGCATTGATGTGTTCACATCATTTGAATATCTTTAGCTCAATTTTTAGAGCAAAGTTCCCCTTAGATGTGATATCCCTCCTAAGAGGGATGAACTAACCTTGGGATTTTTCGATGATGATTTCATGTAGATAGTGAAGATGTGGATGCTCAATGTTGATGGAGATCATTTGGAGAAATCCATTGGAGTGTTGCACTTTCAATACCTACATGGTTTAGTTCCACAAGGAACATACAAGGATATCCATAGACATAGAGTGAATTGCACATATGATGATGTCCATGAAAGCATTAGGTTACCTTGCCTCTTGTCTTACTAGTAAGAGAGTTTGTGACTCCATTAACTAGTGCAAGATATGGAAGTTGATTGCACAAGTCCTTGCCAAAATGAATATGAGTGAAGTATTTTGGCGGAGTCACCCACAAGAACACTCTAGTTCTTCTTCTTTGGGATCCACATCAACTTAATGGGAATCCTTGAAGTTGTAGTTGAACTTGCTGATGCAGAGATTTACGTAGTCTTGGGAACCCACTTGACCATGGACTTAGGAGCTTCTTCAAATGAGTCAATCTCTTCTCGAAGCTTGTCCTTGCCTTTTAGCTTGTGGTCTTGTGGTGGAAGATCATCTTGAGCTTGTGTTCCCTTGAAAGAACTGGGTTCATACTTCTCTTGTTGAGGACCAAACTTCGTCTTGGGGTATTGATCTTCTTCCCATTCAACTCCATTGGCATTGAACTTTGATTCAAAACCAACACCTTGATTCTTCTGGTGCCTTCCTTGCTTGCGTATAATTTCCTCAAATTTCTTACTTCCGACAAGGCTCTTCGTCGTGGCTAACCACGCCACCTATGGGTCCATGAGCCCCTTTTGGTTCGGCGAGGGGGGGTATGGGCACATTGCACAAAGAGCGGAGAAGCATAACACAACATGACAAAGATGACACGAGCGGTCTTACCGAGGTTCGGGCCATCGTGTGCCACAAAACCCTACTCCTGCTTTGGTGGATTGATGGTGGATAATGGTGGAGAACGCGACGCTCTTACCCGACAGGGTTGCATTAGGGCGAGAGTGGCTACACGCGTATGAATATGTGAGGGTCCGAATCCTCTCTAAGGTTGCCATGGGCATCCTTTTATAGATAAAGGGGTCACCAAAGTGGCAAATCAGTCTTTCACACACTGATTAGATAGCAAACAATGCTATCATACCTACCTCTGCAAGTGGACAGAGCACATTAAATGCGCCACTCGGTGTCACATCACAGCGTTCCCGGCAAGCTTTGCCGGGTTGTTTTGCCAGCTTCGCGCCTGCTTGCTTGACACATCTCAGGACAGGTGTCATTTGGAGGTGTTTTCCCTAGGAAGTGGCTGTCATGTGGCAGGAATCAACCACTTAGTCACTTAGGGGCTTGACACCGCACTGATCGATGACTTGCGTCGCCGTGAGGTGGAGTAGTTCGACTCCGCAAGCCCCGAAAGGCTGTCGGGGCGATATGAAGGCCCACTTCCGGGGTAACCCCGACCTCGCCAGCCTCGCCTGCCCGGCATGGGAGGTTTTTCCATTAGTAGTATCTTGCTTCTCTGGCTTGACTTGGTTTTCTTGACCCGCACTTTGATCCTTCAAAGGACTGATCTTTAGTGCTTTGTCTGATCTTGGGTGCTGCAATCTTGTCTTGGATCGGTGGCTTGTTGTCCGTGCACGAGTCGGGGGAAAATATATAACCCTCTCTGTGTAACCCGACAGAAGGCCCTGGGCCTGATCCATACATGTCGCTGCACATGTTGGGTTAGGCCCCAAACAGTGCACGAACATATGGCAGAAGAAGGCCGCGCACATGGCGGCTCGTCATGATGACCAGTCAATCCAACATCCACTTCGCGTAATTACCGCAGGTCATGGTGGCGTGGGACCTTCCTTGCTGTTATTTCTGCATGTCTTTTTGCTTGTTGATGGATCTTTACTTGTTGTCTTTATTACGAGGAAGAGGAAGAGGAACATCCCTTCGTTTACCGGACCAAGCGGCTGAAACACGTGCAGCCGCCGAGGACGGTGGAAGGGGCCTGGTGGGGGACTATGCGAGTACTCCGGCACCGAGCTCCCGGTCCAGCCCCCCATCTTGGATGCGCAGAGGTGATTCCGCCCGTCGGGGGTGGCGGAGGAGAGCTCCACACCATCGAAGCCAAAGGAGGAGAACGGACCACTCTAAACGAGCCTTTCCTGGAGGGGCCCACTCTGCCCATTGATCGGGTAGAGGGATCCTCGCCAAGGGTCTCCATGGAAGAGTTCGTCCTTGGCCTTGTAACTATCGTTGCCAGAGAAACTGAGGCTTCCACCCGGCAGACTTCTCCGGGTAACCTATTTGCTCATCTTTCTTCCTTATCATCTTGTTTTGCACTCTGAACTTGTTAACAATTTTTTATTTCCACCATCGATTCTGAGCTCAAGGAGCAGCGCAAGTCCGCCAAGAAGGTGGACCAGAAGCTAAAGGACAAGGCCTCCGAATTGCGTGATTGGCACGACAAGCAGTTTAGGGTCCTCTCGAGGCAGCAAGAGACAATCTCGATGTCGAGAGAGGACGCCATCGCTCGGGAGGCGCGCTTGGCGGACTGCTAGGTGCTTCTGGATGCCAGGGAGCAGGACATGTCTCTCCAGGAGGACAGACTCAAGGCTGCTCTCCCGTGCCAAGGATGATGATCTAGAGGTCCTCGTGCAGCAGCGCACCAAAGAACTAGAGGACAAGCACAAGGCTGCTCTGGATGCCCTCACAGCCGACTCAGCCGCTCAGCTGAAGAAGGTTGTCGATGACCTTGCCGATGCCTCCGCTAGCAAGGCAGAACTCGACCAGCAGGTGGCCGAACAGACGGAGAGGCTTGCTGGGAGCACCAAGAAGGTGTCGGCCCTTAAGGAGGAGGCGCAGAAAGTAGAGTCCCTCCTGAAGGAGACACAATCGTAGCTCTCCTCCAAGAGCCAAGGCCTCGAGGCTACCAACAACACCATCAGAGATATGTAGGCCAGGATCGGCTTCTTTATTGGGCTCAATGGAATCCATCGAAGCCCATGAGAAGCAGCTATCAAAGGATCTGGACACCGCAAGGCGCCTCCGAAAGGATGCAAAGGACAAGTTGGAGAACAACTCTTGTCAAGTCGACCTCTGGATCAAGAGCTTGATCGACATCGCCAAGCGCCTTACTGCCCAGACCGTAGTGATGGGCATGGAGAGGCCGGTCTACTCGGCCAGCAAGCAGGAGGTCCTAGTGCTAAGCTAGGGGTTTTCTTCAATGAGTTGATCGCCAAGCTGAAGACGCATGAAGAGGGAAGATCTTGTCGCTTCGAGGCTAAATCCTGGTCCTGAGCAACATTGCATGCTGCCACCCGGATGTCGACCTTGCTGATGGCTTTAGGAAGCCGACGTGGGCTATGGATGTTTCCGCCGCCGAGGATAAGGCCACCTGTTTTGCCAACAGGGTTCTTGACGTTCATGTTGCCCTGCAGGGACGCAAGGACCGGCCTTGAATATTGCCCGCTGCTGAGTTGTTTCTGTAATCAAAACATGATGCACGTCTAGTGTTTAGAGATCGCACTATTTATGCTCTCGTAAATTTTGATGTTTGCATCAAATCAGAATCGCGTGCTTTATCCCTTTTGAATGTTACCCATCCGTGTTCTTGCGATCAATATTTAAGTATGTTCTGGTTGCCTACCGATATCATATTGCCGCGGAAGTCGTGAGGATCTAACCCTTAACATTTATCTTGGTGTGAATGAGTCCCCACAGGTTTTTCCATAGTAGTTTCCGACGCATCCACCCACTCCGTGAGTTGGCTCTGAACGGAACGAGGGTGCAGACAAGAATCTAGCAAAGGTACCATTTTGTAAAAGATTTCCTCACACAAACACACTAGCATTCAAGGGATAAACAAACACAAATTCTAGATTTTAAAGTACATCAGAGATTGTGTAGGCTTAGCTTCCATCTGTGCTTCCATCTGTCCCCCCAGCTTCGGTTACTTGTTGATCTCACATGCTCCGGGAAGGATGGCGCTACAAGTATATCGACTTCGAAGTCCCGGCAAGGGTTGGCTAGAAGTAGTTGTATTTTGTGGGCGGCAGGACGTGATGCTAGGCATGAATGGTTCCTCTCCCCTTCTCTCCACATTTTTATCAATACAATGGTAGTGGGCACAAAAAGTCATGCAAGTGCGGACGGCCTTGCCGGAGCATGCTTGCCGGGGCGTCAATCAATGGATTCGCACCAGCGTTTTACTCAAGATTTACCCAAACGCTGGACCAAGTACCGCGCAGGCTCATTGACGTTCCTAAAGCTAAGACCTAGAGTGGCTCGATTTTCAATAGGTGAGAGTGGTAGAGAGAGGAATCTGATACCCATACGCATCGCTCCTTTTTCCCAAACAGGATTTGCAGGCCGCTCCTACTGAGCCAATAAGTTCAGGTCGGCACTGTTACCCTTGTCGCTAGCCTCCATTGCCACTATGATCATAGCTTGTGGCGATGGCAGAGAGTGGGCGAGCTCGGTGTGGGAGTAACGCCGCTCTCGCTCTCCGTCCCCACCATTCCCTTGGGCATCACGAGTGGTGACGCCGTTGATGAAGATGGCGCGCTGCTTATGCTCTCGGGTTCACGGATGTGACTCCCCCTACATGCCACGCCAAAGATGTCGTGGGAAACCATGGCCACCTATGGGAAAATGAGCCCCTTTTGGTTTGGCGGGGGGATGGGCATGTTGCACAAAGAGCGGAGAAGCATAACACAACATGACAGAGAGCACACGAGTAGTTTGTAACACCCAGTCGTAAAACATCCATAGTTGGCAATATATCCATTTTGATCTCCATCCAATTCCATTTGGGGTTCCATCTTTTGGTCTCATCTTGTTTTGTTATTTTGTTTTACTCATTTCATTGCTATGCCTTACTCACCTCTTGACATATTGCATTTGTGCATCATTGTCATTTTTTCTTACGCCATCATGTGATGCATCATCCTCATTGCCATGTTGTTGTGCATTGTCATCTTTGCATTCTCATTCTCACCATGTGCATCGTCATAGCCATGCATGTTGTATTGTTGCATGCCCATGTGTGTCTCTTGCACCATCACTTCTCCTTCCTTCCCTTTCCTCCATTTTTGCAAGTTCCATCTTTTCCCTCCTCCATTAATGTTGATTTTCTCCCCAATATTCTAACATCCTGGCCTAAACCTCTCTACCAAATTTCAGATCTTTTGAAGTTGTTTTGGTTAGGTTAAAAAATGCCTCAAGTTTGAATTATTTTCAAACTTGTTTTATTTTTCTACCTCTAAAAATGCCCAAGCCAATTATTTCAAATACTACAAAATTCCAGGACCCCAGTCATATTTTTATCTCTCCCTAGATCCTCTCCTTTGCCTCTGTGCTTTTTCTCTTTATTTTTCTGCATGAAGAAATAAAAAGAAAAGGAGCAGGAGCATCATCACCAGTGCAGTCCAGCAGCTCCTCAACCTCGGCCACCCCGCGTCCCAGTTTTCCCACACCTGCAGCCCAGCTCCACCCCGCGCCCATGTCCTCTCCTCTCTTTTCACCCGCTTGCCCGCACACCCCTCTCTCTCACTGGCGACACGTGGTCATGCGGCCCCGCGTGTCAGCGGGCGTACCCAACGCACCCGCCTCCTTTATCCTTCCCCTTCCTCTGCTTTTTCGCCGTGCCATGGCCACGGTGGTGAGCCAGCTAGCCTAGTTAACCCCCTCCCCCGGCGTCCGCACCTAGCCTCCTAGGGTTTCCCTCTCCATCCTCCGCCGTCGCCAGGGGAGAAAGCCCCCAGATATGTCTCCTCTACTGCTTCCCGAGCGCGCCGAGTGCGGGGCTACGTCGCGGGCGTGCACTCTGGCCACCTCCATCTCGCCAACCATGTCCGTCTTCCTCCACGACATCGACTACGTCCCCGTCCACTTCCTCTACTGGGATCGCCAAGCTCGACTCCCTCTGTCGACGTCCTCTTCATCTCTGCTTCTTGGGACAGAGCCTGTCACCCTGTTCGTCAGCTTTTCGTCGTCCCTCCGTCGATGCCTCAGCCGCATCTACATGTCCTCTGGACGCTAGGTGAGCAGAGCTGCACCTCAGCCTTCCCCCTTTCGTTGTTAGCCTTCAGTAGTCGCCATCCCAATCTTGTATGCGTCGTGCTCTCGTCGCTCCGGCGAGCTCTGCATTTTTCGGGTAGTTCCGATGGTCGTGCCATTGCTCGCGCTTCGCTCCCGCTCTAGATCTGCACCTACTCGCTCTCTGCGCCCTTAGCCTCGCACTCTTGCACATCCCCACGTGCCCCTACGAGGCCGCTCGCTCGATCGCTCGTCGTGCCGTGCCGCACCCGAGACAAGCATGAGCTCATGCTCGAGCGTGTGCACATGTGAAACCTCACCCACACTCCCTTGCCATCACCGCACACCTGCCGCAGCCTCTCTAGCACCGCCATCGCCGCGGTTGCCCTCGCCGGCGTCGTCGTCGTCTTCTCTGTCTGAACAGAGGAGCTCAACCCTATGCCATCTCTTAAGGGGTCGATCCCCGCTCCTATCAACAGCCTCACCGTAGTCCAGCGGTTCACCTCTCACGCCCGCACCCAGGCGACCCGGGTT
>NC_041384.1:295180806-295198294 GCF_002162155.2 Triticum dicoccoides
ACACACACTTTTTTATTTCACTAGAGTCACTGACAAGCCGACCCCACGGGTCATTCTCACACCCAGCCATGTGGCCCATGGGCCCACCAATCAGCCTAATGACTGGGTACAGCCTGGGTAGTCATAGTTCTTTTCCCATATTTTTGGTTTTATTCCAGATTCGGAATATGCCAAATTTGGCATATGCTGAGGTTTCCATTTGAGGCAGGTTATGTTTTGCATATTTGTGGGGATTTTTCTACTACAACCTAGTAGAAAAATCCCACGAATCTAGTGGTGGCATTAGTTTATGCATTTAAGCATGTTTGCACACATGTCATTTTACATCATGTTGCTATTTTGTCATTTTTGTGTGATTAACTACAAATATGCTATGTGGTAGTTTGGTACATGTACATCTTCATTTTCATGTCTACTTCATGCTAGAAATTATTTCATGCCATATAGTGCACTGTGATGAGTGCTACAAGCTTGTAAACATGCTATCATGAATCTGTTTCTGCCATGACATCAAATTCTTGTAAGTCTGCAATCAGTCATATCCTTGCCATGTTTGCATTGATGCTATCATCATTTATGTGGATCTTTGGAACAAGTTCAGTATGGGAGTTTTCTTAAGTGCCTTTAGTGTTAGCATGCCATACTCAAGTTTTCCATGATAGGTTCCTGTAACATGAAGTTTACTAGCGCTAAATATTGCAACCAGATGTTGTTTCTGCCATGTTCAGCAAATTTCTGCTAAGTTTGTTAAACTGATATCATTTGCATATTTTCCATGTTGTTTTAGACTTGTTCTAGTGACTTCTAGCAGTAGCTCCTTGTTCATGATATGTAGAGCTTCACATGTACTTCATTGCCATGTCTTTTGTTTTCATGTTTGGGTGCTGTAGCACATTTAAACTTTGCATCTAAGTTATCATGTGGCTGCTTCCAACAGATTGCATTGCATCTTGTTTTGCTTGTCATTTGAAAACCGTGCATCCGTTTCCGGTAATCTTCATATAGATTTCAACCGAAATCTTTCACTCTTTCCAGTGGCATGCTTGGGTTACCAAGGTCCTGCCCATATCCTTCACGACCCCACCATTTCCTTCTTGTTGTCGTACCCCTTCGTTCTAGTAGAAACGTAGTTCCATGCATACCATTCTTCTTATGCATCGTCGTTAGCCTTGCATGTAGAACATGTTCTTGCCATAAGTGGTTTTTCATTCTATGCTTGTCTTCTCTTTGGGTAGTTCCGGGAGAAAAGTTTGAGTACGAGGACCCTGTCAAGTACGTTCTTGAGGAGCAAGCTTTCGACAACCCTGAGAACATTGCAGTCAAGATGATTATTACCCCTGATATCACTTCTATCTTTGCTTGCTAGTTTTTCGATCTATCACTATGTCACACTACCTACCACTTGTTATATAGCCTCTGAAATCACCATGTCAAGCCTCTAACCCACCTTCCTAGCAAACCGTTGTTTGGTTATGTTACCGCTTTTGCTCAACCCCTCTTATAGCATTGCTAGTTGCACGTGAAGTGCGGGTTGTCCCATGTTGGAACATGGATATGTTGGGATATCACAATATCTCTTATTAAATTAATGCATCCATGATGTCTACTACACAACCTTCTTCTTGTAGACGTTGTTGGGCCTCCAAGTGCAGAGGTTTGTAGGACATTAGCAAATTTCCCTCAACTAGATGACCTAAGGTTTATCAATCTGTAGGAGGCGTAGGATGAAGATGGTCTCTCTCAAGCAACCCTGCAATCAAATAACAAAGAGTCTCTTGTGTCCCCAACACACCCAATACAATGGTAAATTGTATAGGTGTACTAGTTCGGCGAAGAGATGGTGATACAAGTGGTATGTGGATGGTAGATAAAGGTATTTGTAATCTGAAATTATAAAAACAGCAAGGTAACGTATGATAAAAGTGAGCGTAAACGGTATAGCAATGCTAGGAAATAAGACCTAGGGTTCATACTTTAGCTAGTGTAAGTTCCCTCAACAATACTAACATAATTGGATCGCATAACTATCCCTCAACATGCAACAAAGAGTCACTCCAAAGTCACTAATAGCGGAGAACGAATGAAGAGATTATCGTAGGGTACGAAACCACCTCGAAGTTATTATTTCCAATCAATCCATTGGGCTATTCCTATAAGTGTCACAAACAGCCCTAGAGTTCATACTAGAATAACACCTTAAGACACAAATCAACTAAAACCCTAATGTCACCTAGATACTCCAATGTCACATCATGTATCCGTGGGTATGATTATACGATATGCATCACACAATCTCAGATTCATCTATTCAACCAACACATAGAACCTCAAGGAGTGCCCCAAAGTTCTACCGGAGAATCACGACGAAAACATGTGCCAACCCCTATGCATAGGTTCATGGGCGGAACCCACAAGTTGATCACCAAAACATACATCAAGTGAATCACGTGATATCCCATTGTCACCACAGATATCCACGACAAGACATACATCAAGTGTTCTCAAGTCTTTAAAGACGCAGTCCGATAAGATAACTCCAAAGGGAAACTCAATTCATTACAAGAGAGAAGAGGGGGAGGAGAAACATAAGATCCAACTATAATAGCAAAGATCACAATACATCAAGATCGTATCACCTCAAGAACACGAGAGAGAGAGAGAGAGAGATCAAACACATAGCTACTGGTACATACCCTCAGCCCCGAGGGAGAACTACTCCCTCCTCGTCATCGAGAGCACTGGGATGATGAAGATGGCCACCGGAGAGGGATTGCCCCCTCCGGCAGGATGCTGGAACGGGTCTAGATTGTCTTTCGGTGGCTACGGAGGCTTCTGATGGCGGAACTCCGGATCTATTGTGCTCTCGGATGTTTTTAGGGTATATGGAGATATATAGGTGGAAGAAGTACATCAAGGGGGCAACGAGGGGCTCACGAGCGTGGAGGGCGTGCCCAGGGGGGTGGGCGCGCCCCCTGCCTCGTGACCTCCTCTCTGATGCCCCGACATGCACTCCAATTCTTTTGGGCTTCTTTCCTTCCAAAAATGAGTTCCGTGAAGTTTCAGGTCAATTGGACTCCGTTTGATTTTCCTCTTCTTCGAAACCCTAAAACAGGGTAAAAACAGAAACTAGCACTGGGCTCTAGGTTAATAGGTTAGTCCCAAAAATGGTATAAAGTGTATAATAAAGCCCATAAACATTCAAAACAGTAGATAATATAGCATGGAGCAATCAAAAATTATAGATACGTTGGAGACGTATCAGGATCCCCAAGCTTTATTCCTGCTCGTCCTCAAGTAGGTAAATGATAAAAGAAAGAATTTTTGATGTGGAATGCTAGTTGGCATAATTTCAATGTAATTCTTCTTAATTGTGGTGTTAATATTCAGATCCATAAGATTCAAGACAGAAGTTCATATTGACATAAAAATGATAATACTTCAAGCATACTAACAAAGGAATTATGTCTTCTCAAAATAACATGGCTAAAGAAAGTTATCTCTACAAAATCATATAGTCTGGCTATACTCTATCTTCACCACACAAAATATTTAAATCATGCACAACCCCGATGACAAGCCAAGCAATTGTTTCATACTTTTGACATTCTCAAAACTTTTTCAATCTTCACGCAATACATGAGCGTGAGCCATGGATATAGCACTATAGGTGGAATAAAGTGGTGGTTGTGGAGATGACAAAAAAGGGGAAGATAGTCTCGCATCAACTAGGCGTACCAACGGGCTATGGAGATGCCCATCAATAGATATCAATGTGAGTGAGTAGGGATTGCCATGCAACGGATGCACTAGGGCATTTTGAGGAAGCCCATCATTGGAATATACAAGCCAAGTTCTATAATGAAAAATTCCCACTAGTATATGAAAGTGACAACATAGGAGACTCTCTATCATGAAGATCATGGTGCTACTTTGAAGCACAAGTGTGGTAAAAGGATAGTAGCATTGTGCCTTCTCTCTTTTTCTCCCATTTTTTTATTTGGGCCTTTTCTCTTTTTTTATGGCCTCTTTTCTCTTTTTTTTATTTGGGCTTCTTTGGCCTCTTTTATTATTATTTTTTTATTTTCGTTCGGAGTCTCATCCCGACTTGTGGGGGAATCATAGTATCCATCATCCTTTCCTCACTGGGACAATGCTCTAATAATGATGATCATCACACTTTTATCTACTTACAACTCAAGAATTACAACTCGATACTTAGAACAAGATATGACTCTATATGAATGCCTCCGGCGGTGTACCGGGATATGCAATGAATCAAGAGTGACATGTATGAAAGAATTATGAACGGTGGCTTTGCCACAAATACAATGTCAACTACATGATCATGCATAGCAATATGACAATGATGAAGTGTGTCATAATAACGGAACGGCGGAAAGTTGCATGGCAATATATCTCAGAATGGCTATGGAAATGCCATAATAGGTAGGTATGGTGGCTGTTTTGAGGAAGGTATATGGTGGGTGTATGATACCGGCGAAAGGTGCGCGGTATTAGAGAGGCTAGCAATGGTGGAAGGGTGAGAGTGCGTATAATCCATGGACTCAACATTAGTCATAAATAACTCACATACTTATTGCAAAAATCTATTAGTTATCGAAACAAAGTACTATGCGCATGCTCCTAGGGGGATAGAATGGTAGGAAAAGACCATCGCTCGTCCCCGAATGCCACTCATAAGGAAGACAATCAATAAATAAATCATGCTCCGACTTCATCACATAACGGTTCACCATACGTGCATGCTACGGGAATCACAAACTTCAACACAAGTATTTCTCAAATTCATAACCACTCAACTAGAATGACTCTAATATCACCATATCCATATCTCAAAACAATTATCAAGTATCAAACTTCTCATAGTATTCAATACACTCATAAGAGAATTTTATTATTCTTGAATACCTAGCATATTAAGATTTTAAGAAAATGACCATGCTATTTAAGACTCTCAAAATAATCTAAGTGAAGCATGAGAGTTCATCTGTTTCTTCAAAATAAAACTACCACCATGCTCTAAAATATATAAGTGAAGCACTAGAGCAACAACAAACTACTCCGAAAGATATAAGTGAAGATCAATGAGTAGTCGAATAATTATGCAATTATGTGAAGACTCTATAACATTTAATAATTTCAGATCTTGGTATTTTATTCAAACAGCAAGCAAAACTAAATAAAATAAAATGATGCTGCAAGCAAAACACATAACATGTGGCGAATAAAAATATAGCTGCAAGTAAAGTTACCGATGAACGACGATGAAAGAGGGGATGCCTTCCGGGGCATCCCCAAGCTTAGGATCTTGGTTCTCCTTGAATATTTCCTTGGGTTGCCTTGGAAATCCCCAAGATTACGCTCTTGCCACTACTTATTCCATAGTCCATCGAATCCTTACCCAAAACTTGAAAACTTCACAACACAAAACTTAACAGAAAACTCGCAAGCTCCGTTAGTATAAAAAATTGAATCACCACTTCAAGGTACTGTAATTAACTCATTCTTTATTTATATTGGTTTTGAACCTACTGTATTCCAACTTCTCTATGGTTTGTAAACTATTTTACTAGCCAAAGATTCATCAAAATAAGTAAACAACACATGAAAAACAGAATCTGTCAAAAACAGAACAGTCTGTAGTAATCTGGATCAAACGTATACTTATGGAACTCATAAACTTCTCAAATAAATTTCTGGACCTGGGAAATTTATCTATTAATCATCTTCAAAAATAATTAACTAAATATCACTCTCCAATTAAAAATGGCAGCAATTCTAGTGAGAGCTAAAGTTTCTGTTTTTTACAGCATGATCAACAAGACTTTCCCCAAGTCTTCCCAAAGGTTCTACTTGGCACAAACACTAATTAAAAGCATAAAACCACATATAAACAGAGACTAGATGAATTATTTATTACTAAACAGGAACAAAAAGCAAGGACCAAAGAGAAATTTGGTTGCCTCCCAACAAGCGCTATCGTTTAACGCCCCTAGCTAGGCATGATGATTTCAACGATGCTCACATAAAAGATAAGAATTGTAACATAAAGAGAGCATCATCAAGAATATGACTAGCACATTTAAGTCTAACCCACTTCCTATGCATAGGGATTTTGCGAGCAAATAACTTATGGGAACAATAATCAACTAGCATAGGAAGGTAAAACAAGCATAACTTCAAAATTTTAAGCACAAAGAGAGGAAACTTGATATTATTGCAATTCCTACAATCATATATTCCTCCCTCATAATAACTTTCAGTAGCATCATGAATGAATTCAACAATATAACCAGCACCTAAAGCATTCTTTTCATGATCTACAAGCATAGAAAATTTACTACTCTCCAAACAAGAAAAATTCTTCTCATGAATAATAGTGGGAGCAAACTCAACAAAATAACTATCATGTGATTGAAAATTAAGATCAAGATGAAAAGTTTCATGGTTATAATTATTATTTAAAGCATACGTGTCATCACAATAATCATCATAGATAGGAGGCATGCTTTCATCGTATTAAATTTTCTCATCAAAGCATGGGGGACAAAAAATATCATCTTCATCAAACATAGCTTCCCCAAGCTTGTGGATTTGCATATCATTAGCATCATAGATATTCAAGGAATTCATACTAACAACATTGCAATCATTCTCATCATTCAAGTATTTAGTGCCAAACATTTTAATGCATTCTTCTTCTAACACTTTGGCACAGTTTTCCTTTCCATCATACTCACGAAAGATATTAAAAAGATGAAGCGTATGAGACAAACTCAATTCCATTTTTTTGTAATTTTATTTTATAAACTAAACTAGTGATAAAACAAGAAACTAAAAGACTCGATTGCAAGATCTAAAGATATACCTTCAAGCACTCACCTCCCCGGCAACGGCGCCAGAAAAGAGCTTGATGTCTACTGCACAACCTTCTTCTTGTAGACGTTGTTGGGCCTCCAAGTGCAGAGGTTTGTAGGACAGTAGCAAATTTCCCTCAAGTGGATGACCTAAGGTTTATCAATCCATAGGAGGCGTAGGATGAAGATGGTCTCTCTCAAGCAACACTGCAACCAAATAACAAAGAGTCTCTTGTGTCCCCAACACACCCAATACAATGGTAAATTGTATAGGTGCACTAGTTCGGCGAAGAGATGGTGATACAAGCGGTATATGGATGGTACATAAAGGTATTTGTAATCTGAAATTATAAAAACAGCAATGTTACGTATGATAAAAGTGAGCGTAAACGGTATTGCAATGCTAGGAAATAAGGCCTAGGGTTCATACTTTCGCTAGTGTAAGTTCCCTCAACAATAATAACATAATTGGATCACATAACTATCCCTCAACATGCAACAAAGAGTCACTACAAAGTCACTAATAGCAGAGAACAAACGAAGAGATTATGGTAGGGTACGAAACCACCTCAAAGTTATTCTTTCCAATCAATCCATTGGGCAATTTCTATAAGTCTCACAAACAGCCCTAGAGTTTGTACTAGAATAACACCTTAAGACACAAATCAACCAAAACCCTAACGTCACCTAGATACTCCAATGTCACCTCAAGTATCCGTGGGTATGATTATATGATATGCATCACACAATCTCAGATTCATCTATTCAACCAACACATAGAACCTCAAAGAGTGCCCCAAAGTTCTATCGGAGAATCACGACGAAAATGTGTGCCAACCCCTGTGCATAGGTTCATGGGCGGAACCCGCAAGTTGATTGTCAGGACCCCGATTCCAAGTCACATCGATCTAGCCGGTAACACCTCATATCACATTGCGGCCTCACGCATGGTATCCCCACGGGTGTCGCGTTACCATGGCCCGGGACCGTTTGCGCCTTTTGGCTCATGGATATGATAGTGTCGCTAGCATCCATATGACAGAGAACCCGGGCCGACATGGCTAGTCGTGAACCCAAAACGGCACAGACCTATGGAGACAGGCATACATGAATCACATCGAGCATGTCGGTCAACAGCGTGTGAATCCGGGGTGTAGCACTGGGCTAACAGGACTCTGGGGAACCCGGGCTGTAGCAGGCTAGGCAGGACTCCGGATGTCACCGCGTGACATTTCCCCGAAGGGACAGACATAGGAACAAAGTGAAACACTTGCCGGCCAGTCAAGCGTCCTGAGCAGTAGTGATGGGCTAGCAGGACTCCGGTGAACCGGGCTGTAGCGGACTACTATGGCTCGAGGAGCACTAGACTACATTTCCCCATAAGAGAGGCTGCCAAGGATAAACAACTAGATTGTCGGATCCCACACATACCAAGCATTTCAATCCTACACACAGTATGCTCGATATGTGCAAATACAACATGGCATCACAACAAAACTCTAGAACTCAAGTACTTTATTTAAAGGCTCCAGAGAGCCATACACAACATGTTCATATAGGTAGGGGTCACATGACCCGACACTCAAGTCATACAAGCACATGCGGAAGCAAATAGTCTGAGTACAGACACTAGAAAGAAAGAAGGCTTGTCGAAGCCTGTCTATCTACATAAGGGCCTCCTTGGCCAGAATCACCACCTGGGTGGCAAGTTACTCATCGACGTCGAGGTCTACATAAAACCCATTGGAGGGGGCGGTGTTGTCGTCTGAAAACAGTAATTAAAGCAAACATGAGTATAAAGGTACTCAGCAAGTCTTACAACAGAACCTACTATACATGCTCATTCTCAAGAAGGTGGTGGAGTTATTGCAGCAAGCCAGTTTTGACTCTTGGCTAAGCTATCCTACGAGACACCACTAGTAAAATAGTTTTCGCACATGAGTACACTAATCACCAACACCATACTCCACCGGGGATCCTCCCTCGTCATCCTACGAGAGAGCCATCCTCGGTACTCACACTTATCTTGAGTCTTTTAGTAGTAACCATTAACTTCTCTATGAACTGTATAGGCAACCAAGTAGTCCTTTACAGCGGACGTGGCTATCGAATAGTTTTATACCCTGCAGGGGTGTACTTCGTCACACATGTTTCCACCACTTAGCGTCTGCACACGACATGTGCTCAGCAGACTTCAAGCGAAAGCCGACGTGGGTGTAGACCACGACCTGACTAACCGCACAAGTCTCTAGTCCAGGTCTATCGCCTATTCGGGTTCCATCCGCAAGGAAATCCGCCCGAGGTGTCCTCAACGGCCCCAAATGATGTGTGCAGGGTTCCCGAGACACCAAACGGGCGACTCGGTACACCATGCCACGGTGTATCTACCGCATCATAGCCCACCCCTACGGTCAGCGCTACGCACGGCCGCCAACACATAACCTAGAAACACCAGAAACTAGTTGCAACTCCTAGACAGAGGACGAGAGGGGCCAGTAAGTCGAGCAGGGTCATATTTCAGGGCCCAGTGTGTGGTACTAGCTGAATCTTAAATCACACATACAGATCTCAGTTCTTATGGACGGCCTCAATGAAACAACCCACCATGTAATCCTACATGGCCTCTCATCGATACCTTTACCAAAACATGTTCAACACATCCCTCACATTACCGACATAATCATTTCACTCCAGCCCATCACCCAGATGAACCAGACCTGACACAACTCTAAGCATAGCAGGCATAGCAAGGTAGGAAAACACATACATGGCTTAATCAACTCCTACACATGCTAGTGGGTTTCATCTAGTTACTCTGGCAATGACAGGTCATGCAGAGGATAAGGGTTCAACTACCGTAGCACACAGCAGTTTGAAACGTTGTTGTCTTAATGCAGTAAATGAGAGTAGAGGTGAGAACATGGGATTGTATCGATATGATCAATGGGGCTGCTTGCCTGATGGAGTGGTAGTAGGGTACTGCCCTTCAGTTGGATACTCGGAGATATCCTCGGAGGCAGAACCTACCATGAAAGACACCACAAAATATAATCAACACATCGCAATATGCAATAATATGATGCATGCTATGACATGGAAAAATGAGGTGTCCTGCCTAATGCAATGTGAAACAAGTTGGAATGCGTCCATTTGAATCAAAGATTCAAATGAAACCTTAAGTTCTTATGCCTTATAAGTGTATTAGCTTGTTTTACCTAAACAACAGGGTTAAAGTGTTTTGTCATGCATGAAACCATTACAGATGGAAAGATTGAATTTTTCTGATCATTTTTCATATATAATTTGTTGGATTTGGAGCTATGGTTGATTTTCTATGATTTTTAGAAGTTTAGGCTATTTTCTGGAATTTCCTATATAAGAATAAATCCAGAAATTAAATAACTGTGCCACTGTGACGTCAGCGAGTCAAAGGCGCCAGCCCAGGTCAAACCTGGCGGCTGGGACTCACACGTCCGTGAAACAACTAATTAACAGGGTTAGGTTAACACTAACTAAACTATTAGTGGGGCCTGGGCCCGCATGTCAGTGACCTAAACTAACTAAAATTAGTTAGTGCTAACCCTAGGTTAATTAGCAGAGGGGGGCGCACTTGTCATAGACTCAGGGGGGTCAACCTGGGCCCACCCAGTCAAAGTCAACGGGTCAAACCCACCACCGTTTAGCCGCCGGTGAGGCCAGACGCGGCGGTGGAAGTGCATCTACGCGTTCCGGCGACCAAATGGGCGGCGAAGAGCATCTACGCGTTGCTAGGAGCAAGCCGCAACGTTTAGTGGCAGTGGTTGGGCTTGGGGTTGCCAGAAACGTCGTCGGTGACGGGCTGTGCTGCTGCCGGGGTGAAGATGAACCCGAGGTTACGGGGCACGGCGAGGCATGTGCGGTGGTGTGTTGGGCTCCTGGGGATGCGGTGAGCACGTTGGACACAGTGGTGTGGCCAGTGGGTGGCCGGAGCATCATCGGCGACGAGCTCCACGGCGGCCGGTGCTCGGGTGGGCGTGGTGCGGTGCACATGGGGCATGAGGGAGTTAGTGGAGAGGGGGAGGACGGAGCTGGGCTCAAGGCGATTGCGGAAAACATTGAAGCGGGCTTGGGGAAGGGCGGAGCTGAGCGGGGCGACAATGGCGATCTCGACGGCCGGAGTTGGGGGAGACAGGGTCAGCGGCGACTCCAGAGCGGGCGAGCGCTCGAGGCTCGGCCTGCTCGACGTAGTCGACGATGTCGGAGTTCGTGGACACGGTGACGTGACACGGGGACGACGGCGGAGTTCGTGGACACGGTGACGCGGCACGGGGACCACGGCGGACCCGGTTAGCACGGTGGCGCGGGCGCGGCAGCATCGTCCATGGTGCGGGAGAGCGAGGGACAGGAGCTGGGGAGAGAGAGGCGTGTCTGCGAGCTCGGGGGAGAGGTGTGTGACCGAACCAGGGCAGCAGCACTACGAGGGGAGGAAGCAGGGCGGCGGGCAGCTGTGTGGCGCGCGCAGGCGCCGGCATCGAGCACCTGCCTGCCTGCCTGGCCAAGCCAAGCAGCTCGCTGGAGCGGTGGCTGGGCTGGGCCGGCAGGTGGGCCTGCTAGGTGGCGTCAGGTAAGCCTCTGCTTTGCTTTGTTTTTTTCTTTTTCTATTTTTCTGTAAGTTTGTGGCTTTATTAAAAAGAGTTAGGCACTTACAAAAATCCTGAAAATAATCATCGGCTCTGTTTAGATTATTTCCTACAGCCCACACTTATTTCCAGAATTATTTGAGCGTTTAATATATTTTATAGCATTTAAATGCCCAAATGCAAATACTATATGAGTTAATCCAATGACCTTAAGATGTCCTAGAAAAATGTCCACCATTTTTGTCAAAGGTTTTATCCCAAAAAAAGGGTGGACTTTTTAGAAGGGCATCTCAGGTTCATTGAAAAAGATTTTAGTAAACCCTAGTTGGTTTAAGGGGGATGTTGGGGGTTCTATCATCCCCATTTCATTTTCTGGGAAATTTAAACAGGATGCTATCACTCTAATGCATGAACTAGCTAGGGTGTGACAACTCACCCCCACTCAAAAGAATCTCGTCCCGAGATTTAGGATCTGTTGGGAAGTAGGTGGGGTACTCGAGTCGAAGACAATCCTCCCTTTCCCAAGTGGCTTCCTTTTAGGAATGGTGTGACCATTGAACCTTGAGAAACTTGATGTTATGGCGTCGAGTGGTACACTCGACTTGATCAAGGATATGAACGGGATATTCCCGATATGAGAGGTTATCTTGTAGATCAAGTGTTTTGTGGTGCACTCCACGGATAGGATCCGCGAAGCAACGCCTGAGTTGAGAAACGTGGAAGACATCGTGAACTCTGGAAAGATGCGGCGGTAGTTCCAATTGGTAGGCAACTTCTCCTCGTTTGGCAAGAATGCGAAAGGGTCCAATGTAACGAGGAGCCAATTTGCCTTTGATACCGAAACGATGGGTTCCCTTTAACGGAGTAACCCGAAGGTAAGCCTTCTCGCCTGCTTCATAAGTCATGAGCTTATGTTTACGATCATATTGGCTCTTTTTACGATATTGGGCTATTTTCAATTTCTCACGAATAACGTGAACCTGCTCTTCTGCTTCCTGAATCATATCCGGGCCAAAGAGTTCTCTTTCCCCGGTTTCTGACCAGTTAAGAGGCGTTCGACATTTTCGTCCATAGAGAACTTCGAAAGGAGATTTTCCCAAGCTAGCTTGATAACTATTGTTATAAGCAAACTCCGCAAATGGAAGGCATTTCTCCCAATCCATTCCGAATGAGATTACAGAAGCTCAGAGCATATCTTCCAGAATTCGATTTACTCGCTCTACTTGACCACTTGATTTGGGGTGGAAGGCGGTGCTAAAAGAGAGACGAGTTCCCATAGCATTTTGGAAACTTTCCCAAAATCGAGAGGTGAAGAGACTCCCACAGTCTGAGTTAACTTCCAATGGGACACCATGAAGAGACACTATTCGGGAGATGTATAAATCAGCTAGCTGGCTAGTGGTGATACTCTCACGAGCAGGTAGAAAGTGGGCCACCTTGGAAAGACAATCGATTATGACGAAGATGGCATTATTCCCTCTCTTGGTTTTTGGAAACCCAGTAATGAAATCCATACTGATTTTATCCTATTTCCACTCAGGAATAGTCAAAGGTTGAAGGGTGCCAGCAGGTCATTGATGCTTTGCTTTAACACGATGACAGACGTCGCAACTAGCAATGTATTGAGCAATTTCTCTCTTCGTCCTAGTCCACCAAAACCTCTGGCGTAGGTCTTGATACATTTTAGTACTACCGGGATGAATGGTGAGAGGGGATTCATGAGCTTCCTTAAGAATCAACTAGCGTAGATGTTGTTTCTTGGGAACCACCAAGCGGTTCTCAAAGAAAACAACACCTCGCTCATCCACGGAAAAACATTTAGCAACTCCGCTAACGATGTTTTCCTTAATCCGGGATATTCCCTTATCACGCTTCTGGGCAGCTATGATTTGATCCTTAAGGTTAGGCTTCGCCACCAGGGTGGATAGGAATCCTCGAGGAACAATGTGAAGATTAAGCTTACGAAATTCCTCGTGGAGAAGTGGTTGACTTTGTTGTAACATCAGGTTGTTACAATAAGATTTATGACTTAGCGCATCAGCCATGACATTGGGTTTGCCCAGGATGTAAGTTATTCCCAAGTCGTAATCTGAGATCAACTCGACCCAACGTCTTTGCCTGAGATTCAAATCCGGTTGGGTGAAAATATATTTCAAACTTTGGTGATCGGTGAAGATCTCGCAACGATTACTGAGAAGGTAATGTCGCCAAGTTTTAAATGCATGGACTACAGCTGCAAGCTCTAGATCATGTGTGGGATAGTTTTCCTCATGTGGCTGTAATTGTCGTGAAGCATAGGCAATTACTTGACGATCTTGCATGAGTATACAACCTAGTCCTTGTCGCGAGGTGTTGCAATAGATAATAAAGTCCTTGGAGAAATCTGTTGGTACCAGTATGGGAGTAGATGTCAGGCGTCTTTTCAGTTCCTGAAAGCTGAACTCGCACTATGGGCTCCACTCGAACTTTTTATCTTTCTTGAGGAGTTCAATTAGAGGTTTAGCAACCTTGGAGAAATTCTCGACGAAGCGGCGGCAATAGCTCGCTAAGCCAAGGAAGCTCCGAACTTGCTTGACCGTCTCAGGTGGAGTCCAATCAAGGACGGCTTGAACTCGCTCGGGATTGACAGCAATACCCTTACCAGAGATTACATGGCCTAGATAGGTCACTTCTGGCAACCAAAATTCACACTTGGAGAATTTGGCATAAAGGCGATGCTCTTGAAGTCTCGTCAATTCCATCCTTAGATGTTCGACATGTTCATCTTCATTCTTGGAGTAGATGAGTATGTCATCGAGGTATACTACGACGAATTTATCCAAATACTCCATGAAGACTGAGTTCATTAACCGAGAGAAGGTGGCTGGGGCATTGGTTAAACTAAAGGACATAACGGTGTACTCGTATTGGCCATAACGAGTAATAAAGGCCGTTTTGGGAATGTCCCCGTTTCTGATTTTGATTTGATTTTAGCCCAACCTCAAATCCATCTTGGGAAAGACTGAGGATCCAGCGAGCTGATCATACAGATCGTTGATCCTGGGGAGCGGATACTTGTTCTTGATAGTGACCAAGTTGACAGGTCGGTAATCTACAACCATCCGATCCGTTCCATCCTTCTTCTTGACGAAGAGGACGGGGCAAGCCCAAGGAGAGGAACTAGGACGAATGAAACCCTTTTTCAAGGACTCATCGAGTTGGTTCTTAAGCTCGGCTAGTTCTAAGGGTGCCATCTTATAGGGTCTCCTAGAAATTGGAACGGTTCCTGGAACAAGGTCTATCACAAACTCGGCATCCCTGTCAGGTGGAACACCTGGTAGTTCTTCTGGAAAGACATTCGGGAAGTCCCGGACTACCGGAATATCTTCAAGGTCTAGAAGGGGGTTGGCATTTAGGGAGTAAAGTTGGCGCTTGGCCACTCGACTTAAGACATTGACTATCTTGCCCGATGGGTGAGTAAGTTGAACGGTTCTAGTGGCGCAATCAATCTTAGCATAATGAGCTGACATCCAGTCCATACCCAAGATGATGTTTATGTCCGAGGACTTGAGAGCTATTAAGGATGCAAGGAAGACAAGTCTATCGACAAGAATTTCATTCCCATGGCTTACTCTAGAAGTTTGCCATTTGGAACCCGGAGTTTGAATTACCATGGAAGTGGGCATGTCACAGAATGTCGTGTTATGCAATCGAGCATAGTTCTCAGATATGAATGAATGAGACGCTCCAGTATTGAAAAGAACAGATGTCGGATGGCAATTAACAAGGAGCGTACCAAGGACGACGTTAGGATCCTCATGAGCCTCCTCAGCTGAGACATAGTTGACATGGCCACATGCAGTGGTGGCTAGCTTGGCGTAGAAGGTCTTTCCCGCTGGCTTACCACGGCCAACGGACTTTCCAGACTGATTGGGGTTGTTGTTCTGGGGACACTCTCGACTGTAGTGACCCGGCTCTCCACACTTGAAACATGTCACAACATTGGTGCGTGGAGCAGCATTAGCAGCGGGGCCACCATGTCGCGACCAGACCTCAAACGGTCCAATCTCTGTGCTCCGGTGTCATCCCTGGACCAGTAATGCTGACACCACACAGTACTTGAAGGATTTATAGCAGAGTAGCAATCAAACACTTATTACATCAAGTGTCAAAAGAGAACTTATTACCAATAATATGGCTTAAGGCCATCTAATAACAATAACAACAGAAGGCATGGAAGATAAGTGAGTCCATCAACTCCAACGGCATCACTGAGTATAGAACCATGACCTAAAACTCCTTAATCGTCGTCTGAAAAGTCTGCAACATTAACGTTGCAGCCCGAAAACGGGTCAGCACATGGAATATGCTGGCAATGTAACACATAGAGAGTAATGGAATAAAACAGCTATTCTATATGCATATTTGGCTGGTGGAAAGCTCCATGGTTACAGTTTTGCGTAAAGCCCATTTTTCCCTACTGCAAAGGAATAAATTTATTTAACTATCATGGTGGTTGTTAAACATTAAGAATGGTTGAGAGCATTCTGAATCCCAATTAAACATCATCATTAAACAAACCCAGCAAAATTAATTTTTAGAGTAACATGTTGAGATTCACATGAAAATCTAGGTACTAGATACTCAAGATGTCCATAACCGGGGACACGGCTAACCATGATTAGTTTATACACTCTAAAGAGGTTTGTGCACTTTTCCCCACAAGACTCGATCTCCTTCGTTGGATTTCTCGCACTACATGGTGTTTGAGAAACGGATGACCGAGACATAGTCTTTGAGAAGCACTAGCACCTTAAGATGGGTAGACCGTACCACCTACATCCCCTACATCTTCTAGTCTACCACTGTAAGAGTTCGCACGACTTAGTCAACTATGCTAGAGCCCATAATAGCTTGTGACTACACACGGAAGTTTCTAGCATGAATAATCTCATGATCCCTTTGAGCCTGGGTGGCGGTCCAAAGAAAACAGGCAATCCTGGAATACGCAGGTGCCTCAATCCACCCAGATGTGTGTTTAGATTGCCACCTTAAGTAAACCATTAATTAACAAAGCTCACATATGTCATGAATACACTCACCCAATCCACGTCTACTAGCATAGCATAGCAATAATAAGCAAACGTAGAGTAACTCCCAAAGGATTGATAATAAACAGGTAATAGGTTCTACCTCAACTACTCCCCAAACCCACAATTTAATTAGATACTAAAACATGCAGGGTGTGAGGATTGATCTAATGCAATAAAACTGGGTAGTAGGAGGTATGATCAAAGTGTTACTTGCCTTGCTGATGATCCTGGAAACCTAGCGATTCCAAGTAACAAGTGGCGCACTCCGGGTACTCTATCGCAAACAAACAAGCATACAATAAGTACTCAACTAATGCACAGGTAAAACTCAAATAAGAGATCTAACCAGAAAGTTCAATTTAAGAACTCCGGTTGGCAAAAAGAATCAAATCGAACGAAGCAACGAAAGACAAAAGACAAAAGAAACAGGCTTCGTTTACTATTTTGGATCTAAGGCAATTTTTTTATAGTGATAAAAACTTGTTTAATTTGGTTAAACGGAAAGAGGGTTTCGATACGAAACTCCAGGCGCTTGAATTGCCTGATTTTGATAAATGAGCGAAAAGATATACTAAAACGAAAATCGGATCAGAAATCGTGATCAGAAAAATCGCGGATTTAATGCGAGAAAAAGAAAAACAACGAACATTCGTTAAAATGAACGAATGGACGAACGCTCACTATTTAAATAAACCGGAAAGCCAATCTATTTAAGAAAAAACCGAAACTAAAAAACGACAAAATTGTCGGAAAACCGAACGTTTTTAAAAAAACGGAGGCAGGATCGAGGTAAACCTCGGGTGGCGGGTCCGGTGGCGGCGGTGGCGGCTCCGGCTCTGGCGGCGACGGCGGCGGGCGGTGGCAGCTGGCGGCGGCGGCGCGGGGCGACGCGGGGCGGCGGGGCGGCGCGGGGCGAAGG
>NC_041384.1:295198569-295206458 GCF_002162155.2 Triticum dicoccoides
TAGGGTTTGGGGGGGGGGGCTTCCGGCTGGGCCTCCCCAGCTTTTAAAGCCGGACGGGCCTTATTGTCCGGGTCGGACACGGCCCGTAGGTCGGTTGCGCGTTTTTTTATATAAATAGTTATGCTCAGAAAAAAAACAAAATGACTACTAAACGGACTCCAAAAATCCCGAAATAAATTTTCCCCGGCTTCTAAAATCAAGCCTCACAGGATGAACATTTATTTGGGGCCTAAATGCAATTTTGAAAAACGCGCATTTTTTCCTAAATTCAAATAAAATAGCAAATAAAACCAAATAAAATCTTGTTTGATTTTTTTATTAAGTCCTCAATATTTCTTTATTTTGGGAAAGTCGTTTTATTCCCCCTCTCATAATTTTTATAATTGAAATAATTGAAGATAAAATAAATAAAATTAAATGATCCTATTTTCAAAATTTCAGACAACTCAAATATGAAAATAACGAAATCCCAAACTCTCTCTGAGGGTCCTTGAGTTGTGTGAAATTTCTAGGATCAACCAAAATGCAATAATTATGATATGCAATGATGATCTAGTGTATAACATTCCAAATTGAAAATTGGGATGTTACAAACCTACCCCCCTTAAGATGAATCTCGCCCTTGAGATTCGGTTGGCTAGAAAATAGGTGAGGGTGGTCTTTCACAAATCTTCCTCTCGTTCCTAGGTGGCTTCATTCTCCGTGTGGTGGCTCCATTGAACCTTGCAAAACTTGATAACCTTGCTGCGGGTGACTCGACTGGCATATTCTAGAATCTTAACTGGTTTCTCCTCATAGGTCAAATCACTGTCCAACTGAATTGCTTCCAGTGGTGCCGTATCTCTCAGCTGTATGTCAGCCATTTTGTGTGGCACTTCTTCAACTGGGATACATGAAACACGTCGTGAACTCCTGACAGTCCTTCGGGTAATTCCAACTTGTAGGCTACTTCTCCCATACGCTCCAAAACTTTGTATGGGCCTACAAAACGTGGTGCTAGTTTTCCCTTAACTCCAAAGCGCTTAACTCCTCGAAGTGGAGATACTCGAAGATAAACTCCATCTCCGACTTTGTAAACTGTCTCCTTGCGTTTAGAATCTGCATAACTCTTCTGCCTGGACTGAGCTACCTTCAGCCTATCACGAATCAATTTCACTTTCTGTTTAGACTCCTTTATCAGATCCGGTCCAAACTGGCGGTCTCCAACTTCATCCCAAGAAAATAGGGTCCTGCACCTTCTTCCGTACAAGGCTTCGAAAGGGGCCATCTTCAAACAGGTTTGATAGCTGTTGTTGTAAGAGAACTCTGCATATGGCAAATTCTCATCCCAACTAGATCCATAATCTAGCGAACAAGCTCTTAGCATATCCTCCAAAATATGATTGACTCTCTTGGTCTGTCCACCTGTCTGCGGGTGGAAAGCTGTGCTAAACTCTAGTCTGGTTCCCAAAGTCTCATGCAACTGATTCCAGAACTTTGAGGTAAACTGGGTTCGTCTATCTGATACAATGCTCCTTGGAACTCCATGTAGACATACGATCCTGGTCATGTATATCTTTGCCAACTTTTCACTAGTATAGGTAGTCTTCACTGGAATGAAATGAGCTACCTTTGTCAAATGATCTACTACAACCCATATCGAGTCATAGCCTGAACGTGTTCTGGGCAATCCTGTATTAAAATCCATGCCTAGCTTATCCCACTTCCATTCGGGTATCGACAATGGTTGTAGCAATCCTGCTGGCTTCTGTTGCTCTGCCTTCACTCTCTGACATACATCACAAACTGCTACATATTCCGCAATATCCTTCTTCATTCCGGTCCACCAGAAAATATCCTTCAAATCCAAATACATCTTGGTATTTCCTGGGTGAATCGAGTATGGTGAGTCATGGGCCTCTTGCAGAATTAGCTCCCTAATCTCCGGATCATTTGGTACATAGACACGGTCTTCAAACCATAAGTTATCGTGCTCATCCTCATGAAATCCCTTAGCTTTTCCTTTGCTCATTTTCTCCTTAATAGAAGCAATTTCCTTGTCAGTACTTTGAGCTTCTTTGATCTTATCCATCAAAGTAGACTGTATCTCCAATGCTGCTACATAGCCTCTTGGAACTATTTCGAAACATAGCTCTCAAAGATTTTCGGCTAACTCCCCTGGTAAATCTCCCGTCATTAGGGTGTTGACATGGCTCTTATGGCTCAATGCGTCAGCTACTACATTAGCCTTTCCGGGATGATAATGCAATTTCATATCATGATCCTTGATGAGCTCCAACCATCTCCTTTGTCTGAGGTTCAACTCCTTCTGTGTGAAAATATACTTCAAACTCTTGTGATCCATGTACACCTCGCAATGGTTTCCAATCAGAAAATGTCTCCAAGTCTTCAATGCATGCACTATGGCTGCTAACTCCAAATCATGCGTAGCATAATTCAACTCATGAGGCTTAAGCTATTGTGAGGCATATGAAACAACTCTGCCTTCCTGCATAAGCATTGCTCCAAGTCCTCGACGGGAAGCATCGCAATACACCTCATAATCCTTGGTCCGATCCGGTAAAATCAACACGGGTGAGGTAACCAAACGTTTCTTCAACTCCTGAAAACTAGCCTCACATTCCTTCTTCAACAACTCCATCATAGGCTTCGAAATCTTTGAGAAGTTCTCAATAAACCTCCGGTAGTATCCTGCAAGTCCAAGAAAACTCCGGATCTCTCCCACGGTGGTTGGTGCTTCCCACTTGGTCACGGTATCAACTTTAGTGGGATCTACTGCTATACCTTCTCCGGATATAACGTGTCCGAGAAATCCAACTTCCTTCAACCAAAACTCACATTTGCTAAACTTGGCATATAATTGATGTTCTCTGAGCTTTCCAAGAACCAAACGCAAATGTTCCTTATGCTCCTCTTCATTCTTCGAGTAAACCAGGATATCATCAATGAACACTACGACGAACTTATCCAAGAACTCCATAAACACTTTGTTCATCATGTTCATAAAATATGCAGGTGCGTTAGTCAGACCAAATGACATAACGGTATACTCGTACAACCCATACCTGGTGGTAAAAGCCGTCTTGGGTATATCCTGTTTTCGAATCTTCAACTGGTGGTATCCTGATCGCAGATCGATCTTGGAAAATACCTTAGCTCCTTGCAATCGATCAAACAAATCATTGATCATCGGTAGTGGGTACTTGTTCTTGATGGTTACTTCATTCAATCCTCGATAATCGACAACCATCCTTAACGATCCATCCTTCTTCTCTACTAGAAGTACTGGCGATCCCCAAGGCGATGAACTTGGGCGAATATATCCTTTATCCAGTAACTCCTTAATCTGCTTCTTAATTTCCACCAAATCCTCTGCAGGCATCCTATATGGTTTGTTTCATATTGGCCCTGTGCTTGGGAAAAGCTCAATCAAAAACTCAATATCGCTATCCGGTGGCATGCCTGGCAACTCTTCTAGAAATACTTCGGGGAAATCCTTCACTACTGGTACTTCCTCCTGCACAATTTCGGTTAAACAATTTACTTGAGTCCTCTTTGCCACATGTCGGGATACATACTTGATCCTTCTCCCTTCTGGGGTGGTAAATAAAATTGACTTACTGGCACATTCAATATTCCCTTCATACTTTGACAACCAATCCATGCCTAATATCACATCCAATCCTTGGGATTCCAACACTATTAGGTCTGAGGGAAAAACATAGTTACCAATTCTTAATGGTAACCGATCACACCATAGACTAGCCATATATTCTGCTCCAGGCGAAGTTACTAACATGGGTGACCTTAGGGCTTGGGTTGGCAGTTTATACTTATCCACAAATCCCCTTGATATGTATGAATGTGATGCACCAGTATCGAAAAGAACGAGTGCAGTACATGACTTAACCAAAAACTCACCGATTACTGCATCCTGCTGCTCTTCAACCTCCTCCATGTTAACGTGGTTCACCTGTCCCCTGTTGAAAGGGTTCGGCTTCTTTCCAGAGCTTCCATTGCCATTTCCATTCTGGGATTCAGGACATTCATTGGCATAATGTCCGGTCTTCTGGCACTTAAAACAAGTGACTTGGCTCAGGTCTTTCTTGGCTGGGGTTGATGGGTTGGTGCGGTTCTGGCCGTTGCTTCCTCCATTCCCATTACCATTCCTGGGGCCATTGTGATTGTGCGAGCTTCCTCCTCCATGGGTATGCTGAAAATGTCCTCCTGGCCTAGGGGTAAATCGTGGCTTCTGTTGAGCTCCTGAATTGTACTTTCCTTGTGCATACTTACTCTTGCGATTCTCAATTTGCTGTTGTTTCCCTTCAATCATAAGAGCATGATCTACCAACTACTGGTAGTTGTTGAAGGTTGCTACCATCAACTGCATGCTCAACTCATCATTCAATCCTTCCAGAAACTTCTCCAGCTTTGCTGCATCCATAGCAACGTCATCTGGGGCATAACATGTAATTTACTAAAGTCCTCCACATACTGGCCAACTGTCCGTCCTCCTTGGCGCAAGTTACGAAACTCTCGCTTCTTCATGGCCATAGCTCCTGCTAAAACATGGGCAGTATGAAAAGCCTGCTGAAACTGGTCCTGTGTGATAGTATCAACAGGGAAAGTGGCTGTGAAATTCTCCCACCATGATGCTGCGGGTCCTTCAAGCTGATGTGCGGCAAACTTCACCTTCTCCACATCCGTGCATCCTGCTGTGGTCAACTCTCTAGCTGTCTTGCGGAGCCAATCATCTGCTACTATCGGCTCGGTGCTACTGGAAAACACCGGCGGATTCAACCTAAGAAAACGGGCTAAGTGATCAACAGGTGGTGGTGGTGGTTTGTTGTTGTTGTTGTTCCCCTGGTTCTGATTCTGGACTAGTAACTGCATCAATGTGTTCTGCTGCTGGATCAACTGAGTGAGCTCCGGTGGAAAGGTAAATCCGGGGTCACGTCTCGGAGGCATTTGACGGTTTAGAAAAGATGAGATTTAAGAATATAGGGTGTCTAAAGAGAAAACACTACCCATATGCACATGAGGCAAAAGAAAACAATTCACTTCATTCAATCAATCAAACAAGGGCATACAATCGATCTCACTATCGTAAAAGTGCTCGGACTACTATATTTACATGGTGGAGTACTACTACTATTGGGGTGGTCTACTAGAAATATTCTTCGGTTGCAGACTCCATGATATCTGCTCCAGCTTCATCAACATAGTCACCATCACTATCATCTGGATCCGAGTCGGTGTCTTCAATGATGATGTAGTCTTCTGGGCAAATCTCCTTGGGTTCTTCGTCTTCTTCTACTGGTGTAGGGCCTCCCATAAATATTCCAATCTTCTTGATCAGATCGCTAATACTTCAATTTCTTGTTCAAAATCTTCACGTGTAGCCTTGAGTTCTTCCTCCAGTTCCTTGATTCTTGTCTTTGCCTTCTTCAGGTCTATCATGTCGGCGCACATCTGGTTCTCCTGACGTCGAATGTGCTAGTTTAACTCCTGGATAAAAGCTGCAATGCATCTATCCTTTTTGGTGCTGATCATCTCCCAGTGCTCATCTTGGCGCCCACAAATCTAGTATATAGTATCCTTGAGATCATTGCGGTAGACTTCTCCAATGCGTCCCATGGCGATGTGAGCTGCCATGCTCTTTCCTATATTCCAAGTTGGTGCATCGAAAGAAAACTCTATGGGCTCAGTGACTGGCATGAACATCCTTCCTGGAACTTGAACTTGAATCATCCAGCGCTCTTCTTCAGGTAGAGTGGCATTGTAGGTTTCGGTGAAGCTTGGTACTCCTATGTTTAGGTATCTAGTGACTTCCTTCAAGTGACGTCCAAAGGGTGTATCTTCATTCGGTTGAGTGAACTTGTTCCTTGCATCTGCCATCCTAAAAGTGTAGAAAAGATGAGAGGTCAGAAGAGAAGAGAGTGAGTAGTGATCTAGGTCTTTAGCTTAGTGCTCGTGTCCTACAGTCAGCGTGTGCTCTAATACCATCTTGTAGCGACCAAACCTCAAACGGTCCAATCTCTGTGCTCCGGTGTCATCCCTGGATCAGTAATGCTGACACCACACAGTACTTGAAGGATTTATAGCAGAGTAGCAATCACACGCTTATTACATCGAGTGTCAAAAGAGAACTTCTTATAATAAATATGGCTTAAGGCCATCTAATAACGATAACAGCGGAAGACTTTGAAGATAAGTGAGTCCATCAACTCCAACGGCATCACCGAGTATAGAACCACGACCTAAAACTGCTTAATTGTCGTCTAAAAAGTCTGCAACATTAACGTTCCAGCCCGAAAATGGGTCAGCACATGGAATATGCTGGCAATGTAACACATAGAGAGTAATGGAATGAAACAGCTATTCTATATGCATATTTGGCTGGTGGAAAGCTCTATGGTTACAGTTTTGCGTAAAGCCAATTTTTCTCTACTGCAAAGGAATAAATTTATTTAACTATCATGGTGGTTGTTAAACATTGAGAATGGTTGACAGCATTCTCAATCCCAATTAAACATCATCATTAAACAAACCCAGCAAAATTAATTTTTAGAGTAACATGTTGAGATTCACATGATAATCTAGGTACTAGGTACTCAAGATGTCCATAACCGGGGACACAGCTAACCATGATTAGTTTATACACTTTGCAGAGGTTTGCGCACTTTTCCCCACAAGACTCGATCTCCTCCATTGGATTTCTCGCACTACATGGTGTTTGAGAAACGAATGACCGAGACATAGTCTTTCAGAAGCACTAGCACCTTACGATGGGTAGGCCGTACCACCTACATCCCCTACATCTGCTAGTCTACCACTGTAAGAGTTCGCACGGCATAGTCAACTATGCTAGAGCCCATAATAGCTTGTGGCTGCACATGGAAGTTTCTAGCATGAATAATCTCATGATCCCTTTGAGCCTGGTTGGCGGTCCAAAGAAAACAGGCAATCCTGGAATACCCAGGTGCCTCAATCCAGCCAGATATGTGTTTAGCTTGCCACCTTAAGTAAACCATTAATTAACAAAGCTCACATCTGTCATGGATACACTCACCCAATCCACGTCTACTAGCATAGCATAGCAATAATAAGCAAACGTAGAGTAACTCCCAAAGGTTTGACAATAAACAGGTAATAGGTTCTACCTCAACTACTCCCCAAACCCACAATTTAATTAGATCCTAAAACATGCAAGGTGTGAGGATTGATCTAATGCAATAAAACTGGGTTGTAGGAGGTATGATCAAAGTGTTACTTGCCTTGCTGATGATCCGAGAAACCTAGCGATTCGAAGTAACAAGCGACGCACTCCGGGTACTCTATCGCAAACAAACAAGCATACAATAATTACTCAACTAATGCACAGGTAAAACTCAGATAAGAGATCTAACCAGAAAGTTCAATTTAAGAACTCCGGTTGGCAAAAAGAATCAAATCGAACGAAGCAACAAAAGACAAACGGCAAAAGAAACAATCTTCGTTTACTATTCTGAATCTAAGGCAATTTTGTTTACAGTGGCAAAAACTTGTTTAAGTTGGTTAAACGGAAAGAGGGTTTCAAGACAAAACTCCAGGCCCTTGAATCGCCTGATTCCGATAAACGAGCGAAAATATATACTAAAACGACAATATATCACAAAAATCGCTGATTTAATCCGAGAAAAAGAAAAACGACGAACGTTCGTTAAAACGAACGGACGGACGAACGCTCACTATTTAAATAAACCGGAAAACTGATCTATTTAAGAAAAAAACCAAAACTACAAAAACGACAAAACCGTCAAGAAACCGAACGGTTTTAAAAAACGGCGGCGGGATCGAGGTAAACCTCGGGCGGCGGCGGCTCCGGCGGCGGGCGGTGGCAGCGGGCG
>NC_041384.1:295207011-295357355 GCF_002162155.2 Triticum dicoccoides
GGCGACGCGGGGCGAAGGCGGCGGCGGCGGTGCGGCAAGGCGGCGGCGGTGAAGGCGGCGGCGGCGCAGCTAGGGTTTGGCGGGGGGGGCTTCCGGCTGGGCCTCCCCGGCTTTTAAAGCCGGACGGGCCTTAGTGTCCAGGTCGGACACGGCCCGTAGGTCGGTTGCACGTTTTTTTATAAATAGTTATGCTCAGAAAAAAAACAAAAGGACTACTAAACGGACTCCAAAAATCCCGAAATAAATTTTCCCTGGCTTCTAAAATCAAGCCGCATAGGATGAACATTTATTTGGGGCCTAAATGCAATTTTGAAAAAGCGCATTATTTCCTATTCAAATAAAATAGCAAATAAAACCAAATAAAATCTTGTTTGATTTTTTTATTAAATCCTCAATATTTCTTTATTTTGGGAAAGCCATTTTATTCCCTCTCTCATAATTTTTATAATTGAAATAATTGAAGATAAAATAAATAAAATCAAATGATCCTATTTTGAAAATTTGAGACAACTCAAATATGAAAATAACGAAATCCCCAACTCTCTCCGAGGGTCCTTGAGTTGTGTGAAATTTCTAGGATCAACCAAAATGCAATAATTATGATATGCAATGATGATCTAGTGTATAACATTCCAAATTGAAAATTTGGGATGTTACACACCATAGGGCTTAGACGGTGCAAACTGCTGGTTAGGGCGAGGCACTTCAAAGGATGGCCTCGGAATGAACCTGGGTGGCAGTGCCATGTTTGGAATCCACACCCGGCGCTTCTGAGATCCAGAGCCGGATGAAGAACCAAAATCACGAGAGTGCTTGCGTGAAGTGTCATAGTCAGACTGGCCTGTCTCAGCACTGATGGCTTTATTGACCAACTTCTGAAAGGAGGCGCACTCGTGCAGACGAATATCGTGGCGAAGCTCGGGGCTAAGTCCCTTGCGGAACCTTGCCTGCTTCTTAGCGTCGGTGGATACCTCTTCAGGAGCATATCATGCCAGATTCCCAAACTCACGACTATATGGATCCACAGTCAGTCTTCCTTGGGTGAAATTGCAGAACTCTTCCCTCTTGCGATCTGTGAGACCTTCCGGGATGTGATGCTCACGGAAAGCCTCACTGAATTCGGCCCAAGTAGTGATTTGGCCGACCGGGCGCATAGCCTCATAGTTTTCCCACCAAAGGCTAGCAGGGCCATCGAGGTGATAGGCAGCATAGGTAACCTTATCAGCTTCGGCTACGTTGGTAGAATGTAGCTTGTATGTGATGCTGCGGAGCCAGTCATCCGCGTCGAGGGGCTCGACAGAATGATTAAACTTTGGTGGGTACAACTTGATGAAGTCATTGATTGACACCAAGTCATTTCACTGATGGCGTGCAGTGTTCTGCTCAATCCACTCCAGCAAGCGGTTAGTCTCACGTTTGTTTCTTTCCGCCTCCAGTATAACTTCGGCCAGAGAAGGCGGGTGAGGCAGATTTTCACCCCTAGCTGCACTGGCTTCTCCCTGCTCCGGGGCAGCAGGGTTGCTACGGGTGTTGACCATCCTAGGCAAAACAAGACAACGATTTAGACAAGGATGGCACAAACTTAGCAAGGAAGTGCAGAATGTAATGGATAACATGGAATGCTAAGATGTTCATTGCACGACATGGTAATATAGAAACTGCCATATATATACCATTGGTCATACACACTGTACATAGTTTAGTACAAGCCCAGGCTAGAGTACAACTACGGTGAAAGACATTACATCTCATTGAAGGCATTCCAAGCTCCTATACATTATTTTTCTACACCTCCGGAGCGTGATACACACCAAGTCGTATCCCACGGTCACGCAGGACTGTGGAGAATACAACTATTACAGTACTAGTGAAATTACTACTAGCTCAGATGGGTTTGTAGTAATCCTCATAAAAGTCACCACCAAAGCCTAGAAGTGGAACATGATCATCTGGGAACAGACGGTCCTGCGGAGCTTGCGGATCATAGGGACTTGGATGTGGCCTTGGTCCCACAGGCGGTGGCAGACGGGGACCACGAGGAGGGGTGATGCCTCCTACATCATGCCACTCCATACAATCTGGCAATCCAGACCGCACAGGGTATAGGTCCCTCAGGTCCATGTATCCTGCCTGTACCGCAGGTGCAAACCGAGTCAAAGTGGCCCAGTGATCAGCACGTGAGTTGAAAAGCTCCATACGCAAGGCCCGATTTTCACGGTCCTTATCCTCGAGCATCTCGGCAGTGGTGCGGAGTAGTGACTCCTCATGTGTAGAGTCATAGTACAAAGCCTGATAGTACCCACTGTGCTCCAGGAAGTGAGGCTGGCATGTAACGGAAATCGGTGTTCTGAAGCAAGGCAGTCCTAGCTCGAATGATAGTCATCATTGAGTAAGCTGCGTACTGCACAGACATCTCAATAGTGACCCCAAGTCCATAGGAACAGTGAAGGGGTTCAGTGGCTCTTGGATAAGAGGGATATATCCTGACGGTACAAAGGTACTGGCTCTGGTTGAAGTCTCTGAACTGCTCCTTGACGGTATATTCCGGATACCACCGATAGCTTAACTCGACCATCACTCGAACCAACATGGCCGTGTGGCCGGGCACAACGAGGCACCGGGTCAGACGAACCATTTGGTTCAAGGAACGGGTGGCCATCTGAAAGCATAGAATAATGCAAAGCCATTAGAATTTTCTAGGGGAAATCGGACAGCATAACAGCTGTAAATGCTCAGAAAAAGATTTGAGACATCCACAACAGTTTGCAATACCACTCAACAACATCATATCAAGGTTCTGATTCAACTGGCAACATACTAAAAGTAGTAGAAACTGTACTAAGGCTTGTAACAACAATCCTATAAGCTACTACGGATTACTAACATGTGAACCTGATAGAAGGAGAGAGCCTAGCCGTTAAGCCACGTAGAATGAGAAGAGAATGACTCAGATCAGAGGGCATAAGGTAAAGGAGTAAAAGAGCCTTACGTTCCCTCCCACAATCAATCCCCCTACATATAACTAAAGCAATTCTAGACTCGACATCGACCAGTTTGGCTCAACGAACCTACAGGCAGTCCGACTCTGATGCCAACGCTGTCAGGACCCCGATTCCAAGTCACATCGATCTAGCCGGTAACACCTCATATCACATTGCGGCCTCACGCACGGTATCCCCACGGGTGTCGCCTTACCATTTCCCGGGATCGTTTGTGCCTTTTGGCTCACGTATATGATAGTGTCGCTAGTATCCATATGACAGAGAACCCGGGCCGACATGGCTAGTCATGAACCCAAAGCGGCACAGACCTATGGAGACAGGCATACATGAATCACATCGAGCATGTCGGTCAATAGCATGTGAATCTGGGCTGTAGCACTGGGCTAACAGGACTCCGAGGAACCCGGGCTTTAGCACACTAGTCAGGACTCCGGATGTCACCGCGTGACATTTCCCCGAAGGGACAGACATAGGAACGAAGTGAAACACATGCTGGCCAGTCAAGCATCCTGAGCAGTAGTGCTGGGCTAGCAGGACTCCGGTGAACCGGCCTGTAGCGGACTACTATGGATCAAGGAGCACTAGACTACATTTCCCCATAAGAGAGGCTGCCAAGGATAAACAACTAGATTGTTGGAGCCCACACATACCAAGCATTTCAATCATACACATAATATGCTCGATATGTGCAAATACAACATGGCATCACAACAAAACTCTACAACTCAAGTACTTTATTTAAAGGCTCCGGAGAGCCATACATAACATGTTCATAAAGGTAGGGGTCACATGAGCCGACACTCAAGTCATACAAGCATAGAAGCACATGCGGAAGCAAATAGTCTGAGTACAAACACTAGAAAGAAAGAAGGTTTGTCGAAGCCTCTCTATCTACATAAGGACCTCCATGGCCAGGATCACCACCTGGGTGGCAAGTTACTCATCGACGTCAAGGTCTACATAAAACCCATCGAAGGGGGCGGTGTTGTCGTTTGAAAACAATAATTAAAGCAAACATGACTACAAAGGTACTCAGCAAGTCTTACAACAGAACCTACTATACATGCTCATTCTCAAGAAGGTGGTGGAGTTATTGCAGCAAGCCAGCCTTGACACTTGGCTAAGCTATCCTATGAGACACCACTAGTAAAATAGTTTTTGCACGCGATTCCACTAATCACCAACACCATACTCCACTAGGAATCCTCCCTCGACATCCTACGAGAGAGCCATCCTCGGTACTCACACTTATCTTGAGTCTTTTAGTAGTAACCATTAACTTGTCTATGAACTATATAGGCAACCAAGTAGTCCTTTACCGCGGACGCGGCTATTCCAATAGTTTTATACCCTGCAGGGGTGTACTTCGTCACACATGTTTCCACCACTTAGCGTCTGCACACGACATGTGCTCGGCAGACTTCAAGCGAAAGCCGACGTGGGTGTAGACCACGACCTGACTAACCGCACAAGTCTCTAGTCCAGGTTTATCGCCTATTCTAGTTCCATATGCAAGGAAATCTGGCCGGGTGTCCTCAACGGCCCCAAACGACGTGTGCAGGGTTCCCGAGACACCGAACGGGCGACTCGGTACACCGTGCCACGGTGTATCTACCGCATCATAGCCCACCCCTAGGGTCAGCACTACGCACGGCCGCCAACACATAGCCTACAGACACCAGAAATTAGTTGCAACTCCTGGACAGAGGACGAGAGGGGTCAATAAGTCGAGCGGGGTCATATTTCAGGGCCCAATGTGTGGTAGTAGCTGAATCTTAAATCACGCATACAGATCTCAGTTCTTATGGACGGCCTCAATGAAACAACCCACCATGTACTCCTACATGGCCTCTCATCGATACCTTTACCAAAACATGTTCAACACATCCCTCACATTACCGATATAATCATTTCACTCTAGCCCATCACCCAGATGAACCAGACCTGACACAACTCTAAGCATAGTAGGCATAGCAAGGTAGGAAACACACATACATGGCTCAATCAACTCCTACACATGCTAGTGGGTTTCATCTAGTTACTGTGGCAATGACAGGTCATGCAGAGGATAAGGGTTCAACTATCATAGCACACAACAGTTTGAAACGTTGTTGTCTTATTGCAGTAAATGAGAGAAGAGGCGAGAACATGGGATTGTATCGATATGATCAATGGGGCTGCTTGCCTGATGGAGTGGCAGTAGGGTACTGCCCTTTAGTTGGATACTCGGAGATATCCTCGGAGGTAGAACCTACCACGAAGACACCACAGAATATAATCAACACATGGCAATATGCAACAATATGATGCATGCTATGACATGGCAAAATGAGGTGTCCTGCCTAATGCAATGTGAAACAAGTTGGAATGGGTCCATTTGAATCAAAGATTCAAATGGTAGCTTAAGTTCTTATGCATTATAAGTGTATTAGCTTGTTTCACCTAAACAATAAGGTTAAATAGTTTTGTCATGCATGAAACCATTACAGATGGAAAGATTGAAATTTTTTGATCATTTTTCATATATAATTTGTTGGATTTGGAGCTATGGTTGATTTTCTATGATTTTTAGAAGTTTAGACTATTTTCTGGAATTTCCTATATAAGAATAAATCCAGAAATTAAATAACTGCGTCAGCACTGCGTCACTGTGATGTAGTGAGTCAAAGGCGCCAGCCCAGGTCAAACCTGACGGCTGGGACCCACACGTCAGTGAAACAACTAATTAACAGGGTTAGGTTAACACTAACTAAACTATCAGTGGGGCCTGGGCCCGCATGTCAGTGACCTAAACTAACTAAAATTATTTAGTGCTAACCGTAGGTTAATTAGCAGAGGGGGGCCCCACTTGTCATAGACTCAGGGGGAGTCAACCTGGGCCCACCCAGTCAAAGTCAATGGGTCAAACCCGCCGGCGTTTAGCCGCCGGCGAGGCCAGACGTGGCGGTGGAAGTGCATCTACGCGTTCCGGCGACCAAATGGGCGGCGGAGAGCATCTGCGTGTTGTTGGGAGCAAGCCGCAGCATTTGGTGGTAGTGGTTGGGCTCGGGGTTGCCGGAAATGTCGCCGGTGATGAGCTGTGCGGCTGCCGGAGTCGGGTGAAGATGAACCCGAGCCTATAGGGCACGGCGAGGCATGTGGGGTGGTGTGTTGGGCTCCTGGGATGCGGTGAGCATGTTGGACACAGTGGTGTGGCCAGTGGGTGGCCGGAGGATCGTCAGTGACGAGCTCCGTGGCGGCGGGTGCTCGGGTGAGCATGGTGCGGTGCACACGGGGCAGGAGGGAGTTAGTGGAGAGGGGGAGGACGGAGCTGGGCTCACGGCGATTGGAGCAAGCGTTGAAGCGGGCTCGGGGAAGGCCGGAGCTGAGCGGGGCGACGATGGCGATCTCGGCGGCCGGAGTTGGGGGCGGCAGCGGTGGCGCATATGGCAGCGGCGAAGACGACGAACGGCGGCTGCCGCCGGTGGAGAAGAGGCGGCGAGGCTTCGGCGCTCGGGGCGGCGCTGGATGGGCCCCGCGGGCTCGCGCCGGGCCTGGGCGGGCCGTGCGGCTGGGAGGCGCGGTGACGACAGGGCGGCGCGGACACGTGGCACGGCGGGGTTTGCGCGGGAGGCGGCGGTGACGACGTGTGAAGCCGTGATTGGCCGGGACATGGAGGTTGGACATGTCCGGCGTGGTCGGACATGTCCGGCGGCGCGAGGAGGAAGATGCTAGGGTTTCGACCGCGAATTTTGGAGGGGGAGGTGTTTATATTGGTAGAGGGAGCTAGGAGAGTCCAAATGAGGTGCGGTTTTTGGCCACGCGATCGTGATCGAACGACCGAGATGATGGAGCAGGTTTAGGTGGGTTTTGGGCCACTTTGGAAGGGTGTTGGGCTGCAACACACATGAGTCCTTCTCGGTCCCTCGGTTAACCGTTGGAGCATCAAACGAAGTCCAAATGGCACGAAACTTGACAGGCGGTCTACCAGTAGTAAACCAAGGCCGCTTGGCAAGTCTCAGTCCAATCCGGAAATGCTTAATCCCCACGCATGAGAAGAAGGTAGAAATGACCACCAGAGGAGAACGGAGCACCGGAATGCGAAACAGACAACGGGGAAAATGCTCGGATGCATGAGACGAACATGTATGCAAATGAAATGCACATGATGACATGATATGCAATGCATGACACGCAAGCAATGACAAGGCAAACAACAGCGAATAACTGGACGACCCTGACACATTGGTCTCGGGGCGTTACAACACTCCACCACTACGAGAGTATCTCGTCCCGAGATCTAGAATGGCACCGGAGGGACAACGGAAGAGAAAGAGAAGAGGTAAAACTAAGTTGCTTCTTTGACAAACGAGTGAAACCAAAGAACCTTGCGAGGTTGAACAGTTTCGAAAAAAGAATACAACGAAGGTGAACCAACTCGAAAACACTCTGTTAGAAAAGAGGGACAAAGAACATTGCGAAAAAAAAACCTGAGGTTGAAGGGCAAGATATATATTGAAACCACTCCAGTTAAAACAAGATAGAGAAGGATTAAGGATGATATAATTTGGACAGCATTCCGACTGTAAATGGAAGGAATTGAACATGAATTTGACAAGATTAGGGGATACTTGATGAAAACAACAATACACTGCCTCCGGAACTATTGAAAGAATGGCACAAAGGGTAAGAACGATTTCAGGCGGCAGTCCGGTTGAGAAGGGAGGCAAAACTTGACAGGATGGGAAGAACTCGAAAGGCAGGAACGACACTCCGGATAAAAGGATAAGGACGAAAAGGAGACGATCCTGACAAAGCAAGAAGATGGGTTGGAGAGAGCAACATCACAATGCCTCCGGGACAAAGGGAAAACAAGGTCTTGAGAGAGCACGGTTACAACAAATGTTAGAACGGATTTGTTGGAAAACCGACAACGAAAAGAATAAGCTTGATATGGTCTTAAGGAATACATCTCAAATCATGAGGTGACCACCTGCCACTCACGGGAAAAGAATTTGGATTGATATGAACAAGGAGACAAGAAACTTATTTCCCCGGGAGGATAAAGAAGAACTTGGCTCATTAGTAAGCACCGTAAATAGCAACAATCCTTAGGGAGGGCTTTAGGTGAAATATAACCCAAGATAATTCCAACGAATAGGTTGATGGATTTAAAATATCTCATACTTGATAACTTGTGAATCATGAAACACGAAGGAAAATTATCAGGAATGACATAACACCACCTCCAATAATGCGGAAGAAATAATTGCACTCCGGATAGCAAGATGAAGACAACTTGAGCTACTTAGAAAAGAATGTCGATGAACACTTCAGAGAGGAATTAAATCCTTGATGAACCAATCATGTAGAGCCTCCATGAATAATTCTGTTAAACAATAGGATGATCAAACGGAAGGAAAAAGAAGTTGAAAACACAAGGTGAATCCTTGTAAAGATTTTTGATAGATCTCCGTGATTACATAATTGCGAGAGCTTGGGACTCCGGGAAAGAAAGATGATCACTTGAAACAAAGAATAAGTATGATGAACCACTCCGGAAAACATGAATTAAATAAACTCGATGAAACAAGAATAAGAATTACATTATGCATAGCCTTCACCAATTTAAAATTGATGACAAGCAATGGAATTGACATACTACTTATTCTCGTAGAAAGGATTAAGATAGATATAGCGTCAACTTGAGAATGCCTTCAACGAAACCCCGGTAGAATTTGAAAACACGAATGAATTGATATGATACATGAAGGAAGAAAAACTCTTGAACGAACCACCGTAAGAATTGAAAAAGAATGAATAAAACATGAAGAAACACCGGGAAGAATTAGCAATTAAACAAAGATGCTTGAGAGAATTTAGATCCATGAGAACGAAGAGATGACGACCTGATTAGAGAACACTTGAATGATGCACCGGTAAGATTTAGAGAAAGAGAGTTGAAAGCTGAGAAAGAATAATCCTGAACTGATGGACTCCGAATAACAAACTGAGAAGACTCTTGCATTGCTCCGGATGGGTGAAAAGAATTGTGACAATCGAAAACGATTATGAGAGGATGGAAACAATCTCGAATGACGAATCATGAAGAGAATGGAGCAAGGTTGAAAGAAGAATGTTCTTCGGTCTTCAAAATATGAGAATGACAATGAGAAACACCATCAAGAATCATTTAGGCACTCTGGAAGAATCAAAACGAAGAGGTTGAGCCAACGATGAAAAGAATTTGAAAGATCTTGGAGAAAACATTTGACTAATGATAAATCATTCTTACGTCAAACTTCGAAAAGAAATTTGAGGATAGCTCCGGGAAAATAAGAAGAGTCAGGTGACATCCTGGGAAAAGACCTGTGGGTTAGGGCCCACTCAAAAGAAACACCATTGTGGGATTTAAAAGAGAGAATTCACCGATTGAACTAAATGGCTTGAATGAGATAAACAACCTCGAAATAGGTTGAACGGATCTTGAATGACAAGACGAGCCTTTTGAGAAAGCTTTGAGCACGCCGGAACAAATGAATACTGAGAAGTGAATGATTAAGAATTTCACCGGCATGAGAACGCATTGAAATGAGGAAAAGGGTATGATCAACACCAAAAGCTTGATTTGAATCCACCGGAGAAGAAAAGAATGACGAATGACGAACTTGTGGCTCCGTTAGTATCTTCATGAGAATCACCGGATAAGAACATTGAAGGAAAAGAATGGAGAGACTTCACATCAATAAGATGGATACTTGATCAAGAAATCTGAATCCTTCAAGAAAACAAAGGTGGGTGGGTGGGAAAACACTGTTGAGAATGAAACTAACACCGTTCAGAAGAAATGATAATTGATCTTGCTGATGTTAAAATGATCGGATCCACTTGAAGAGAAAACACGCCGGTGAAAAGGATTGACAAGACAATCTTGATGATCAAGAAGGATTGGTATCCACATCGGTGTATGAGAACACCATTTGGGGAAGGTATGGAATCAACACTTGACATTGAAGCAACTCGAATACCCCAACTCAAAACAAAACAAAGGATTGGCTTGCAGAATAAGCCGGAACAAACACATGATAGAGATTTTGTCCGAAGTTTTCGTGGTGGGGCCTACACGGGCTCGATCATACAGCACCATCGTGTACAAGGCAGTGCACATAACATAAGAAGCGTCCCCGAGTCGGCATAGCCAAGGACTCTTTAAGACATAACGAGACCACTGTAAAACCAACCGTGAATAGGCGGACCACTAGACGTCGAACCCCAATTTCAAATCATACATTTGTTGGAAAGATATCCTACGAGCTACTTGAATTCCCACCTATGAAACTCCCGAACCTTTTCGGTTATGCAATCAGGTGTTGGAGATATAGGGGAAGCATAATATCTCACCCAAAACTAGCAAATCCTACATCCAGCTGTATCCAGCCTTCAACACATAACCAAGAAACCTTCGGAAATCGTCTACCTCAACCTTCGAAAAGCATCCGTCATACGAGTTATGGCAATACTCCCAAACTCCCGCCCCAGTACTGGGTGGCGTCGAGGTTATCTCACCAACGAACTGCATAAAAGAGATTTCCGATGTCGGCGTACTAAAACTCAGGTATTCCAGAACTACAACAATAAAATTGTGACGACAACACCTCGGAGCTCAACTGCCCGGGACACTGCCACAACCCCTAAAGACAGGAGGCACCAAGAACAATGTTCTCATCACAAAACCATCGGAACGATTCCAAGATACCCGCATGATCCTAAAATTTTTTTTAGTGAAATTTGAGAAGAGAAGAGTCAAAACTCTATGCCAGGATGCCTTACCAGAGCGATGAGGAGACTGGGGAGTAAAAAGAATTCTTAAACTCTCCGATATATAATTCCTAAATGACTCAAAACATTTTTCTAGACTCAACTCATCCGCTAATTCGATCAAGCAATGGGGCTCCTAAGGTCGGGGAAGGCTCTGATTACCAACTTGTTACGCTCTCGATGCGGCTATATCTCCCACGTGTCGAAGCACGACTTAGAGGCATAACCGCATTGAAAGCAATGTCGCGAGTGAGGTAATCTTCACACAACCCATGTAATACATAAGGGAAAGAGAAACATAGTTGGCTTACAATCGCCACTTCACACAATTACATGAATAAAGCATTACATCATCCAAATACACTTAAGGTCCGACTACGGAACCAAAATAAAAGAAGAACCCCAAATGCGACAAAGGTCCCCGATCGACCCCAACGGGGCTCCACTACTGATCAACTAGAAAGAAACAACACAAAGGACAGGATCTTGATCAAGCTCCTCCTCAGCTTGGTTGCGTCATCTGCATGGACTCAACGGCACCTGCAAACTGGTTTTGGAAGTATCTGTGAGCCACGGGGACTCAGCAATCTCGCACCCTCGCGATCAAGACTATTTAAGCTTATGGGTAAGGTAAAAGTATGAGGTGGAGTTGCAGCAAGCGACTAGCATATATGGTGGCTAACATATGCAAATGAGAGCGAGAAGAGAAGGCAAAGCACGGTCGATAAAAGTATGATCAAGAAGTGATCCTAAAACAACCTACGGCAAGCCTAACTCCAACATCGTGTTCACTTCTCGGACTCCGCCGGAAAGAGACCATCACGGTTACACACGCGGTTGATGCATTTTAATTGAGTTAAGGTTCAAATTATCTACAACCGGACATTAACAAATTCCCATCTGCCCATAACCGCGGGCACGGCTTTCGAAAGTTCAAATCCCTGCAGGGGAGTCCCAACTTAGCCCATGACAAGCTCTTACGGTCAACAAAGGAATAGACCTCCTCCCGAGACATTCCGATCAGACTCAGTATCCCGGTTCTACAAGACATTTTGACAGGGTAAAACTAAACCAGCAACACCGCCCGAATGTGTCGACAAATCCCGATAGGAGCTGCACATATCTCGTTCTCAGGGCACACTCAGATTGTCTTAGGTACGGGTAGGCCAGCCCAGAGTTGCCCCTGGTGGCCACCGGCAGCTGACAGGTTGGACCAACACTCAGAGGAGCACTGGCCCGGGGGGGGGGGTAAAATAATGATGACCCTCAGGAGTGCGACTCCCAAGGGAAAAGAAAAGGCTAGGTGGCAAATGGTAAAACCAATGTTGGGCATTGTTGGAGGAGTTTTACTCAAGGCGAACTGTCAAGGCGTTCCCATAATAGCCCAAACGCGTAAGGAACGCAACATCCGGGAACATAACACCGATATGATGGAAACTAGGGCGGCAAGAGTGGAACAAAACACCAGGCATAAGGCCGAGCCTTCCACCCTTTGCCAAGTATATAGATCCATTAATTAAATAAGATATATTGTGATATCCCAACAAGTAAACATGTTCCAACAAGGAGCAACATCTCCATGTTCCAACAAGGAACAATCTTCAATCTTCACCTGCAACTAGCAACGCTATAAAAGGGGCTGAGCAAAGCTGTAACATAGCCAAACAACGGTTTGCTAGGACAAGGTGGGTTAGAGGCTTGGTTCAACAATATGGGTGGCATGATAAGCAAGTGGTAGGTATCGCAGCATAGGCATAGCAAAAGAGCGAGCATCTAGCAAGCAAAGATAGAAGTGATTTCGAGGGTATGATCATCTTGCCTGCAAAGTTGTCAGAGTTTACTGGATCCTCGAAAGCAAACTCAACGGGCTCCTCGTTAGCGAACTTGTCTCCCGGCTCTACCCAAACAAGACAAACAAGCAACAAGGACACAATCAACCACGTGCAATGCTCAAACAATATGATGCAAGGATGGTATGCTATGCGGGATGCAATATGTGATGCATATGCAAGATTTGACAAGGAATGCATGAACCTGGCCTCAACATGGAAATCCAAGTGTGCCACTGGAAAGATGAGATGAAATCGCTTGAAAACGATATAAAGATCACCAGAATCGGAGTTACGGTTTGGAAATGGCAAGCAATTCAAATATCGCATCGGTCTGCTATAAACAGCAAGTAGCCATCTAAATGCAACAAGACAAACATGCTACAGCACTCAAGCATGGCAACAAAATACATGGCAGGGATCCATTCATAAAGATTAACAAGAGACTAGCACTGAGCTACGGCCAAATCATCCATTAAGAGGTTCAAACAAGCATGGAAAAAATGCATTTGGCAAACAGATTTCAGACTTAGTGAAATTAACACTTGTCTGGAATTTCAGATCAGATAGCACTGTTTGGAGCATGAAAAAAATATGCTAAAGGACCTGAACATGGAAAAGTAAAACATGGCATGGAGCTACTAAAAGAGATTAACAAAAGTCCCTTAGTGACCTTGAGCCAAAAGGGATCAGAAAATACATTTGCAAGCATGAGAACATGGCAAAAACATAATCAGATCACAGACTTAGTGAAAAACTGGAGCATGCAAATCAGATATCAAGTAGGCATGTTTACGAGCTCGATGCACTCACTACAGAGCAAGGCATGACAATCTAAGCATGCACCCATCAAGAATACACATTATACAAGCTAGATATGGCAAGAACAATAATATAGCATGCACGGATCAACTACAACATCCTCGGCAAAATCGCTAACAAGTAGACAATCTGCCCAGATTCACGAAATAGCAAAAGTAGAGCTCGATTGACTCAAGCTAGGGTGCTCCATAATTGCAAACAAAGGCATGGATCGATAGATCACTAAAAGATTAACAAAACATCCTTACTGATCATCCTCAAAAGAGGCACGGATCACTAGGAAACAACATGAACATATGGCATATTGATAAAACAGATCAAGGACTTAGTGGAATTGATAAGTCCCTGAAATCAGCATTAACGAATGCACCACTTTGCAAGCTTGTGCTAGTCACCACACACATCACAAAAATACATGGATTGCACCTCTGGAAAGATGGCAAAGTATATAACAAAATACATGTAGAGCTCAGGGCATATCATGCACACATTAATCATGGCAAAAATGACAAATAGATATTTGGAGCAGCAGATCTGGCAACTATCTCAAATAGCACTCTTCAAACAACATTTCAGGCATCAATATGAGCTCAAATGAAAATGATGCAATGGGATAAAATGATGTACTCTCTGAGGCGAACATTTTGATATGATATATGCCCAAAACGGAGCTACGGATGCAAAGTTACGACATGATGAACATGGGCATTTGAAACATGGAAAACTCGGGGACTTAGTGAAAAAAAATAGACCTCCAGATCTAGCGTTCATCCGGCGCGCGAACCGAGGTACGGACGGAAACACTGTAGCTGGCCGGATTTGTCGGGGAAGAAGAAGCAGCCGCCGGCGGGAGGATGGGGTGGCCAGATTCAGCGGCCGGCGATCGGATCGGGGCGCGGTGAGGTCCGGCGAGCAGGGTGGCGGCCGCGGGAGGCGTGAGTGAAGGCGGCGACGATGGCCGGCTGTGGCGCGGGGCGGAGCTCCGGAAGGTGCCGCGGTGGCCGGCGAGCACCTAGCGGTGGTGGCGGCGCATATGGTGGCGGCGAAGACGACGAACGGCGGCTGCCACCGGCGGAGAAGAGGCGGCGAGGCTCGGGCGCTCGGGGCGGCGCTGGATGGGCCCCGCGGGCTCGCCCCGAGCCTGGGCGGGCCGCGCGGCTGGGAGGCGCGGTGAGGACAGGGCGGCGCGGACACGTGGCATGGCGGGGTTGGTGCGGGAGGCGGCGGTGACGACGTGTCAAGCCGTGATTGGCCGGGGCGACGTGGAGGCTGGACATGTCTGGCGCGGTTGGACATGTCCAGCGGCGCGAGGAGGAAGACGCTAGGGTTTCGACCGCGAATTTCAGAGGGGGAGGTGTTTATATAGGTAGAGGGCGCTAGGAGAGTCCAAATGAGGTGCGGTTTTCAGCCACGCGATCGTGATTGAACGACCGAGATCATGGAGCAGGTTTAGGTGGGTTTTGGGCCACTTTGGAAGGGTGTTGGCTGCAACACACATGAGGCCTTCTCGTTCCCTCGGTTAACCGTTGGAGCATCAAACGAAGTCCAAATGGCACGAAACTTGACAGGCGGTCTACCGGTAGTAAACCAAGGGCGCTTGGCAAGTCTCGGTCCAATCTGGAAATGTTTAATCCCCACCCACGAGAACAAGGTAGAAATGACCACCGGAGGAGAACGGAGCGCCGGAATGCGAAACGGACAACGGGAAAAATGCTCGGATGCATGAGACGAGCTTGTATGCAAATGAAATTCACACGATGACATGATATGCAATGCATGACACGCAAGCAATGACAAGGCAAACAACATTGAATAACTGGATGACACCTGGCACATTGGTCCCCGGGCGTTACAGTGGGCCTGCTAGGTGGCGTCAGGTAAGCCTCTACTTTGCTTTGTTTCTTTTCTATTTTTCTGTCAGTTTGTGGATTTATTAAAAATAGTTAGGCACTTATAAAAATCCTGAAAATAATCATAGGCTCTATTTAGATTATTTCCAACAGCCCACACTTATTTACAGAATTATTTGAGCATTTAAAATATTTTATAGCATTTAAATGCCGAAATGCAAATACTATATGAGTTAATCCAATGACCTTAAGATGTCCTAGAAAAATGTCCACCATTTTGGTCAAAGGTTTTAACCCAAAACAAAAATGGTGGACTTTTTAGAAGGGCATTTCAGGTTCATTGAAAAAGATTTTAGTAAACCCTAGTTGGTTTAAGGGGGGAGCTAGGGGTTCTATCATCCCCATTTCATTTTCTGGGAAATTTAAACAGGATGCTATCACTCTAACGCATCAACTAGCTATGGTGTGACATTGATCACCATAACATACATCAAGTGAATCACCTGATATCCCATTGTCGCCACATATATCCACGGCAAGACATACATCAAGTATTCTCAAGTCTTTAAAGACTCAATTCGATAAGATAACTCCAAAGAGGAAACTCAATTCATTACAAGAGAGAAGAGGGGGAGGAGAAACATAAGATCCAACTATAATAGCAAAGCTCGTGATACATCAAGATCGTATCACCTCAAGAACACGAGAGAGAGAGATCAAACACATAGCTACTGGTACATACCCTCAGCCCCGAGGGACAACTACTCCCTCTTCGTCATGGATAGCACCGGGATGATGAAGATGGCCACCGGAGAGGGATTGCCCCCTCCGGCAGGGTGCCGGAACGGGTCTAGATTGGCTCTAGGTGGCTACGGAGGCTTCTAGCAGTGGAACTCCCGATCTATTGTGCTCTCGGATGTTTTTAGGGTATATGGAGATATATAGGCGGAAGAAGTACGTCAGGGGGGCCACAAGGGGCTCATGAGGGTGGAGGGAGCGCCCAGCGGAGTGGTCGTGCCCCCCTGCCTCGTGAACTCCTCGCTGATCCCCCGACGTGCACTCCAAGTCTTCTGGGCTTCTTTCCTTCCAAAAATGAGTTCCGTGAAGTTTTAGGTCAATTGGACTCCGTTTGATTTTCCTCTTCTTTGAAACCCTGAAACAGGGTATAAACAGAAACTGGCACTGGCTCTGGGTTAATAGGTTAGTCCCAAAAATGATATAAAAGTGTATAATAAAGCCCATAAACATTCAAAACAGTAGATAATATAGCATGGAGCAATCAAAAATTATAGATACGTTGGAGACGTATCAATCCATATACTTGGTAAAGGGTGGAAGTCTTGGCCTTTTGCTCGGTGATTTGTTCCACTTTTGTCGCCCTAGTTTCTGTCATACTGGTGTTATGTTCCTTGATTTTTGTGTCCCTAACACAATGACAGTTTATGGGCCCCTCTTGACAGTTCGCTTTGAATAAAACACTTCCAGCAAGGCACAACATTGGTTTTACCGTTTGGCTAATAACAACTAAAACTTGCATAGGGAGTAATTAACCCGAGGATTCTTAATCAATAACCCGGGCCAGTGCTCCTCATGAGTGTTGGTCCAAACTAGAGCACCATGCAGGACCGCCTGTCGGTGGAACAAACCTCGGTTATGTTTCCCAAATGTGCACATGCACAAGATCAAGATTGGAGCACCAGCTCAAGACGAAGATTGAAGAACCAAGAGAATTGAAGAACCAACATGTAGCTCAGAGAGATCGAGATCGGGCCAAAGGAACATGATATCGGCAAGAGAAGGGCCTCCCTCTCCCGGCAGGCGATCCCGACAAGGGGCCAGGCCACCACTAGAAGCACCCAGCCAAGACTTCCCAGCAGCACCTGCTGGGGCTTGCGGGGCCTAAACCACCCCACCAACCACGCAAGAACAACCCACATCGTCAATCAATGCAGTGTCAATACGCAAGGTGATTAAGTGGTAGAATTTGCCACATGGCAGCCAACTCCTACAGAAGAAACCCACAAGTTGGCAAGAAAATAGGTACGGAGCTGGAAAGATAAACCTGGCAGGCCTTGCTATAATATTAGTGGGTAATGACTGTTTTTTCACTGTGGTGACCCCTTAATATATAGAAGGAGACCCATGGCAATCATAGGAGGTTTTTTTAGAGGTTTGGAAACTTGACAAAACCCAAGCCACCATACGCTTGTGGTTACCGTAGCCTCGAGGCATGCCTTGCTGGCAAACTATACCACACTCCACCACGTTCATTTCCACCATCAATCCACCAAAGCAGGAGTTGGGTTTTACGCCTGAGGGAGCCCGAACCTGGGTAAATTGCTTGTGTGCTCTCTGTTGTGCTGCCGTGCGCTAGTCTGCTCTTTGTGCAACGCGACGTCCCCCGCTGAACCAGCAAGGGGCCGCCCGGTCCCATAGGTGGCCGAGGATATCCCGCGACATATTTGGCGCGCTAGGTAGGGGGCTCGCTTGTGCGAACTTGAAAGCATACGCAATGGGTCATCTTCATCGCCATATTCCTCATCGGCGACGCCATCGACCATGGCGCCTAAGAAGAAGAAGTCCGGCCTTTTGGCCCAGCCATCTACCTCGAAGGCTCTGACGCCCGCGGCCCTAGACGCCACCACGGGTGCGGGGACAAGTGAGGATGTGAGCGCTGCTGGGGGCGAGGCACGCGCAAGTGGCACCATCGCCACACCCCCTGCGGCAGGCACAGGGGCTGAAGGCGTCAGAGGAGAATAACTTCAGCAGCGTGTCGACGGTCAAGCTCCACAAGGTATGGACGGGAGGGTGACTCCACTTACATCCCCTCCTCCCACCGATTGACCCGCAGACCCTCGAGCGCCACCACCGCGCGACCCCGCTACCCAGGTGGCCGCCCCACTTCAACGCGGGCGTGCCACCACCGTCGCCACCGCGGGCACTATCAGGAGCTAGGCGACGGTGCGGTCGAGGTCATCAACTTCTATGCCAAGCACAACCACAGAGGCTATGGTGTGGGCCCAGCTGCTACTAAGGTTCCCGCCAGCAGATGAGCAAATGCATGAATGGCGTGCCACCATCCAGAGTCTCCTTGGTTTCACTGAGACTGGGGGCTTGCAGCGCGCCGGCCCGCCATGACCTCCCCAAGTGACGACGACTGCTCGTACTGCTAGCCAAACAGAGTGGGTTGTCCCTACCGTGTAGTCCCCACCACGGTAGCAAGCATAGCCCTGCCTTTACACGCGAGTTGCGGCAAGTCCGCTGGCCGTCCGTCCGCACGTTCAAGCCGGATATACCCGAGAAGTACGATGGGAGACTGAACCCGACAGAGTTCCTGAGCATCTACACCATCGCTATTCAGGTTGCCGGGGAAGAGATGAGAAGGTGTTCACCAACTACTTCCTGTTGGCTCTCACGTCCAACGTGAGATCTTGGCTCATGCACGTGTCGCAGAACTCCATTTCATCATGGGCAGAACTGTGCCACGAGTTCATCGGTTCCTTCACTGGTGCCCACCAGGAGCCCGGCAGGCCCAACGACCTACAGCTTCTCTGGCAGAAGGAAGGAGAAACTCTCCGTAAGTATTTACAAAGATTCAGTAAAGTCCATAGGAATATTCTGAATATCCATCCTGCAGCTGTTATAGCAGCCTCCGAGTCCAGTGTGCGCAACCATCGCATTCGTTCTAAGATGAATGTGAGGTTGCCCAAGACTGTGAAGGAGTTGTACACACTAGTGGATATGTGTTCTCGGATGGAGGAAGGAAGGAAGTTGCCCGGAGAGGAGGATTGCATCAATGTTGATTCAGAAGAAGAAGATGATTCAACTGGTGAAAGAAAGGGTAAGCAGGACAACAAGAAGCCAAGAGATAAGACATTGATGATTTTAGAAGGTTCTGGGACGCCTAGTACTGGCAAGAAGGCCAAGGCCGCAGCCCTCGGCAAGGAAGTTGTCGTGTCCACTGCTTGCCAGGAATCCACTACAGCGGAGAAAGCCGGGAAACGTGAAGGGCCGTACTGCAAGATCCACCGGACCAAAGGCCATGACCTCCATGAATGTTATCAAGTTGAGCAACTTTTCAAGAGACAGAGAGCAGAGTATGATAAGCGTGATAAGGAGAAAGGTCAGAATGCTGCTGGCGGAAAGGGCTAAGGCGGTGAAGCAAATCGTCCTGGCAAACCCTTTCGGAACCAAGGAAAACTTGCTAGGAGCCAAGAGAAGCAAGCCTGTGATGATTGAGTGATGGAGGGAATGAAGAGCAAACCAATGAGTAGGAATTTCAGAAGGCCACTGACGCCCTATTCATTGATGTGGGTGCGTCCTTGCACTCCTCCCATCGCTAGCTCAAGCGATGGGCAAGAGAGGTTAATGTTGTGGAGCCTACGCTAGAGGCCCGGAAGCTGCTCAAATGGTCCCACACGCCCATCATCTTTGATGAGGAGGACCACCCTTGCCGCACCACCGCGGTAGGGTTTTTGCCGTTGTTGGTCTCCCCAACAATTCGCAACCTCAAGGTCACAAAGATGTTAGTGGATGGCGGGGCCGGGTTGAATCAGATGTCCCCAGTAGTTATTAATAAGCTTCGGATAGGAGAAGAAGAGCTCAAGGTTACCAGCACGTTTCAAGGATTCAATCCTGGCAGGAGCCGTCCCAAGGGAAAGATTACATTGCCGGTGACGTTTGGGGGAGAGCTTAACTATAGGACTAAGAAGGTTGTGTTTGATGTGGTTGAGCTCCCCCTACCGTATAATGGGATTCTGGGACGACCGGCCTTGGCTAAGTTCATGGCAGCATCCCATTATGCTTACAACACCTTGAAGATGCATGGGCCATTGGGAGTCATCACCATCCCATCAGAAGAGAAGGATGAAATCATCTGTGGGCATAGGATGTACCGGGATGCCGTCACAGCAGAGTTGCGGCAGCAAAGGTCCTCGCCAATGAAAGCAAAGGAAAGAAGAGGGATTTTAGGACCTCGGGCAAGGAGTCAGGGAAGCGTGTCCCCTCCGAGTGCATGGCACCCGTTGACGACGTTCCGAAGTGCTCCAACAGCAAGAGATCCAAGATTGCAGCACCCCATGTGAAGAAGGTCCTGACAGGGCTGGCTAGTGTTGATGGTACTGTCACCGTCAGTGCCGCCTTTGATGACAAATAGGAAAGCGGGCTTGTTTCCTTCCTGCAGGCGAATATGGATTTGTTTTCCTGGCAACCATCTGATATCCCCGGTGTTCCCAGGGAGGTAATCGAGCACCACCTTGCTCGCTGCCCACATGCCCGACCCATCAAGTAGAAAGTTAGGAAGGAAGCCTTAGAGCGGCAGTAGTTCATTACCGAGGAAATCAAGAAGTTAGAGGCAGCTGGATTGGTCAGAGGAGTACTGCATCCGACATGGTTGGCAAACCCAGTGGTAGTTCGGAAGGCGAATATGAAATGGAGTCTTTGGATTGATTTCACAGATCTCAATAAGGCTTGCCCGAAGGACCCATTCCCCTTGCTGCGCATTGATCAGATTGTGGACTCTACTTCAAGGTGTGATCTGCTCTCCTTTTAGGATGCATACTCCGGATATCACCAGATCTTCATGTACAAAGAAGATGAGGATAAAACATCATTCATCACTCGATGTGGTACATACTTCTTTGTCCGCATGCCTTTTGGATTGAAGAGTGTCGGATCTACTTTTGCAACAGCAGCCCAGATTGGTTTTGAGCCACAACTGCACAGAAACATAGGAGCCTATATGGATGACATTGTGGTCAAAACCAAGGATAAGGCCATCCTTATCTAGGATTTGGAAGAGACATTTGCTAATTTGCGCAAGATCAACTTGAAGCTTAACCTAGAGAAGTGTGTGTTTGGTGTTCCCTCTGGCAAGCTACTTGGATTCTTCGCGTCCCATCAGGGGATTCAAGCCAACCCCAACAAGATCAAGGACACTGAGCAAATCCAAGCATCAAGGACAGTTAAAGATGTGAGGCGCTCGACGGGATGCGTTTCCGCGCTAAGCAGATTCATTTCCAAGTTTGCCAAGCATGCCTTGCCATTCTTCAAAATTTTGAAGAAGACATGGCCTATGAAGTGGACCCCGGAAGCAGATACAGCCTTGCAAAAGTTGAAGACTTACCTATCATCTGTACCTACCTTGGTTGCAGCCAAACCTCAAGAGCCATTACTGCTTTACATGGCGGCAATCAAACAAGTGGTCAGTGCAGTGTTGGTAGCATAGCGTGAACTGGATGAAGCAGAGAGCTGCCAGTCCGCGGTAGAGTCAGAAGGGGATCAGAATAGCAGTAAGCACGACAATGAGTGCAACCCCAAGGACGCGTCAAGGAAGAAAGTTGTGCAGCACCCAGTGTACTTCGTCAGCTCCTTCTTGCAAGGGGCTAGATCAAGGTACTCTGGTGTGCAAAACTTGATCTTTGGCCTCGTCATGGCCTCAAGGAAACTGCACCACTACTTCCAAGCCCATGAGATCACGGTCGTTACTCGTTTTTCGTTACAAAGGATACTCCGAAACCCTAAGGCTACTGGTAGAATAGTGGAGTCAGCTTTGTAGTTATCGAGCTTTGGTTTGAACTTTGAGAGCACTTCAACCATTCAAAGCAAGCCACTGGTAGATTTTATTGCAGAATGGACGCCAACCCCTCATGAGGAAGGAATGGAAACAACTCTCCTCGGCAAGGAATCACCCCAAGAATGGATTATGTATTTTGATGGTGCTTTTTGCCTACAAGGATAAGGAGCTCGCGTGCTACTTGTTTTCCCCTCCAAGGAGCACATGAAGTACGTCATCCAAATGCACTTTGCCCGGGAAGAAGCCACCAACAATACAACTGAGGATGAAGGGCTCCTTGTTGGGCTCAGGATTGCATCAGAATTGGGAATCAAGAAGCTAATCATTCGAGGAGATTCACAATTGGTGGCAAGACAAGTACATAAGGATTATCAAAGCCCATTGATGGAAGCATACGTTGAGGATCTAAGGAGGTAAGAGGAGCGGTTTGATGGGTTGCAAACAGAGCACATACCCCGTACGGAAAACAGCATAGCTGATCACCTATGAATGTGTGCTACTGTAACGCCCCGGACACACCAGCCGGTGGTCGTTACTCTCGGAGGGATCTAGACTGGCCCCACAGATTAATACTAGTCTTTTCTGCACACTTTGTCCTCACTCATGCGCACCCGGGAGCAACTTCCCGGTCGGTCACCCATCCTGACACTACTCCAAGCTCAGCACACTTAACTTTGGAGTTCTGTCCGAATGGGCTCCCGAAAAAGAAGGAATTCCTTATTGATATGAGTAGTCTATCACCCCTAATAAGCCAGGCCATCACATACACCCCCACTTAGAGGAACCGACGTCCTCGTCGGGCCACAGGAATGTTCCCTCTTGGCACATACGTCTGTGCATCCAGTCCGGTACATGTGCCATGCCGGGTGCCACGACGCGTCACAAACGTCATGAACAACATGACTGCGCACCTGTCCGCAACCATCCGTGTAACCGCGAGGGTTGGCTCTGATACCAACTTGTAACGCCCCGGACACACCCGCCGGTTCGTTACTCTTGGGGGATCTTGACTGGCCCCATAGATCAATACTAGTCTTTTCTGCACACTTTGTCCTCACACATGCGCACCCGGGAGCAACTTCCCGGTCGGTCACCCATCCTGACACTACTCCAAGCTGAGCACGCTTAACTTTGGAGTTCTGTCCAAATGGGCTCCCGGAAAAGAAGGAATTCCTTATTGATATGAGTAGTCTATCACCCCTAATAAGCCAGGCCATCACAGATGCGTAGAAGCTTCCTATGGAACCAAGAACTTTTGTTCTCCACCTCTCTCAACCCTCCGTATCACCAACCACAATGGCCCGGAAAAGGAGAAAGTTGGACTACGGTAAGCCTCTCCCGATCGATCCATCCGCTCCCGGCAGAGACCCTTCCAGAAACAACTCCTCAGAGCATGCCGTACCACCCCCTCTAGCCGGGCTTATGGACCCTGCGAACCAGGCTGGTGTTCCCACAGACGAGGAAGTGCCGCTAGTCCTCTTTGCCGAGCCTCAGGCTCCAACTTGGGCAAGGCACATCTTCTGCTTCCTCCAAACCGGATGTCGGTGTCAAAACCGGCGGATCTCGGGTAGGGGGTCCCGAACTGTGCGTCTAGGCGGAAGGTAACAGGAGACAAGGGACACGATGTTTTTACCCAGGTTCGGGCCCTCTCGATGGAGGTAAAGCACTACTCCTGCTTGATTAATATTGATGATATGGGTAGTACAAGAGTAGATCTACCACGAGATCAAGGAGGCTAAACCCTAGAAGCTAGCCTATGGTATGATTGTTGTTCCTACGGACTAAAACCCTCCGGTTTATATAGACACTGGAGAGGGCTAGGGTTACACAGTGTCGGTTACAATGATAGGAGATCTACATATCCGTATCGCCAAGCTTGCCTTCCACGCCAAGGAAAGTCCCTTCCGGACACGGGACGAAGTCTTCAATCTTGTATCTTCATAGTCCAGGAGTCCGGCCGAAGGTATAGACCGGCTATCCGGACACCCCCTAATCCAGGACTCCCTCACCGGAGAACTCCCCGGTAACTCAGATGAAGGTGAGAAAGTAGCCCGGAGGGCCAGTATGTATCAGTTTGTCGATGACACTCTGTATAGAAGGAGGCCCAATGGTGTGAAATTGAAGTGTGTCTACTGGGAGGATGGAAAGGAACTACTGGCTGAGATTCATAGAGGAATGTGTGGCTCACACATTGGATCAAGGGCATTATTTGGGAAAGCATTCCGGCAAGGATTCTATTCGTCCACAGCCCTCCAAGCCGCAGTTGAGCTCGTCACAACATGTGAAGCCTGTCAGTTGCATTCCTAGAAAACAAACCTGCCTACCCAAGCTCTTCACACAATCCCTCTTTCATGGCCATTTTTAGTCTGGGGCTCAATATCTCGGCCCCTTCCCCTGAGCAATCGGGGGCTATGAATTCTTGTTCGTTGCCATCGACAAGTTTACAAAGTGGCCGGAAGTGAATGCCGTGAGGAAGGTGACTGCTCAGTCAGCTATCATGTTCTTGAAAGAATTGGTGTGTTGTTTTGGAGTTCCATCAAGGATCATAACTGACAACAGCACCCAATTCACGAGCCACGCCTTCATGCAATATGTTCAAACCCTTGGATGCAAGATCTCATTTGCCTCTGTGTCACACCCCCGGAGCAATGGACAAGCTGAGAGGGTGAACGTTGAACTACTTTGTGTGCTTAAGACAAGGACTTTCGATACATTGTAGAAGAATGATAGGCGGTGGATCGAGGAGCTGCCGGTAGTTCTCTGGTCCCTCAGAACGACACCTAATCAAGCTACCGGGCAGACTCCCATCTCTCTGGTCTATGGGGCAGAAGTAGTTATCCCCACGGAACTCATTTACCTGTCTCCTTGGGTGCTTGCCTACGATGAAGTAGAGCAAGATCAGCACTGGCATGACGACGTTGTGCTACTCTAGGAGAACCGTCTCCGGGCCGCTACACGTGCTTCACACTATCAGCAAGCCCTACGCTGCTATCATAGCCGCAGGGTTCGTGCCCAATGTTTTGAGGAAGGTGACCCTGTCCTTAGGCACGTTCAGTCCGCCAAGGGTACACACAAGTTATCACCGAAGTGGGAAGGCCCTTACCGGGTAGTACGAGTCTCCATACCCGGCGCAATCCGTCTGGAGACCGGAGATGGCACACCATTGCAAAACTCATGGAACATTGAGCATCTTCGTAAGTTCTACCCGTGAGGCGCAGAAGCTGCCGGGCCCTGCCCACCAGCAACCCATTGTACATGCCATTTCTGAAGTGGCATATAACCTCTTGTACAAGCCAGGGCGATAACACCATGCGAGAGAAAATAAAGAAGCGCTGTAGGGGGCCCCAACTAAGATTGCATGCATACACGAGCACACCCAGATCATTGCATAAGCATTTCATGAGAATTTGCACATGCATATAGATAGGATTGCATCATGCATTCCTTCTCATCTACATGGAATTGCAGGTTCTTGCCGTGAACCTGGTTTCGACAAGAGACGAGAAGATTGCGTGGCACGATGATCCCCGACAAACCAAACCTATAAGTTCACCTCTTTTCCATTAGTATTCTGTAAAGCTACTTTGCATAAGAAAACCTCGCCTCCCTCTTTGAAACTTAGGTGCGCCCATCCATGGCTCGAATGTTGCTTCAGTTAGGGTGGTTGCAGTGGCCTTTGGGAAAAAGGGGTTGGCGGGGGGCTGGCCCCTCTGTCTGTTCCCCAACAGAAGTTCTCTGGCAGACAAAGAGGGTGCCGGCAGGTTATCTTGCCGGGGAAATTCGTTTATTCTATTAAAGAAGCACTTTACCTTTATATGGACATACACATGCACGAGTTCCCGACAAGACTCATCTTTTTCATTCATATGCAATTACAAGTACATGCATTCAGGAATACAAAGATTGACTTGGGATATTACATTGTTTGAATTAAAATTTGGCTATTGCCGGCTAGTTTAAGATTGAAAAAAGATAAGTGCTCCGTAAACTCCTCTCATTGTTCCTCTTATACCAGGTATTGCTGTGGGAAGAGAAGAGGATGAGCGACGCACTGGCACAACGCCACCCCGACCCTTGTCATGAGCTAGCGAACCCAGTCTGACAGGATTGGGTGTGGCGAGGCTGCGATGGAGGAAGACGTGCGGAGCACCTCGACGGTCACCGCCTCCAGGATCGGAAGGAGGGCTCCAGCACAGGAACTTGCAGAGGAGGATGTCGAGGACCAGTTAGAAGACTCTAGAAGGCAATGGGAGCACCAGGGGTACAAGCCTTTTCCCGGCGGCCAGAAGAAACAGTGATGACGGCCCCGGGAAAAGGTGGAGAGCCAGGTATATGGGCAGCAGGTCGCCAGTATGACACGAACGCGTCGATGCATTCGTGCTCCTACTGGTCGGCATTCCTCATGTCCTCTCCTTCTCCCCAGGCTTCGTCTCCATCAACCGCGTTGCAGAAAGAGGCCTAGACACAAGTCCGGCGCTCTCCTAGGAAGACAGCAAGCAGCTCGAATGGCCAGGGGGCTCGAGGCACACTCCACCCATCCTTGGCGGGCAGGAAGACGCGCGCCTTGTCGAAAACGACCCCAAGGCCTCCGGGGAGCGATGCTGGGAACACCAATGATCTCCAGCTCCTCCTCCCGGATGAGCTTCAAAGAGAACAAGAGGTTCACTGCAGCAAGGACCAAGCTCACTCCCCGAGTGTCAGCAGCAACATGAGGCAGCAATTGCCCCAAGAAGAAGCCCGAGGGCTGGCCCCGGGCGTTTCCCTTCAAGATTACCAGAAGAAGCAGAGAACAATGAAAGAAGGAAGAGAGGGGCGTAGAGGTGGATGACTTCACCCTCCTCCTCCCCTCCTTTTATATGCCGTGCAGGGAAGGGCAGTTGCTCCGTCAACAAGCAACTGCCGCCCTCCTCCGCCAATTCAAGACAGATGGACCCACTTCAAGATGCTCTTCCGCACCAAGCGCCTCCGTTACCTACCCCACGCTATGCATGCAACATACGTGGCTAAGGATAATAGCGCACTGTGGGAAGCGTAATTTGGCGGTTTCTACCCCATGCGTTACAGTCATTCACAGGCCATCAGTGTCGCGGCCCAACGACTGCTGGCTTTACATCACTCGCAGGAAAATCGGAAACCGCCCCCAAAGATCAAATCTAATGAAGCAGCAAATAAAAAATTCAAAGGGGCCAACCCCTTCAGCAGGTCCGCCTGTGGACATATTAGGCCCTACCCCGCCAATGCTTAGCAGCATGATCGGGCAGGCCCGGGGGCTTCTGTCGATGCAACTGACCCCGGGTATGTTGCCCAACTGTGCACATGCACAAGATCAAGATTGGGGCACCAGCTCAAGACGAAGATTGAAGAACCGAGAGACTTGAAAACCAATATGTAGCTCAGAGAGATCGAGATCGAGCCAAAGGAATAGGATATCGACAAGAGAAGGGCCTCGCTCGTTGGGTAGGCGAGACTGGCAAGGGGCCAGGCCACCACCAGAAGCAAGCAACCAAGACTCCCCGACAGCACATGGTGGGGCTTGCGGGGCCTAAACCACCCCGCCAACCACGCAAGAATGACCCACATCGTCAATCAATGCGGTGTCAAGCCGCAAGGTGACTAAGTGGCTGCATTTGTGCTAACCCACAAGTATAGGGGATCGCAAAAGTTTTCGAGGGTAGAGTATTCAACCCAAAATTATTGATTCGACACAACGGGAGCCAAAGAATATTCTCAAGTATTAGCAGCTGAGTTGTCAATCAATCACACCTAGAAACTTAATATCGGCAGCAAAGTATTTAGTAACAAAGTAATATGATAGTAGTGGTAACGGTAGCAAAAGGTAACAGTAGTAAAAGTAATGTTTTTGGTATTTTGTAGTGATGATAGCAATAGCAACGAAAATGTAAATAAGCGAAGAAAAATATATGGAAAGCTCGTAGGCAATGGATCGGTGATGGAGAATTATGTCGGATGCGGTTCATCATGTAACAATCATAACCTAGGGTGACACAGAACTAGCTGAAGTTCGTCAATGTAATGTAGGCATGTATTCCGAATATAGTCATACGTGCTTATGGAAAAGAACTTGCATAACATCTTTTGTCCTACCCTCCCGTGGTAGCGGGGTCCTTACAGAAACTAAGGGATATTAAGGCCTCCTTTTAATAGAGAACCGGAACAAATCATTAACACATAGTGAATACATCAACTCCTCAAAATATGGTCATCACCGGTAAGTATCCTGATTATTGTCACTTCGGGTTAACAGATCATAACACATAATAGGTGACTATAGACTTGCAAGATAGGATAAAGAACACTCATATATTGATGAAAACATAATAGGTTCAGATCTGACATCATGGCACTCGGGCCCTAGTGACAAGCATTAAGCATACCAAAGTCATAGCAACATCAATCTCAGAACATAGTGGACACTAGGGATCAACCCCTAACAAAACTAACTCGATTAAATGATAGATCCCATCCAACCCATCACCGTCCAGCAATCCTATGATGGAATTACACATGCACGGCGGTAAGCATCATGAAATTGGTGATGGAGGATGGTTGGTGATGACGATGGCGATGGATTCCCCTCTCCGGAGCCCCGAACGGACTCCAGATCAGCCCTCCCGAGAGGTTTTAGGGCTTGGCGGCGGCTCCGTATCGTAAAATGCGGTGATTTCTTCTCTGATTTTTTTCTCCCCGAAACACAATATATGGAGTTGGAGTTGGAGTTGGAGTCAGAGAGGCAACAGGGGGCCCACGAGGTAGGGGGGGCGCGCCCAAGCCTTCATCTTTTGCAGGTATTTTTCATATTTTGCTCCATGAAGTTTCAGGTCATTCCGAGAACGTTTGTTCCTACACATAAATAACACCATGGTAATTCTGCTAAAAACAGCGTCAGTCCGGGTTAGTTCCATTCAAATCATACAAGTTAGAGTCCAAAACAAGGGTAAAAGTGTTTGGAAAAGTAGATACGTTGGAGACGTATAAACTCCCCCAAGCTTAAACCTTTGCTTGTCCTCAAGTAATTCAGTTGACAAACTGAAAGTGATAGAGAAAAACTTTTACAAACTCTGTTTGCTCTTGTTGTTGTAAATATGTAAAGCCAGCATTCAAGTTTTCAGCAAAGATTATAACTAACCACATTAGTAATAACACATAGGTCTCAAGTTTACTCATATCAATAGCATAATCAACTAGCGAGCAATAATAATAAATCTCGGATGACAACACTTTCTCAAAACAGTCATAATATGATATAACAAGATGGTATCTCGCTAGCCCTTTCTGAGACCGCAAAACATAAATGCAGAGCACCTTTAAAGACCAAGGACTGACTAGACATTGTAATTCATGGTAAAAGAGTTCCAGTCAAGTCATACTCAATGTAAACTAATAGTAATGAATGCAAATGACAGTGGTGCTATCTAACTCGTGCTTTTTAATAAGAGGATGATGACTCAGCATAAAAGTAAATAGATAGGCCCTTCGCAAAGGGAAGCAGGGATTTGTAGAGGTGCCAGAGCTCGGTTTTGAAACAAAGGTGAATAATATTTTGAGCGGTATACTTTCATTGTCAACATAACAACCAAGAGATGGTGATATCTTCCATGCTACACACATTATAGGCGGTTCCCAAACAGAATAGTAAAGTTTATACTCCCCCTTCCACCAACAAGCATCAATCCATGGCTTGCTCGAAACAACGAGTGCCTCCTACTAACAAGAGTCCCAGGGGGAGTTTTGTTTGCAATTATTTTGATTTAGTTTGCATAAAGCATGGGACTGGGCATCCCGGTCACCTGCCATTTATATCGTGAGTGAGGAGTGGAGTCCACTCCTCTTGAGAATAACCCGCCTAACATGGAAGATACACACAACCCTAGTTGATACATGAGCTATTCGAGCATACAAAACAGGATATTTGTTTTAAGGTTTAGAGTTTGGCACATACAAATTTACTTGGAATGGCAGGTAGATACCGTATATAGGTAGGTATAGTGGACTCATGTGGAATAACTTGGGGGTTTAAGGGGTTGGATGCACAAGCAGTATTCCCGCTTAGTATAGGTGAAGGCTAGCAAAAGACTGGGAAGCGACCAGCTAGAGAGCGACAACAGTCATGAACATGCATTAAATTAATCAACACCGAATGCAAGCATGAGTACGATATAATACACCATGAACATAAATATCATGAAGGCTATGTTGATTTTGTTTCAACTACATGCGTGATCATGCGCCAAGTCAAGTCACTTAAATCATTCAGAGGAGGATACCACCCTATCATACCACATCATAACTATCTCAATAGCATGTTGGCACGCAAGGTAAACCATTATAAGCTCCTAGATAATCAAGCATGGCACAAGAAAGTATGATCTCTAGTTGTCATTGCAAACATGTTTATCCATAATAGGATGAATCAAGAACGATGAGCTAATCATATTTACAAAAAACAAAAGAGGTCGAGTTCATACCAGCTTTTCTCATCTCTGCCAGTCCATCATATATCATCATAATTGCCTTTCACTTGCACGATCGAATGATGTGAATAATAATAATAGTGCATGTGCATTGGACTAAGCTGGAATCTGCAGGCATTCAATAAACAGGAGAAGACAAGGCAATATGGGCTCTTTTGTCAAATAAACAATAATGCATATAAGAGCCACTTCAACAATTTAATTATGGTCTTCTCCTAGCGACCCCCAAAGAAAAGAAAAGAAATAAAACTATTTACACGGGAAAGCTCCCAACAAGCAAAAGAAGAACAGGAAATATTTTTGGGTTTTCTTTTTAGTTACTACTACAAGCATGGAATGTAAACTAACTAAAAGCTACGACTAATTTTTTGTGTTTTTTCTTAAGGTTTATTAAACACACTAGAAGAAAGCATAAAAAAGAAGGAAAATAAACTAGCATGGATGATACAATGAAAAAGTATGAGCACCGACATCTAGCAATGAGTGTGTGAACATAAATGTAATGTCGGTGGAAAATACGTACTCCCCCAAGCTTAGGCTTTTGGCCTAAGTTGGTCTATGGCCACGACTGGCCTGGCGGATATCCATTATAATAGTTGGGGCCGTACTGAGATGAAGAAGAGGAAAACTCCGATTGCCACTGGCTGACAATCATCTCCGGATCCCACTGATAATTAGACTGTCCTGGAGGATCAACTTGTGGTTCCAGCTCTGGCTCCACAGCTGGTGCAGGGTTCCGGTAGGCATGAATAGCCTTCAACGGAACAAGGTACTGTCCTATAGATAAATCAAATAAAGAAGAAGAAGGCAGGGTAATAGTCTCAGGATGATTTTTATTAAAGAACAATTGATATTTAAGCCGTCCTTCCCTATTCTTAACAATAAAATCATGTGCCACCATACTTTAATAATCTAGATAACACGAGGCATTACTTTTTCTTCCATCTCATAATGACTAATTGGTATGTTAAAATGTGCAGTTAGGCGTGAAGCAGAGATGGCTCCAAAGATGGGGCCCTTTGTACTAACAGTTTGGCAATAATGCCGCCCATACTAACAGTGTTATCACCATATAAACCGTGGAGCAAAATAATAATATCAGGGATACTAAGGTTTCCACAGTTTCCGCGACCAATTAAGCAACGACTAGCAAATAATGCAAAATAACGTAAAACAGGAAAATGTATGCTAGTGATTCGTGCATCGAAAACCTTCCTTGTTTTCCCTACAGTGATAGTATAAATAAACCCCTCCATATCATCGCGATGTGGTTCTTCTGTCTTGCCCTCAAAAGGGACTAAACAAACCTGACAAAAATCATAAAGTGACATCTCCTTATGCTCATCATATAAATAAAACTAGACCGTAGGTGGTGAGCTCCTATAATGGAAATGAAAGTTTTGCACAAAGATATTTGTGAGTAAGAGATACTGATCGCATTGGTCGTGGAGGAATGCGGTGAGGCCTGCATTTTTAGCCAGTTCATGAAAATCTTCATAAATCCCGGCTGCTCTCAAGAAATCCTCGAAAGTCCATTCACACACCCGAACCTCCATGGTGCGCGGGAGATTATACTTAGGCTTCTGTGCCTTTTCCCAGTTCATGAAACACGTCGTGCATGTTTGCAAAGTTGGACGGAAGCTCAAGTTTGCACGCTGAGATCGCCTCTTTTGCCAATGATCTTGAAAGGACCCATGTAACTAGGGGCAAGCTTCCCTTTTATACCGAAGCGACGAGTACCTTTCATTGGAGAGACGCGGAGGTAGAAATGGTCTCCGATCTCGAAAGTCAAGTCACGATGCTTGCTGTCATAGTAACTCTTCTGGCGCGATTAAGCGGCTTTGAGATTTTCACGAATTACTTTGCACATTTCTTCAGCCTCTGTGATCAAGTCATTGCCAAGAAGTTGGCGTCACCAGTCTCTGACCAATTAAGAGTAGTACGACACTTTCTGCCATAAAGAATCTCGAATGGGGCCTTGCCCGAACTCACTTGGAAGTTGTTGTTGTAGGAGAACTCGGCATATGGAAGACAATCTTCCCACTTCATACCGAAAGAAATGACACAAGCCCTAAGCATATCTTCAAGAATTTGATTTACTCACTCGACTTGGCCACTAGTTTGAGGATGAAAGGCTGTGTAGAACCGAATGTTGGTGCCCATGGCCTTCTGAAAAGAATCCGAGAACTTAGAAGTGAAGATGCTTCCATGATCTGAAGATATCAACTGCAGAATGCCGTGCAAAGAGACAATCCTAGAAGTATATAGCTCTGCCAACTGAGCTACTGTGATAGATTATTTGATACGAAGAAAATGAGCTAGTTTGGTAAGTTTGTCGATGACGATGAAGGTAGCATCATTGCCACGCTTGGACTTGGGAAATCCAGTCATGAAATCCATCTCAATATGATCAAACTTCCATTCTGGAATGGCAAGAGGTTGGAGGAGACCAGCTGGCCGTTGGTGTTCTACTTTCACTAATCTGCAGACATCACATTCATTCACAAACTGAGCAATCTCGCGCTTCATTCGAGTCCACCAATACGACTGCTTGAGGTCATGGTACATCTTTGTACTTTTGGGATGAATAGAAAGGAGTGAATTGTGAGCCTCGTTCATGATGACTTTACGAAGGTCACCTTTAGGAACAATAATGCGATCCTTGAAGAATAGAGTATCTTTGTCATCAAGGCGATAGCACTTGTACTTTGGCTCTTAGCAATCCCAATCTTCACCTTCTTCACCATAGCATCAAGAAGTTGAGCCTGACGAATCTGATCTTCCAAAGTGGGAGAGAATTGGAGGTTGGCAAGGAATCCTTGAGGAACAATTTGGAGATTAAGTTTGCGGAAAGCTTCACAAAGATCCGGTTGGAAGGGCTTGGGAATCAAACTGTTGCAGTAAGCCTTCCTGCTCAAAGAGCAGCAATGACATTGGCCTTGCCTGGAGTATATTCAATACTCAGATTATACTCTTGAATCATTTGGACCCAACGAGTCTGCCTGAGGTTGAGGTTGGGCTGAGTGAAGATGTACTTGAGACTCTTATGATCAGTGAAGACGTCCGCTTTCCTTCCCAACAAGAGATGTCTCCGTGTTAAAAGAGCATGGACAACTCCCGCCAACTCGAGGTCATGAGTGTGGTACTTCTTTTCGTTGGGCTTCAACTGGCGAGAGGTATAGGCCACAACTTTATTCTCTTGCATTAACACAGCACCGAGACCTTGCAGGGAAGCATCACAGAAAACTTCGAATGGTTTGGATTCATCAGGAGGAGTCAGAACTAGAGCTGTGACTAACTTCTCTTTGAGGGTGTTGAAAGTGATGTCACATTGAGGCGTCCAGACATACTTCACATGCTTCTGGAGAAGGTTGGAAAGAGGCTTCGCGATCTTAGAGAAATTCTCAATGAATCTTCGACAATAGCTTGCGATCCCAAGAAAGCTGTGGAGCTGCTTCACATTCTGGGGCGGTTCCGAATTCACAATTGCAGACACCTTCTTGGGGTTAACAGCTATGTCCTTGGCGGAGATGATATGCCCAAGGTAGAGAACCTCATCGAGCCAAAACTCGCACTTTGAAAACTTCGCATTGAACTGATGTTCTCTAAGTATGTCCAACACCAATCTCAAGTGCTTGGCATGATCCTCCTTGTTCTTGGAAAAGACCAAAATGTCATCGAGATAGACCAAGACGAAGTCATTTGTGTAAGGGTTGAAGATGAAGTTCATCATGCGAGAGAACGTTGGAGGATAATTGACAAGGCCAAAAGACATGACAGTGTACTCATAGGAACCATAGCTTGTTCTGAATGTTGTCTTGGGGATGTCTTGTTCACGAATGCGAATTTGGTGATAGCCCATAAGAAGGTCAAGCTTGGAGAATACTTGAGCACCCTTGAGTTGTTCTAAAAGCTCGTTGATGTCGGGAAGTGATTACTTGTTCTTTATGGTCTTCTTGTTCAATGGGCGGTAGTCGACGCAGAGTCGGTCCGTGCCATCCTTCTTCTTGACAAAAAGAACACCACAACCCCAAGGAGAAGAACTTGGTCGGATGAGACCCATATGCTCTTGTATATCGAGTTGTTTCTTCAGCTCCTTCAACTCTTCTGGTCCAAGCTTGTAAGGACGTTTGCAAACAGGTTCCGTGCCAGGCTCAAGATCAATGACGAATTCAACTGGCCGGTGAGGAGGCATTCCTGGAAGCTCTTCTGGAAAGATGTCTTGGTATTCACAAACGACTGGAATCTGAGAGATGGCATCCAACTCCCCCTTCTCGTTGAGAGAAAACAGACGAATGGTATCATCACGAGTGGCAAAGACGAGCACATCCTCAGACGAGTGTGTCAATTGAATCTGCCTGGCAGCACAATCAAGCTGAGCCTTGTGCTTAGAAAGCCAGTCCATGCCGAGAATTAGATCAATATCCGAGTCACCAAGAACATCAGGAGAAGACAGAAACTTATAGTCACCCATCTTGATAGACACATCCAGAACGAATACTCGAGAAGTCATCTGTCAGGCCGGAGAAACAATAGACAAAGGTCTCGGCAATACTTGAGTAACCAAATCATGCATAGCCACAAAAGGTCTTGAAATGAAAGAATGCGATGCACCAGTATCAAAAAGGACTTTTGCAGGAATATCATTAACAGGAAGGTTACCCATGATCACTTCTGACGAGCCCTCTGCCTGAGCTGTGTTCATCATGTTAACCTTAACATGCTTGGGATTATGCTTGACCACTGCATTGCTAGCAAATCTCACAGGAGGAGGCGGAAGATGCCTCTCGTTGAAGCATTTGTTTGCATAGTGACCCATCTGCTGACACTTGTTGTACATAACCTCTGAGAGCGGTCGGTGATACGGAGCACTTGATCTTGGAGCATGAGATGAAGCTTTGTTCTGAAAGCCTGGGTTGGGTGGGTGGGAAAATCCATTGCCACCTTTACTCTTCTGCTGATAAGGCTGAAGGAACGGAGGTGGAGGAGGCAACCAGTACTTTTGCTGCTTAGCTGCCACTTGAATTGAAGAAGAAGAAGGAGTTGCATCCCTGACTCTCTTCTTAGATGCATTGCACTTGAGCTAAGCGGCTTCTTTCTTTAGTACCATGTTGTAGAAATCATCATACTTGGTCGGCTCAAAAAGCACAAGAGCTAGTTGCAGATCTTCGCTAAGGCCACCTCTGAATTGATAAATCATGCTCTTCTCGTCGGGGACGTCTTGCTTGGCGAAACGAGCAAGCCTCTGGAACATGACGTTGTATTGGTAAATAGACATACTGCCTTGCTTCATATTGCGGAACTCCTCACGCTTACTCTCAAAAACACTCTGAGGAATGTGGTGAGCTTTGAATTCTTGGCGTAAATCATCCCAGGTAATCACACGACCTCCTCTGGAATCCTTGTATTGTTGATACCACTCAGCAGCTTGGTCTTTGAGTTGGGACGAAGCAAACTTGAAAAAGTCCTCAGGCCTGACATTGCTACACTCAAAATGTTTGCAGATATACATGAGCCAATCATCAGCATCTGTGGCCTCGACACAGTTACTGAAATACTACGGCTAGTTTGCGAGGAACTGGTTGAGGGTAGAAAACTGAGTTTGATTGTTGCCATGGCCTTGATTTCCTTGGTGCGCTCTTGCAAGATTTGCAAAAGCATCTGCGTGTTGGCGTTGGTAGCGGCCATCACAGCTTGCCATGCCTCCGGAGGTGGAGGTGGTCGCGGAGGTTCCGGATTCTGACGTGTTGGAGGAGCCATCCTGAAGAGGGTGACATCCGTTAGCAACTTGAAAGACATATATTCAAGCTGAATCAAATGGATCAAAATTGCAACATATATCCTTAACATTCGAACAAGAATGAAAGAATGAATTCCAAAGTAAATTTTCATACTTCCATAAATTGAGAAGCCACTTGGATAGAGATAGATGAATAAAACAACAAGGTACGAACATGAACAAATAATTGATAAGGATTACCCAATCACAAACCAAATATCTGCAGAATAAATACTAGAGCTGCATGAATTCCCACCTATGAAACTCCCGAAACTTTCCGGTTATGCAATCAGGTGTTGGGTTGTAACGCCCCGAGACCGATGCGCCAAGTGTCTTCCAGTTATTCGATGTTGTTGCCATGTCATTTGCTTGCATGTTGCATCTTACCATGTCATCAACCGCATTGCATCATCATGTTTTCAAAATTTGCATCCGTCCGGGTTTCCCAGTTCCCTCCATTGTCCGTTCTGAACCAAGACACACTTGCACACGCCCGCAACACGTCCGAAATAGTATTTTTACAAGTGGCCGGAAAATGTTCTCGGAATGGGTTGAAAGTTGGCGTGTGGTCTCATTGTAGTGTAGATAGACCGCCTGTCAAGTTTCATCGCATTTGGAGTTCGTTTTATAGCCCAACCGTTAAACTATAGCGGCAGTATAGCCGGTCTAACGCCGGACGTTTTCGGTCTTCGGAAACCGTGCCGGGCTGCATCTCTCCCCTCTTCTCTCAGACCAACCCACTCTCCACAGTCCACCTAGGCCCATCCTACCCCTCTTTGCGCAGTGCATCGAACCACTCACGCGCGTCTGGAAGTTGTCCTGAACCCAACCCGGGGAGTCATCACCATTGGATTCCCTAGACTACATTTCCTGGCCGTCCGATTACGATCGGAGGGATGAGTGAGCCCCTAACCTATCCTACTCGCTATATATATTATTCTAACCCGAGACCAAATCCCTAGTTTCTAGGGATTCCCCTCGCTGCCGCCGGCACTCTTCCTGTCTCCTCCTCATCGGGATCTCCGCCCAATCCACCTGCTCCCCTCTTTCCGCGCCTGACCAACCCTCCATCCCGATGCACCCACCTCCTTCCTCGGCACCTGCCCGGCGCTCCACCCCTAGGAAGCAGCAGCGCCCGAGCACTCCTCTCCTCACTGGTGCGCCCCCCTCCATTTCGGCGCCGGGAACGGAACCCCCGTGCCCGGATCTCGCCACCACCGCCTTGCCTCTGCCCAACTACCGCTGTAGCTCATGGACACCACCAGCCAGGCTATCCTCGTCCCCGAGCTCGTCGCCGTGCACATCCCGTCTCTCCCTGTCGCCCGAGGCCACCGAAATGCCGCAGTTCCTCGCGCCTCACCGCCGACGACCATATCGAGTAGGCCAGACTCCCTCGCCCTCTCTCCTGCTCTCTTTCCCTTTCTTCCCCATCTCTCTCCCGTGTTTCACCCTCTCTATCCCTGTCTCATTGTAACAGGGACCCCCACAGGTTCCCGTCGCCATGGACGACCTCCTCGTCGCCCGTCCGTCGCCTGAGGCTCCGCAGCCCCGCCAAGTCCCGTGTTGTCGAGCTGTCGCCGTTGTTTTCCCTCGCCATGAAGTCCCCTTCAACCACCCCGCGCCATTGACTGCATCGCCTCGGCCCCTGGCGCTGCATCCTCTGTTTCCTTCGAGAGAGAGAGAACACCTCGCCCGCGTTGACTTCACCTGGACCGGCCTCACCTCGATTTGGAGTGGCCCATCGACCTCCAGATCCACCGAACTGGGCCACACCGCTGTAGGCCCACCAACCGGCCTCCTTCCTCTCCAGCTGGGCCAAAGCCCATGGTGAGACACCCAAAGCCCAGCGCCCAGCGGTTTCAGCCTGCATAGGTTTTTTCCTTAGCTGCGATTTTATCAATTTCTAGGGAGCAGCACGTTTGCAGTAAAGTCCCTAAACTCCATGCATATTAAAACTCAACAACCGTACATCATATGTAAAAACTTTATATATATAAATTGCTTAGAAATTCATCTAGTTTCATAATATGTCACTTTCACCCATGTTTAAAATGTTTAAATTGCTGTTTGTGTAGATTTACTCTTATGCCATGCTAAATTGATTTAATTCATAACTAAATAACCATAGGTCGGTTTTAAATAATCTTTATATGTATATGGGGTAGAAAAATGCCTAGATTATCATGATGGCCTTACTTTGCATGTTTAACAACTCTAAAATTGTGTTTATGGAAGAACAGTACCAAACCTAATAGTTGCATATGGGGATTTACTGGAATTGTTGTTCGTTGCTTCCGGCCTCATTTAAACTTTCCTAGATAGATAGTTTCATTATGCTTCACCTCTTGCCATGCTAACAACATTTATTATTGTTGGGTACATAAACGAGAGTGAACTAAATAAGTCATGCGGTGTTCCGTCAATATGCAACTCGTTGCATATTGAGCTCCACTTAATTTGTAGGGTTGTTTGTGCACTTTGCCATGACATGCCTCATTAAACCGGACATGCATCATACTTGTTTGCGCATCGTGCCATGCTTATGTGATGATTGTTTACTATGTTGTTTGCTTTCTTTCCGGTGTACTTCTTCTGGGTAATCCGGTAACGTCGCAGATGTGAGGATCCATTCGACTTCGTCTGTTTGTCTTCTTCATGGACTCGTTCTTCTTTCTTGCGGGATTTCAGGCAAGATGACCATACCCTCGAAATCACTTCTATCTTTGTTAGCTAGTTGCTCGCTCTTTTGCTATGCCTATGCTGCGATACCTACCACTTGCTTATCATGCCTCCCATATTGTTAAGCGAAGACTCTAAACCACCTTGTCCTAGCAAACCGTTGTTTGGCTATGTTATCGCTTTGCTCAGCCCCTCTTATAGTGTTGTTAGTTGCAGGTGAAGATTGGAGTTTGTTCCTTGTTGGAACATGGATATTTTGTTGGGATATCACAATATCTCTTATTTAATTAATGCATCTATACACTTGGTAAAGGGTGGAAGGCTCGGCCTTATGGCTGGTGTTTTGTTCCACTCTTGCCGCCCTAGTTTCCGTCATATCGGTGTTATGTTCCCGGATTTTGCATTCCTTACAAGGTTGGGTTATAATGGGAACCCCTTGACAGTTCACTTTGAATAAAACTCCTCCATCAAGGCCCAACCTTGGTTTTACCATTCGCCACCTAGCCTTTTTCCCTTGGGAGTCGCGCATCCCGAGGGTCATCTTTATTTTAACCCCCTCGGGCCAATGGTTGTCTAAGTGTTGGTCCGAACAGAGCCACTTGCGGCGCCACCTCGGGGAAACTTGAGTGCTGGTTTTAGCTGTACGTAGTGTTCATCCGGTGTTGCCCTGAGAACGAGATATGTGCAGCTCCCATCAGGATGTTGACGCATCGGGCAGTCTTGCTGGACTTGTTTTACCATTGTCGAGGATGTCTTGTGACTGGGATTTCGAGCCTGATCGGGTCGTCCTGGGAGAAGGAATATCCTTCGTTGACCATGAGAGCTTGTGATGGGCTAAGTTGGGACACCCCTGCAGGGATTTGAACTTTCGAAAGCCATGCCCGCGGTTATGGGCAGATGGGAATTTGTTAATGTCCGTGTCTAGAAAACCTGAAGTGGATCTTAATTAAAATGCATCAACCGCGTGTGTAGCTGTGATGGTCTCTTCTCGGCGGAGTACGGGAAGTGAACACGGTGTTGGAGTTATGCCTGACGTAGGTTGTTCTAGGATCACTTCTTGATCATAGTTGTTCGACTATGCCTTTGCTCTCTCTTCTCGCTCTCATTTGCGTATGTTAGCCACCATATATGCTAGTCGCTTGCTGCTGCTCCACCTCATACCTTGTACCCTTCCTATAAGCTTAAATAGTCTTGATCGCAAGGGTGTGAGATTGCTGAGTCCCCGTGGCTCACAGATACTTCCAAAACCAGTTTGCAGGTGCCGATGTTACCGAGCAGGTGACGCAACCGAGCTCGTGGTGGAGCTTGATGAAGATCTCGTTCATTGTGTTGTTTCACTTCAATTGATCTATAGTGGAGCCCAGTTGGGATGATCGGGGATCTATGTAGCATTTGGGGTAGTCTTCTTTTATTTTGGTTCCGTAGTCGGAACTTGAGTGTATTTGGATGAATGTAATGCTTTATTCATTTATTGTGTGAAGTGGCGATTGTAAGCCAACTATGTATCTTTTTCCCTTATGTATTACATAGGTTGTGTGAAGATTACCTCACATGGGACATTGCTTTGAATGCGGTTATGCCTCTAAGTCGTGCTTCAACACGTGGTAGATATAGCCGCATCAAGGGCGTTACAGGGGATACAGGGGAAGCATAATATCTCACCAAAAACTAACAAATCCTACATACAGCTGTATCCATCCTTCAACACATAACCAAGAAACCATCGGAAATCATTTACCTCAACCTTCGAAAAGCATCCATTATACGAGTTATGGCAATGCTCCCGAACTCCCGCCCCAGTACTGGGTGGCGTCGAGGTTATCTCACCAACAAATGCATAAAAGAGATTTTCGATGTCGGCGAAACTCAGGTATTCCAGAACTGCAACGATAAAATTGTGACGACAACCCCTAAATGTCAGGAGGCACCAAGGACTATGTTCTCGTCACAAAACCATCGGAACGATTCCAAGATACCTGCGTGAACCTAAAAAAATTAGTGAAAATTAGAAAAGAGAAGAGTCAAAACTCTATGTCAGGAGGCCTCACCAGAGCGACGAAGGGATTGAGGAGTAAAAACAATCCTACTGTAACGCCCTCGATGTGGCTATATCTCCCACGTGTTGAAGCACGACTTAGAGGCATAACCACATTGAAAGCAATGTCGCAAGTGAGGTAATCTTCACACAACCCATGTAATACATAAGGGAAAGAGATACATAGTTGCCTTACAATCTCCACTTCACACAATACATGAATAAAGCATTACAACATCAAAATACAATCAAGGTCCGACTACGGAACCAAAATAAAAGAAGAACCCCAAATGCGACGAGGTCCCCGATCGACCCCAACTGGGCTCCACTACTGATCAACTAGAACGAAACAACACAAAGGACAAGATCTTCATCGAGCTCCTCCTTGAGCTTGGTTGCGTCATCTGCACGGACTCATCGGCACCTGCAAGCTGGTTTAGGAAGTATCTGTGAGTCACGGGGACTCAGCAATCTCACACCCTCGTGATCAAGACTATTTAAGCTTATGGGTAAGGTAAAGGTATGAGGTGGAGCTGCAGCAAGTGACTAGCATATATGGTGGCTAACATACACAAATGAGAGCGAGAAGAGAATGCAAAGCACGATCGCGAAAAACTATGATCAAGAAGTGATCCTAGAACAACCTATGTCAAGCATAACTCCAACACCGTGTTCACTTCCCGGACTCCGCCGGAAAGAGACCATCACAGTTACACACGCGGTTGATTTATTTTAATTAAGGTCAACTTCAGGTTTTCTACAACCGGACATTAGCAAATTCCCATCTGCCCATAACTGTGGGCACAACTCTCGAAAGTTCAAATCCCTGCAGGGGATTCCCAACTTAGCCCTTCACAAGCTCTCACGGTCAATGAAGGATATTCCTTCTAGCGGGAAGACCCGATTAGACTCGGAATCCCGGTTACAAGACATTTCGACAATGGTAAAACAAGACCAGCAAAGCCGCCCGATGCGCCGACAAATCCCGATAGGAACTGCACATATCTCGTTCTCAGGGCACACCGAATAGGTCAAGCTACGAGTAAAACCAACCCTCGACTTGCCCCGAGGTGGCCCCACAGGCTGCCCATTTCGGACCAACACTCAGAGGAGCACTGGCCCGGGGGGGTTTAAAATAAAGATGACCCTTGGGCTCGCGAAAACCCAAGGGAAGGTTATAGGTTGTTAGTGCAAATGGTAAAACCAAGGTTGGGCCTTGCTGGAGGAGTTTTATTCAAGGCGAACTGTCAAGTGGTTCCCATTATTACCCAACCACGTAAGGAACGCAAAATCCGGGAACATAACACCGATATGACGGAAACTAGGGCGGCAAGAGTGGAACAAAACACCAGGCATAAGGCCCAGCCTTCCACCCTTTACCAAGTATATAGATGCATTAATTAAATAAGAGATATTGTGATATCCCAACAAAAATCCATGTTCCAAATATGGAACAAGCTCCAATCTTCACCTGCAACTAACAATGCTATAAGAGGGGCTGAGCAAAGCGGTAAAATAGCCAAACAACGGTTTGCTAGGACAAGGTGGGTTAGAGGCTTGGCTCAACAATATGGGAGGCATGATAAACCAGTGGTAGGTATCCCAGCATAGGCATAGCAAAAGAGCGAGCAACTAGCAAGCAAAGATAGATGTGATTTCGAGGGTATGGTCATCTTGCCTGAAATCCCGCAAGGAAGAAGAACGAGTCCATGAAGAAGACAAATGGACAAAGTTGAACGAATCCTCACAAACGCGACGTTATCGAAACTAACCCGAAGAAGCAACACCGGAAAGAAGCAAAAAACATAGTGAACAACCAACACATAACATGGCATGATGCGCAAACAATTATGATGCATGTCTGGTTTAAATATGCATGACATGGCAAAGTGCACGAACAACCCTACAAATTAAGTGGAGCTCAATATGCAACTCCGTTGCATATTGACGAAACACCACATTCAAGTTATTTAGTTCGATCTCGTTTATGTACCCAACAATATTAAATGTTGTTAAGCATGTCAATAGGTGAAACATAAAGGGATTATCTATCTAAACAATTTAAATGGGGCCGGATATAGCAAACAACAAATCCGGTAAATCCCCATATGCATTAGTAAATTAACGCAAACAACAATTTAAACCATCTTAATGTTGTTAACATGATGCGGATGACATGATCAAGTTTATGCAATTTTATTAAAAGTTGACAAGAGCAATATGAAGCATTTGTCACCGTGGTGGAAAGGAAAGGGGTGCCACGGCGACGAATCCGAAAATGATGCCACAGCAACATATCGGTTATCCGGTAGCCCACGGGGATACCAGTGCAAAAGGAAGTGACGGGAGCGTGTCATGCAAGGATGGTGGGGTGCTCCCGATTACGGGGTTCCCACATGTTGGTGGCAAGGCAAAAGAGGGGCAACGTGCACCGAACAACTCCGACACGAAGCAAACACGAGCATTTCATATAACATATGCATTCGGTCCACGGGTCATTGTCTCGGCGGTTATACCTTCGAAGCATGCGTTATCGGAGGGGTTCAAGTTCGATGCAGTGTAGAGGAAGTAGACGTTCTCGGGACGTTGAGGGAAGTAGTGGTACTTTCCCAAAGAGGAACTGGATGAACCCAACATCTCCAAGGCGACGGTAGCCGTACACGGCAATCAAGGTCCGACAACAGAACCAAAATAAAGACAACCCCAAATGCATAAGATCCCCGATCGCCCCAACTTGGCTCCACTACCGATCGTCTGGAAAGGAAACATAGTAATGTCCCGAGTCCTCATCGAACACTCACTTGAGTTCAGTCGCATCCCCTGGAATACCATCATCGGCACCTACATCTGGTTTTGGAAGTAATCTATGAGTCACGGGAACTCAGCAATCTCACACCCTCGTGATCAAGACTATTTAAGCTTATGGGTAGGGAAACGTAGTGAAGTGGAGCTGCATCAAGCACTAGCATAAATGGTGGCTAACTTACGCAAATGAGAGCGAGAAGAGAAGGCAAAGCATGGCCGAGAAGCTACAAAGATCAAGAAGTGATCCTAAAACTACTTACGTTCAAGCATAACACGAGACCGTGTTCTCTTCCCTGACTCCGCCGAAAAAAGACCATCACGGCTACACACGCGGTTGATTCATTTTAATTAAGTTAAGTGTCAGGTTTTCTACAACCAGATACGAACAAATTCCCATCTTCCCATAACCGCGGGCATGGCTTTCGAAAGTTGAAAACCCTCCAGGGGTGTCCCAACTTAGCCCATCACAAGCTCTCACGGTAAACGAAGGATATTCCTTCTCCCAGGACGACCCAATCAGACTTGGAATCCCGGTTACAAGACATCTCGACAATGGTAAAACAAGACCAGCAAAGCCACCCGAATGTGCCGACAAATCCCGATAGGAGCTGCACATATCTCGTTCTCAGGGCACACCGGATAAGCAATCCGTACAACTAAAACCAACCCTCGAGTTTCCCCGAGGTGGCGCTGCAAGGGGCTCTAGTTTGGACCAACACTCAAAGGAGCACTGGCCCGGGGATTTAAAATAAGGATGACCCTTGAGTCCGCAGAACCCAAGGGAAAAAGGCTTAGGTGGAAAATGGTAAAACCCAGGTTGGGCCTTGCTGGAGGAGTTTTATTCAAGGGGAACTGTCAAGGGGTTCCCATTATAACCCAACCGCGTAAGGAACACAAAATCAAGGAATATAACACCGGTATGACGGAAACTAGGGCGGCAAGAGTGGAACAAAACACCAGGCATAAGGCCGAGCCATCCACCCTTTACCAAGTATATAGGTGCATTAAAGTAAACAAGATATATATAATTATATCCCGACAATAAACATGTTCCAACAAGGAACAAACTCCAATCTTCACCTGCAACTAACAACGCTATAAGAGGGGCTGAACAAAGCGGTAACACAGCCAAACAACGGTTTGCTAGGACAAGGTGGATTATAGGTTTGACATGGCAATATGGGAGGCATGATATAGCAGGTGGTAGGTATCGTGGCATAGGCATAGCAATAGAGCGAGCAACTAGCAAGCAAAGATAGAAGTGATTTTGAGGATATGGTCATCTTGCATGCAAAATTCTCTGAGTTGACGTAAGCTTGATCCTTGTAAGCATACTCAACGGGTTCCTCAATCACGTACTCGTCTCCCGGCTCTACCCAAAGCAAGAAAACACAATCAACCACGGTGCAATGCGCAAGCAAGATGATGCAAAACATGGCATGATATGCGGGATGCAATATGCATTGCTTATGCGTGCTTCAGAAGGTAAAGATTGAACCATGCCTCAACTTGGCAAACCAAGAGCTCCGCTGGAAAGATGAGTTGATTTCGGTCGAAATCGATATAAAGATCACCTGAATCGGATGCACGGTTCGCAAATGGCAAGCAAAACAATAATGGCACGATCCTGTGATTAACATCACGATGCCATCTAAAATGCATCAAGAAAAATAAGCTAATGCATTCTAACATAGCAAAAAAGCACATGGCAGTGATCCACTCAAGATGCTTGACAAAATATGAACACTGAGCTACGGCTAAATCACACAATAGCAGGCTCAAATAAGCATGACAAAGGGCCAAAAGATATCAGCTTCACACACTTGGTGAAAATAACATGTCAGGAATTAACATCAGGAAGCAATGTTTAGAGCAAGATAACAACATGCTAAAGGATCATAACATAGCATAGCAAGGTATGGCATGAAACTACTCAAAGCATATAACAAAAATCCCTTACTGACCATAAGCCAAAAGGGCATAGAAAACATGATGGCACCCATGTAAACATCGCAAGTTTCGTTAACAGATTCAGACTTGGCAGAAAACTGGACATGGCAAAAACAGAGTTACGTAGGCATGTTTGCGAGCTCGATGCACTCACCACAAGGCATTGCATGACAAAGTAAGCATACACCCAGCAAGAAGACATGTTCAAAAAGCTAAACATGGCAAGAACAATCTCATAGCATGCATGGATCAACTACAACAACCTTGGCAAAATTGACTACCACGTAAACAATCTGCCAGGAACATTTTATAGCAAAAGTAGAGCAAGATTGAGTCATGCTAGGGTACTCCATAATTGCAAACAAAGACATGGATGGATAGAACATAACAATATCTCAAAATCATCCTTAATAAGCATGCTCAAAAGAGGCATGGATCACTCTGTAGCAACATGAATACATGACATAAAAATAACATCAGGGAAATGACTTAGAAGAATTCTAAGTCCCTGAAATCAGCAACATCACGTGAGCTACTTTGCATGTATGTGCTAATTACCACATTGATCACAAAAATGCATGGAACACACCCCTCTAAAGATGGCATGGCATAGCCCAAAACACATGTAGGGCTCAAGTTCATAGGCAGCACACAATAATCATGGCAAAAATGACAAATGCTCATAATCTGTTAAGAACCAGGAACTAACATTATGAAGCACTCTTGCAACAGCATTTTAGGCATCAAAATGGAATCAAACAAGCATGGTGCAATGGAACAAAATGAAGAGGGCATCATGATGAACATTTTGATATATCACACACGCAAAACGGAGCTATGAATGATGAGATATGGTGCGATGAACATGCCTCGAAAATATTAGAAACTGGAGACTTAGAGAAAAACGAGAGTCAAACCTAGGGTTACACCGATCCAGATCCAGGACGCGGGCTTCGAGGTTCGTCGGGGATGGAGGCGCCGGCGGCCGGAGTCGAGGAAGGCCGCCGGAGGTGAGGAAACCGGGGCGGCGCCTGTAGTGGACGGCGGCGACGAGGGCGGTGGCGGCGGTGCTCCGCGGTCTCCGGCGAGCGGCGAGGACGGTGGTCGCGGTCTTCGGCGAGCGGCGAGGACGGTGGCGAGGGGCGGAGCGCTCGGCAGGCTGCGGGCGGCGGCAGGCCTGATCTGGCCCGGGGCGGGCCCGATCTGGGCTCCCTCGGGCCGCGGCGGCGCACGGATCGGCGCGGTGACGTGGCGGCGGGGGAGTGGCTGAGGAGGTGGGGCGGACGTGTCTGGCCCGATCCGGACGTGACCGGTGGCGCGGGGAAGAAGAGGGTAGGGTTTAGACCGGGGATTTTGGATGGGAGCACCTATTTATAGATTCTGGGAGCTAAGAGAGTCCAAATGAGGTGTGGTTTTCGGCCACACGATCGTGATCGAACGGCCGAGTGGATGGAGGGGGTTTGGAGGGGTGTTGGGCTGCAACACACACGAGGCCTTTACGGTTCCCCGATTAACCGTTGGAGTATCAAACGAACTCCAAATGGAACGAAACTTCGTAGGTGGTCTACCGGTAGTATCTCCGAGAATGTTTAACGCCCACACAAGAAAAGAGGCAAAAGGGGGGCGCCGGAGGACATAGGAGTGTCAGATCGCAAAACGGACAACGGGGAAAATGCTTGGATGCATGAGACGAACACGTATGCAAATGTGATGCACACGATGACATGATATGAGATGCATGACATGGACAAAAAGCAAAACGAAGACGAAACCCAACCACAAGGGAATATCATAACTTAGAGCCGAAAATGGGAAGAGTTGGAATACAAATATGGCAAGTTACATACGGGGCGTTACACCGTGGCAGCGGGGTCCTTACGGAAACTAAGGGATATTAATGCCTCCTTTTAATAGAGAACCGAAAAAAACAATAACACATAGTGAATACATGAACTCCTCAAACTATGGTGATCACCGGTAAGTATCCCGATTGTTGTCACTTTGTGGTTAACAGATCATAACACATAAAAGGTGACTATAGACTTGGAAGATAGGATCAAGAACACTCATATATTGATGAAAACATAATAGGTTCAGATCTGAAATCATGGCATTCGGGCCCTAGTGACAAGCATTAAGCATAGCAAAGTCATAGCAACATCAATCTCAGAACATAGTGGACACTAGGGATCAAACCCTAACAAAACTAACTCAATTATATGATAGATCCCAGCCTACTATGGAATTACTCACGCACGGCGGTGAGCATCATGAAATTGGTGATGGAGGATGGTTGATGATGACGATGGCGACAGATTCCCCTCTCCAGACCCCCGAATGGACTCCAGGTCAGCCCTCCCAAGAGGTTTTAGGGCTTGGTGGCGGCTCCGTATCGTAAAACGCGATGCTTTCTTCTCTCTGATTTTTTACTCCCCGAAACACAATATATGGAGTTGGAGTTGGAGTCGGAGAGGCAACAGGGGGCCCACAAGGTAGGACGGCGCGCCCTAGCCTTCATCTTTTGCAGGTATTTTTCATATTTTCTGAAAAGTTGCTCTGTGAAGTTTCAGGTCATTCCGAGAACGTTTGTTCCTGCACATAAATAACACCATTGTAATTCTGCTGAAAACAGCGTCAGTCTGGGTTAGTTCCATTAAAATCATGCAAGTTAGAGTCAAAAACAAGGGCAAAAGTGTTTTGAAAAGTGGATACGTTGGAGATGTATCAATTTGCCACATGGCAGCCAACTCCTACAGAAGAAACCCGCAAGTAGCAACCATCCAGGGACGTGTCAATAAAATAGTTACGAAGCTAGCAAGATAAACCCGACAGGCCTTGCCGGGCAGCTAGTGATGTGACAATGAGTAGTGCATTTAATGCACCCTGCCATCCCGCAGAGTTAGGTAGATAGCACTGTTTGCTATCATATCAGTGGGTAATGACTGCTTGCCACTATGGTGACCCCTTAACCATCCAGGCCCATGGCAATCGTAGAATGGTTTTTTTAGAGGTTTGGAAACTTGACAAAACTCAAGACACCATACGCTTGTGGTAACCGTAGCCTTGAGGCACGCCTTGCCGGGCAAGTGTAACACACTCCACCAGGTTCATTTCCACCATCAATCCACCAAAGTTGGAGTAGGGTTTTATGCCTCACGGCGGCCCGAACCTAGGTAAGTTGCTTGCGTGCTCTCTGCCATGCTGCCGCGCGTTGGTCTGCTCTTTGTGCAACACGACGTCCCCTGCCGAACCAACAAGGGGCCGCCCGGTACGATAGGTGGCCGCAGATATCCCGCGACACCGCCCCTAGGCAACTTGGGGCATCTGGATCATGTACACTTCGCTCATCCGTCGTGGCCTGGGACGAGATACGCATGGCTACTATCACGGTGTCGGCACATAGGGAGGTCTTGCTGGTTTTGTTTTACCATTGTCGAAATGTCTTGTGCACCCGGATTCCGAGTCTGATCAGAGGGTCCCGCGATGGAGGATTGTCTATGCAGATCGTGAGCTATTCATGGGCTAAGTTGCAACACCCCTGCAGGGTTTAAACTTTTGAGAGCCGTGCCCACGGTTATGTGGCATATGGGAGTTTTCAATATCCTATTGTGGTGAACTTGAAACCAAACTCTTTAAAATACACCAACCGCATGTGTAACCGTGATGGTCTCTTTTTGACAAGGTTCGGGAAGATAACACGGTGGGTTTTGTTTGAACATAAGTAGTTCAGGATCACTTCTTGATCATTACTAGATTATGACGGTTTGCGTAGCTTCTCATCTTATTCTTACATTTGTAAGTCAGACACCATACAATGCTTGGTGCTTGCTGCAACTCGACCTTATATCCATACCTTACCTTTAAGCTTTGATAGTCTTGACACCGTGGGTAATAGGAATGCTGAATCCCCGTGGCTCACAGTATACTACAAACATAGTTGCAGGTACTGATGGGAATGATGTAGGTGAATCCACTGAGCTCAAGTGGGAGTTCAACGAAGGCCTTGGCTGTTACTAAGTTTCCTTTCCGGATGATCAGTAGTGGTGCCCATTAGGGTCGATCGGGATTTAGCATGGGTAGTTGTCTTTTATTCATTTGATTTCATCCGTAACCAAACTCTTTGTTTAGCTCGAATGATTGTATAACTTGATGATATTTTGTTTGACATTGTGGCGACTGTAAGCTAAAGCTCGTGTTATATCTATTCAGTACATGAGATGAGCAAAGATACAACTACTCTTGCGACTATACCAATATGCGCTTATACCCCAAGTCGTGCCTCGACATATATGGAGTATAGTCGCATATTGGGCGTTACAAGTTGGTAATCAGAGCCATCCCGACATAGGATCCCTTGCTTGATCGAACCACTGACGTTGTTTAGTCTAGAGTAAAACTATTTTGAGTCTTAGGATTATATATACCAGAGAGTAGGATTATTTTTACTCCTCATCCCCTTCATCACTCTGGTAAGGAGTCCTGACGTAGATGTTTTGACTTCCCTCTCCTTAGTTTCACTAAAAAAAATAGGATCACGCGGGTATCTTGGGATTGTTCCGATATTATTGTGACGAGAACATTGTTCTTGGTGCCTCCTGACATTTAGGAGTTGTGGTAGTGTCCCGGGGAGTTGAGCTTCGAGGTGTTGTCGTCACAATTTTATCGTTGCAGTTTCGGTATACCTGAGCTCGCCGACATCGAAAATCACTTCTATGCAGTTAGTGGTGAGATAACCTCGACACCACCCAGTACTGGGGAGGGAGTTCGGGAGTATTTCCATAGCTAGTATCGTGGATGCTTTTTGAAGGTCTGAGGTACATGATTTTCGGAGGTTTCTTGGTTATGTGTTGATGGGTGGATACACTGGAGCGTAGGGCTTGTTAGTTGTGTGATATATTGTGCCTCCATGTATACCCAACACCAGATTGCATAACCAGAAAGTTTTGGGAGGTAATAGGTGGGAATTCAAGTAGGTCTTAGTTATCTTTCCGACAGATATTTGGTATGATATTGGGGAATTTTTATCATGTATTTGTTCCAGTTGTACCTTGTTGTTTTATTCATCAATCTCTTTTCAAGTGGCTTCTCACTCAAATGGTTGTATCATATTGACTTTGGAATGCATTCATTCCATCTCTCTATTCTAATGCTTATTGTGAAGTCTTCTTTGCACATGTCTATCTGTTGATTCAGCTTGCCTATCATTTCTATGGTGGTTCTAATGGATGTCACCTTCTTCAGGATGGCTCCTCCAATGCGTCTGCATCCGGAACGTACCGATGGAGAGTCGTCGAGCCCTCCGCCACCTCCTCTGCCTCCGGAGGCATGGCAAGCTTTGATGGTAGCCACCAACACCAACACTCAGATGCTGATTAAGGCCAAGGCAACCATGGCCAAGGCAACAACAACAATCAGCCTCAGTTTGCTACCCTCAACCAGTTTCTTGCAAATCAGCCAAAGTCTTTCAGCGCTTGTGTTGAGGCCATGGACGCTGATGATTGGCTCGTGGACATCAACAAGCATTTTGAGTGCAGAAAAGTCAGGCCTGAGGACTACATCAGTTCGCTTCTTTTCAGCTCAAGGACCAAGCAGCAGATTGGTATTAGTAGTACACATACTCTAGAGGGGGTCGAGTGATTACCTGGACTGACTTCTGCCGGTACTTTCGAACAAGTGTTGTCGAGAGCAAGCATGAAGAATTCCGCAATCTCAAGCAAGGAAGCATGTCCGTGTAACAATACAATGTCAAGTTTTAGAATCTTGCTCGCTTCGCAAGGCAAGACGTTCCTGATGAAAATAGCATGATCTATCACTTCAGAGGTGGCCTCAAAGAGGATCTACAGTTATCCCTCGTTCTTGTTGAGCCTACCCAGTTCAATCAGTTCTAAGAAGGGACTCAGGGATGCAGTCTAGTCTTCCCCTTCCTCTCAAGTGGCAGCTAAGCAATAGAAGTTCTGGCTTCCTCCACCTCTTTAGTTTCGTCAGCCCTATCAGCAGAAGCAGTCAGGTGGTCGTCGATCTTCCCACCCACCCAACCCAAGCTACCAGAACAAGTCTCAGACTCAAGCTCCGAGGACAGGTGGTCCTCCTCCTCCACCTTTTCGCCCGCTCTCAGAGGTTACTTGCAACAAGTGTGGTCAGAAAGGTCACTATGCAAACAAGTGCACCCAGAGGCACCTTCCACCTCCTTCTCCCGTCATGTCTTCAAGCAATGCAGTTGTCAACCACAATCCCAAGTCAGCAAGGGTGAACATGATAAATTCAGCTCAAGCAGAGGATTCTTCAGAAGTGATCATGGGTAACCTCTCAGTTAACTCAATTCCTGCAAAAGTTTTATTCGATACTGTTGGATCGCATTGTTTCATGTCAATACCATTCTTTGCAAAGCATGATTTCACTTCGTCATACCTGGGTGTTGTTTCTCCGCGGATGTCAATGTGGGCCAACTTGGTCATGCCGGATGTTGGCATTAAGATGGGCAATTATTCCTTTCTGCCTTCTCCAATGGTTCTTGGTGATTCCGATATTGATCTCATTCTTGGCATGGATTGGCTTTTGGAGCACTAGGTGTCTCTTGACTGTGCTGCAAAGGAAGTCAAATTGACTCATCCTTATGAAGATGTGATTATCTTTGCGGCTCAAGATGAAACCATTCGGTTGTTCACTCTCAATGAAAAAGGTGAGATCAACGCTATTTCTCAAATTCCATTTGTTTGTGAGTATCAAGATGTCTTCCCTAAAGAGCTTCCAGGTATGCCTCCTCACCGGCCAATCTAGTTCGTTATTGATCTTGTGCCCGGTACAGAACCCGTTTGCAAGTGCCCATATAAGCTTGGGCCAGAAGAGCTGAAAAAATTGAAGAAACAACTCGATGAACAAGAACGTCTGGGTCCGATTATACCAAGTTCTTCTCCTTGGGGTTGTGGTGTTTGTCGGCGTTCTGGGAACGGGGGTCCCCAGACTTGCCTGCCTGCGGCCCGCAGCGTTGCTCCACCAGCGGCCCCATACGGCCCATCTTCACCAGCAATCAATCAAGACCCTCATGAGGGGCCAGGCCTCGCGAGGCAACGACGCAAGACCTCCTTAGGGGTGGCCTCACCAGGCTAGCTCGCGAGGGGTGGAGAGATAAAGGCAAGGCAAACCTCGCGAGGTTCCAATGATGTAAGCCATGACAATCAAGACCAGGCGGGCGCGAGACGGGCACCAGCAAGCATAGTGTCCTCGCTTCCTCTTTGGTGCTAAGGAGGAAAGCGCAGGCGAGGAATTCCAAGGCATCAGGCAAAGGTTTCCATATCGGTGCAACAAGACCAAGACCAGCAGGACGGCAGGACGGAGGTCACCATGGAGCCCAAGACGGTGTCACCACCAGAGCCCTTGGCAGGCGAAGACTACTTTTGTCAGGATAACTTGTACTAGTTGTCTCCCTTCAAATTGGCTATTGTGGGATCCCTTCCCACTCAATATTTGGGAAGAGGACCAGGGCCTCTATAAATAGGACTAGCCACCACAATAGAAAGGGAACGATCTTCCTTGAACACACAAGTTTCCCAAGCACAAGAATGCTACCTCTTGAGCACTGCGTTGGTTTTCCCCAAGGAGGAAGGGATGATGCAGCAAAGTAGCGTAAGTATTTCCTTAGTTTTTGAGAACCAAGGTATCAATCCAGTAGGAGGCTACGCGTGAGTCCCTCGTACCTGCACAAAACAAATAAAACCTCGCAACCAATGCGAATAGGGGTTGTCAATCCCTACACGGCCACTTACGAGAGTGAGATCTGATATATATGATAAGATAATATTTTTGGTATTTTTCTAATAAAGATACTACGGTGGGTGATAACTAAGTAGTAGGAGATTAATATGATGAAGATAGACCCGGGGGCCATAGGTTTCACTAGTGGCTTCTCTCGAGAGCATAAGTATTCTACGGTGGGTGAACAAATTACTATTGAGCAATTGACAGAATTGAGCATAGTTATGAGAATATCTAGGTATGATCATGTATATAGGCATCATGTCCGAGACAAGTAGACCGACTCCTGCCTGCATATACTACTATTACTCCACTCACCGACCGCTATCCAGCATGCATCTAGAGTATTAAGTTGAAAACAGAGTAACGCCTTAAGCAAGATGACATGATGTAGAGGGATAAACTCATGCAATATGATCAAAACCCCATCTTGTTATCCTCGATGGCAACAATACAATAAGTGCCTTGCTGCCCCTACTATCACTTGGAAAGGACACTGCAAGATTGAACACAAAGCTAAGCACTTCTCCCATTGCAAGAAAGATCAATGAGTAGGCCAAACCAAACTGATAATTCGAAGAGACTTGCAAAGATAACTAATCATACATAAAAGAATTCAGAGAAGATTCAAATATTGTTCATAGATGGACTTGATCATAAACCCACAATTCATCGGTCTCAAGAACACACCGCAAAAAGAAGATTACATCGTATAGTTCTCCACAAGAGGGGGGAGAACATTGTATTGAGATAAAAAAGAGAGAAGAAACCATCTAGCTTTGGAGATACTCCACTCTCGGAATGGCTATGAAGATTAATATGATGAAGATAGACCCGGGGGCCATAGGTTTTGATACGTCCATTTTGCATCATGCTTTTATATCAATATTTATTGCATTATGGGCTGTTATTACACATTATGTCACAATACTTATGCCTATTCTCTCTTATTTTACAAGGTTTACATAAAGAGGGAGAATGCCGGCAGTTGGGATTCTGGGCTGGAAAAGGAGCAAATATTAGAGACCTATTCTGCACAGCTCGAAAAGTCCTGAAACTCCACGGAAGACGTTTTCCAAATATATAAAAAATACTGAGAGCAAGAACTTCACCAGGCGGCCACACCCTGCCCATGAGGGTGGGTGGCGCGCCCTACCCCCCTGGGCGCGCCCCCCTACCTCTTGGGCCCCCTTGTGGCCCTCTAGTGACCATCTTCTACTATATGGAGTCTTTAGATGGGAAAAAAATCATAAGCCATCTTCTCAGATGAAACTCCGCCGCCACGAGGCGGAACCTTGGCGGAACCAATCTAGGGCTCAGGCAGAGCTGTTCTTCCGGGGAAACTTCCCTCCCAGAGGGGGAAATCATCGCCATCGTCATCACCAACGCTCCTCTCATCGGGAGAGGGCAATCTCCATCAACATCTTCATCTGCACCATCTCATCTCAAAACCCTAGTTCATCTCTTGTACCCAATTCTTGTCTCCAAGTCCGGGATTGGTGCTAGTAGGTTGCTAGTAGTGTTAATTACTCCTTGTAGTTGATGCTAGTTGGTTCAATTGGTGGAAGATCATATGTTCAAATCGTATATGCATATTAATACGCATCTGATTATGAACATGTTATGCTTTGTGAGTAGTTACTTTTGTTCCTGAGGACATGGGAGAAGTCTTTCTATTAGTAGAAATGTGAATTTGGTATTCGTTCGATATTTTGATGAGATGTATGTTGTCTCTCCTCTAGTGGTGTTATGTGAACGTCGACTACATGACACTTCACCATTATTTGGGCCGAGAGGAAGGCATTAGGAAGTAATAAGTAGATGATGGGTTGCTAGAGTGACAGAAGCTTAAACCCTAGTTTATCTGTTGCTTCGTAAGGGGCTGATTTGGAACATATGTTTCATGCTATGGTTAGGTTTATCTTAATACTTTTCTTGTAGTTGCGGATGCTTGCAATAGAGGTTAATCATAAGTGGGATGATTTTGCAAGTAAGGGCAGTACCTAAGCACCGGTCCACCCACATACCAAATTATCAAAGTACCGAACGCGTATCATATGAGCGTGATGAAAACTAGCTTGACGATATTCCCATGAGTCCTCGGGAGCCTTTACATCTTATAAGAGTTTGTCCAGGATTGTCCTTTGCTACAAAAATGATTGGGCCACCTTGCTGCACCTTATTTACTTTTGTTACTTGTTGCTCGTTACAAATTATCTTATCACAAAACTATCTGTTACCACTTATTTCGGTACTTGCAGAGAATACCTTGCTGGAAACCGCTTATCATTTCCTTATGCTCCTCATTGGGTTCGACACTCTTACTTATCAAAAGGACTACGATAGATCCCCTATACTTGTGGGTCATCATGTTTCACTAGTGGCTTCTCTCGAGAGCATAAGTATTCTATGGTGGGTGAACAAATTACTATTGAGCAATTGACAGAATTGAGCATAGTTATGAGAATAACTAGGTATGATCATGTATATAGGCATCACGTCCGAGACAAGTAGACCGACTCCTGCCTGCATCTACTACTATTACTCCACTCAACGACCGCTATCCAGCATGCATCTAGATTATGAAGTTAAAAACAGAGTAACGCCTTAAGCAAGATGACATGATGTAGAGGGATTAACTCATGCAATATGATGAAAACCCCATCTTGTTATCCTCGATGGCAACAATACAATACGTGCCTTGCTGCCCCTACTATCACTGGGAAAGGACACCGCAAGATTGAACCCAAAGCTAAGCACTTCTCCCATTGCAAGAAAGATCAATCTAGTAGGCCAAACCAAACTAATAATTCGAAGAGACTTGCAAAGATAACCAATCATACATAATAGAATTCAGAGAAGATTCAAATATTGTTCATAGATAGACTTGATCATAAACCCACAATTCATCGGTCTCAACAAACACACCGCAAAAAGAAGATTACATCGAATAGTTCTCCAGAAGAGAGGGGGAGAACATTGTATTGACATCCAAAAAGAGAGAAGAAGCCATCTAGCTACTAACTATGGACCCATAGGTCTGAGGTAAATTACTCACACTTCATCGGAGGGGGGAGAACATTGTGATGATGTAGAAGCCCTCCGTGATCGATGCCACCTCCGGCGGAGCTCCGGAACAGGCCCCAAGATGGGATCTCATGGATACAGAAAAGTTACGGCAGTGGAATTAGGCTTTTGCCTCCATGTCTGATCATTTGGGGGTATGTAGGTATATATAGGAGGAAGGAGTATGTCGGTGGAGCAACAGGGGGCCCACGAGGGTGGAGGGCGCGCCTGGGGGGCGGGGGGTAGGCACGCCCCCTACCTCGTGGCGTCCTCTTTTGTGCCTTGACGTAGGGTCCAAGTATCCTGGGTCTTGTTCGTTGAGAAAATCACGTTCCCGAATGTTTCATTCCGTTTGGACTCCGTTTGGCATTCCTTTTCTTCGAAACCCTAAAACAGTCAAAAACAGCAATTCTGGGCTGGGCCTCCGGTTAATACGTTAGTCCCAAAAATAATATAAAAGTGGATAATAAAGCCCAATAATGTCTAAAACAGTAGATAATATAGCATGGAGCAATCAAAAATTATAGATACGTTGGAGACGTATCAAAGAACACCTCTCCTCGGGAGGCTATTCTTCCCTTGTAACTGTTCATCCTCAGACCAAAGGCAATCCACCACACCACACTTGAGTAGGTTATTACACCACAACGGTGGCCCGAACTAGTATAAATCTCGTGTCTCGTGTTCTTTGGGTCTGTTGAAGCTAGGCCATGAGATCGTTGTGTGTGCGAGCTAGAGAGGGGGAAGATCTTCGTGCGCACCCCAATGTTCGCACCTCAAGGGTTTTGCCAGAACCTGAAATCTTACATTTGGCACGCCCGGTAGGGGTACGCTGAAGCTTCGCCCCTCGACGGCCTCGCCTCTCCAACTGACTCTCATGGATGCCGCCTCTTCCCCGACTGGATCGACAGGCGCCCTCCGCGGCGCTGGGGGGCTCCGGGCCTTCACCCCCACCTTGTGGCGGTTGCAGTGGCCGCACAAGTTCAAGTCGGAGATGCCGCCCCGTTATGATGGTTCGGCAAATCCGGCGACCTTTCTGCTGGCCTACGAGGAGGTTGTCCTGGAGGTCGAAGGCGACGACAAGATCATGGCCAACTAGTTTCCGATGGCCCTCGCTAGCGTGTCGCGCGCCTTGCTACTCCATCTGCCAGAATCCTTCATGGCCTCTTGGGAGGAGCTGCGCGACCTCGTCATTGTGCGCTTCAGGGGACCAGCACCCCCGGTTGTCGCGGCTCTCCTCGGTGGCTCGCAGGAGCCACCCTTGGACTGTCACATCAAGCCATTTATTCGCCAGATCAGCGTCGCCTCCACGTGTCAGGGGGATCCCCCGGGGTGGGCGGCGCCCAAGGCTGACCTAATCTTGGACTTAGGAGATCACCCAGTCAACACCGTCGGTTCGGGTGTGCTTCCGATGCTTTACACGCTGACCATATGCAGTGTAGCCATCACCAAGACCCTCATCGACGGCGGCGTTGGCCTCAACGTGCTCTCTATAGAGGCCTTTAGTCTCCTTCACGTACTGCTGGAGCATCCCCGCTCCAGCCAGTTCGTCTTTGGAGTCGGTGACGGCTCCTCCAACCCCCAAGGGCAGATCCGTCTCCCCTTGACTTTCGGCACGCGTGACAACTACCGAACCGAGCTGATCGACTTCGACATCGCCTGCATTGGTTTGCCGAATAACGCCATCCTCGGGCACCTGGCGTTGGCCCAGTTCATGGTGGCGACCCATCTTGCCTACAACCTCATGAAGATGCCAGGAAGTAATGGCGTCCTGACCGTGGCCGGGGACACCAAGGAAGCAGTGGCGGCCCTCAAGCTAGCCTTCAGGGCCGCGGCGTCAGCTTGCCCGACCGACAAGGCCATGCCCCAGGCCCTGGGGCTGCGCCGACCAAGAAGAAGAAGTTGTTTACTCAGGGTCAAGAGAAGACGAAGCGGATGCCAGTCGACGTGAACGGGGCCTCCGACGCTTCCTTTATCATAGGCACCGACCTTGCCCCAGCTCAAGAGAAAGAGTTGGTGGACTTCCTGTGAGCGAACAAGGAAGTATTCGCCTGGGAGCCCAAGCAGCTAGTTGGGGTCCCGAGAGGATTAATTGAACATCATCTGAGGGTCTGCCCCAATGTGCGCCCTGTGAAGCAGAAGGCGAGACAACAATCCACGAAGAAGCAGTCTTTCATCGTTCAGGAAACCCGCAAGCTGGAGGCAGCAGGTGTCATTCGCGAGGTCCGGTACCTGGAGTGGCTGGCAAATCCGGTCGTTGTGCCGAAGAAGGGAGGAAAGTAATGCATGTGTGTCGACTTCACCAACTTCAACAAGGCCTGCCATCAGGACCCGTATCGGCTGCCGCGCATCGACCAGGTTGTTGACTCCACCGCGGAGTGTGACCAGTTGTGCTTCCTGGATGCGTTCTCAGGATACCACCAGATCAAGATGGCAGTGGAAGATGTGGAAAAGATAGCTTTCTTAACCCCATGCGGGGTATACTACTACACTTGCATGCCATTCGGATTGCGCAACACAGGGGCAACCTTCCAGCAGCTGATGCACATTGCCTTGGGGCAGCAGCTCGGGAGGAACGCTGTGGCCTACGTTGACGACATTGTGGTAAAATCTCGGCAGGCAAGAACTTCGATTCAGGAGCTGGAGGAGACCTTCGCGAGCCTGCGCCAGGTGGAGCTGCAGCTCAATCCGGAGAAGTGCGTGTTTGGTGTCCCTTCCGGCAAGCTTCTGGGCTTCCTCGTATCCCATAGAGGGTACGAGGCCAACCCAGAGAAGGTCAAGGCAATCGAAGACATGTGTCCACCACAAAACCTCAAAGAGATGCAGAAGCTTGTAGGCTACGTGCCTTCGCTGGGGCGCTTCGTCTCCAAGCTGGGAGAGCGTGCCTTGCCATTTATCAAGCTGATGAAGAAGAAGGGTCTGTTCGAGTGGACCCCCAAGGCCGGCCTAGCATTTCAAGACCTCAGGAGATACCTGACCAGCCCACCGGTGATGGTGGCGCCTCATCCTAGCGAGCCCTTGGTACTCTAGCTGTCCGCTACACCCCATTCTGCTAGGGCGGCACTATTGGCTCTCAGAGAGGAGCAGCAAGTCAAGGGCTCGCCATATGAAGCCGCCAAGCTGGATAAGGCTGCACAACACCAAGACAATGTTCCTGAGGCAGCGGCTGGACTGGCAATTTGTCAGGCCACAGGAGCTGGAGATCCATAGGAAACACCTATGTCCCCAGGAGCCAAAAATTCCATCAGCTATCCCACCCTTGTCGAGCACCCAATATACTTCGTTAGCACAGTGCTACGAGATGCGAGAGCGCGATACCCCATGCCTCAGAAGCTCTTGCTCGCGCTCCTGGTGGTCTCGCGTAAGTTGCGCCACTACTTCTAGGATCACCCCATCAAGGTCGTCTTAGCCTACCCATTGGAGAGAGTGCTTAGGGGTCCTAATGCTGCGGGGAGAGTCGCCAAGTGGGACATCGAGCTACAAGCGTTTGACTTGGAGTTCAGCACAACCAGGGTCATCAAGGGGGTTGCGCTCGCCGATTTTGTGGCAGAATGGATCGATACACCAGAGCTCGGAGCAGGCGAAAACCGATCCCTCTCACCAGGGAATGAAGCGCCAGACGGCTGGGTCATGTACTTCGATGGCGCATTCATGCGCCAGGGCGTGGTGGCTGGAGCCTTACTCATCTCGCCAACTCAGGACAAACTATACTAAGCTATGCAGCTCTCCTTCCAGCAGGGTGAGAAGGTCTCCAACAACATTGCAGAGTATGAGGGCCTCATCGCCGGCCTCAAGGCAGCGGTGGCCTTGGGAGTGAAGTGCCTCACCGTCAATGGAGACTCGCAGCTCCTCGTCTACTTCTCCAACAAGGTGTACGAACCAAAGGACGAGCACATGGAGGCATATCTCGCGGAGGTACGCAAAATGGAGAGGCAGTTCTTGGGCCTGGAGCTACAGCATGTGCCACGTGGCACCAACCAAGAGGCCGATGACATCGCCAGAAGAGCATCCAAGTGGCTGCCCCAAGAGCCTGGTGTCTTCGAGGAACGACTCTTCAAGCCTTCCGCAACACCTCAGCCTGCGGAGCCAGCGCCACCTCAGGAGGAGCTCACTCAGCCGCTAGTCTCGGGAGCACCCGCCTGCGGCCCAACCTTAGGAGCGCGCCTCCTCTTGGCACTCGAGCCTCAGGAGGGGTGTTGGATCAAGGAGTTCAAGGCATACTTGATGCAGGGCACGTTGTCGGAGAAGGAGGAAGATGCGGAGCGTGTGGCCCGGTAGGCTACGGCATACTGCATTCAGGATGATGAGCTATATAGGAAACGGTCAGATGATGTTTCTCTTTGATGCATTTGTGGGGAGCGGGGGAAGGACTATCTGGCTGACATACATGGCGGAGACTGCGGGCACAACTCATTGTCGCGCGCCTTGGTCGGCAAGGCTTTTCACAGCGGGTTCTACTGGGCCACAACACTCAACAGCGCGGCCGAGCTGGTGAAGTCCTATGAGGCTTGCCAATTCTACGCCAAGCAGATCCACCAGCCGACTCAGGGCCTCCAGACTATCCTGCTCTCATGGCCGTTCGCGGTCTGGGGGCTGGATATCCTGGGTCCATTCCCTCGAGCACCTAGAGATTACCGCTACCTCTACGTAGCCATCGAGAAGTTGACCAAGTGGGCGGAAGTGGTAGCCGTCCGCACCATCCCAGCCGGGTCGGCAGTCAAGTTCATCAAGGGCATTGTGAGCCGGTTTCGGGTCCCTGACCGCATTATCACCGACAACGGTTCACAGTTCACTATCAATCTCTTCAAAACATATTGTGCTAACCTTGGGACACAGATCTGCTACGCCTCTATGGCACACGCCAAGAGCAACGGCCAAGCCGAATGCGCCAATGCGGAAGTCCTGAGGGGTCTGAAGACTAGGAACTTCAAGAAGAAGCTTGAGGCCTTCGGCAGGGGCTAGCACGACGAGCTCCAGTCCGTGTTGTGGTCCATCCGCACCACCGCCACCAGGGCGACAGGCGAGACGCCGTTCTTCCTCGTCTACGGAGCAGAAGCGGTTCTCCCACATGAGGTCAAGCATCGCTCCGCGCGGGTCCTGGCATTCGATGAAACACGGCAGGACGCCATGCGGGGGATGGATCTCGTGCTGGGGGAGGAACGCCGCCATGAAGCCTCGCTCCGAGTTGCGAGGTATCAGCAGGCGCTGCGGTGGTACCACTTCTCCAACGTCCGCTCCAGGACGCTCGAGGTGGGTGTCCTTGTCCTGAGGTGGGTGCTCTCCAGGGAAGGGCTGCACAAGCTCTCGCCCATGTGGGAGGGCCCATTTTGGGTCGCCCACCTCTCCAGGCATGGCATCGTGCACCTGGAGAAGCACGACGGGGTCCCCATCCAATATGCCTGGAACATCCAACACCTTAAGAAGTTCTACCCATGAAGCAAGGCCCGATGCCTGTGAAGCAAGGCCCAGTGCCTGTGAAGAATCTCCGCTCGTGACACTCTCACATAATAATGAGTGGGGCTGTACACGCCCCAGAGTCTCAGGAGTGCCCCCCTCGGGCCTTGGGGGCTTCCTCCCACGACTAGTGGTAGCACTTAGCTCCACGCTTGTGAGAAGACAAGAAGACTAGACTAGGTGTCGTACACGGCTTTTCATTTGCTTTTTGCAGTTGGCTTGCCCCTCTTTAATCGAAATTCGCTTTCTCGTGTCGCTTGTTGATCTTATTCCTTCAATTCTGCCCCTGTTTCTGCCTTCGGTTCTTTGTTTGGCTTGTACCCTGTCTCGCATCCCTCGCGAGGGGGCTGGACAAGTGCCCCTCGGGCTCTCGTGAGCGTTTTGTCTGTTTTTCACGAGGCACCCTCGTTCGAGCTGCAAGATGGCGCACCCTCCTCGATCCGTGCCCCTCGGGTACTGCGACACGAGGCGCTAGGACGTGGCCATGCGCAGGTAACGCGCGCTAGCCAGTAGGCTGCAACGACGTGGACCAGGTACGGATCTCCTATCAAATTTTCACAGTTCTTCCTCGTCAGGTACGGAGAAACACGTGTCTCGGGAAGCGGGATCTACTTCAGGTGCATCGAGCTAAGTCATTCTACACGCGCTTGCGTAAATCATGAAGTTGCAACACAACAGAGGAATGATAAACACAGCATAACAACCTGGAAATCATAGTATGTTGCACGCCCCCACGGGGCCCCATACTTGTCTTTCTCTAATGCAGGAATGAAAGGAAGAACGAAACAAAAGTAGGATGTGCTCCTGCGACAGGTCGCGAGAACGGGCTCGCGACGCTCTCCTGAGCTCAGTCGGACCCCTCCTCACGCTTCACCGAAGCGCAGCGATGAGCCGACCCGTTGCCGCCTTCGAAGCAAGTGTGACGGTGTGGCAGCTTGTCGTAGCCGCCGCTGCTAGAGCTGGCACCGGAGGAAAAGTCACCGTAGCTGGACGAGACATGGCCAGGCCCACCTCCCTCCTCGTCACGACCATCGCCAAGGCCGATCACCTCGTCGCTGTCGTTGTCACCCGACACGACGACCATCTTCCCCGAACACCCACACGAAGAGGGTTGCATCGCCGTCGTACTTGAGGTGGTGGGCGCACTGCCTGCCCAGCCCGCACACATGGGTGAATGTCTGCCAGTCGCGGGCCAGGACCACGTTCCCCACGGCAGAGACCTCCACCGTGACCCACGAAACCCCGCTGGAGCAACCATCTGCCTGCAGCCAGAGACCGCCCGAACCTGCGGATGGCAGTTCGCCAGCGAAGAACCGCGGGAGCGGAAGCCAGGTGCCAGCCGGGTTCTCCGACCATACGATGAACTCCGGCATCACCTCCGCCGAGTGGAAGCGCGGCCTGGGAGGCCTCGCAACCACGACACGCCTCACCTCCTCAATAGGACTTCCGCGACCTAGGAGATTGCCACCATGGCTGCGAGGGGCCGTGGCGGGGGTCGCAGCGTGCTGGCGGGGGCGACCGCAGCCCCTCTTGGGCGGCGGTGAGCCAGGCCCCTCCTGGCGAGCTTTCCCCTTCTCTGCGGCTGAGAGCCTCTTCATAGGCGCTATGAGTGTAGCTGCAGGGAGTGGAGCAAGGAAGAAGAAGAAGCGGGAGAAGCAAGGAAGAGATGCGTGATGGGGGCTCCACCCCCACTTCCCATTTAGCGCCAAGGGGAGGCCAACCACCGACATCGATGATCTATGGTAATAATGATCTTTTTCCTGCATACAGCAAGGACCCATCAAGTCGGGCAGTTGTCGAGGCTGCGTGGGGAAGCGGAGACGCCCATGTCCAATAAGTCGCCACGCGTCGACCAAGGCCGCAGGCTGTTGGGGCCCGCGGCGCTCCGCACTTGCCCTTTGACTTCGCCTCGAAGCCAAGCCCGAGGGCTACTATCGGCATTCTGGGAACGAGGGTCCCCAGACTTGCCTGCCTGCGGCCCGCAGTGTGGCTCCACCAGCAGCCCCATACGGGCCATCTTCACCTGCAAACAATCAAGACCCTCGCAAAGGGCCAGGCCTCGCGAGGCGGATGACTTAAGACCGCCTTAGGGGCGGCCTCACCAGGATGGCTCGCAAGGGGCGGAGAGATCAAAGCAAGGCAAACCTCGCGAGGTTCCAATGACGTAAGCCATGACGATCAATACCAGGTGGGCGCCAGGCGGGTACCAGCAAGCGCAGTGTGCTCGCTTGCTCTTTGGTGATAAGGAGCCAAGCGCATGCGAGGAGTTCCAAGGCATCAGGCAAAGGTTTCCATATCGGTGCAACAAGACCAAGACCATCAGGACGGAAGGACGGAGGTCACCATGGAGCCCAACACGGCGTCACTACCAGAGCCTTTGGTAGGCGAAGACTACTTTTGTCAGGATAACTTGTACTAGTTGTCTCCCTTCAAATTGGCCATTGTGGGACCCCTTCCCGCTCAATTTTTGGGAAGAGGACCAGGGCCTCTATAAATAGGACTAGCCACCACCATAGAAAGGGAGAGATCTTCTTCGAACACACAAGTTCCCGAAGCACAAGAACACCTCTCCTCAGGAGGCTGTTCTTCCCTTGTAACTATTCATCCTTAGTGTGACACCCCGAGACCGTTGTGCCAGGTGTCCTCCAGTTATTCGTTGTTGTTGCCTTCTCTTTTTCTTGCGTGTCGCACCTTGTCATGTCATCATGCGCTTTTTCATCATCATGTTTTTCAAAACTTGCATCCGTCCGGGTTTTTTCCCCAGTTCCGTCCATTGTCCGTTCTGAGCCGAGACATACTTGCACGCGCCCGCGACACGTCCAAATATTATTTTATAAGTGGTTGGAAAATGTTCTTAGATTGGGTTGAAAGTTGGCATGTGGTCTTATTATAGTGTAGATAGACCGCCTCTCAAGTTTCATCGCATTCGGAGTTCGTTTTTTAGCCTAACCGTTAAACTATTGCGGTAATATAGCCGGTGTATCGTCGGACGTTTCCGGTCTCCGGAAACTGCCGTCGGGCCCCTCTCTCTCTTCTCTCCTTTCAGCCTCGCCACAGTCCACCTAGGCCCATGCCTACCCCTCTTTGCACAGTGCATCGGCCCCTCGCGCGCGTCCGAAAGTTGTCCCGAACCCGACCCGGACTGTCGCCACCGTTGTGTCCGGATCATCCCCAAACATCTACAAAATGTCACCGTTTTCTTATTTGGACTCCCTAACTATTTTATTCGCGACCGTCCAATTGCGATTGTAGGGACGTGATAGCCTCTACCCTAAATCCCTTTGCAATATAAATAGTGGGCAACCCTAAAACCTAGGGGTCTGTCCTATCCATCCCGTGTCCACCGCCGCCACCCACTCGAAATCTCTCGGGATCCATCCCCAATTCCTTCATCCCATCAATCCATCCAGCCGAAGCACTCCACTCCTCCCCTCGATTTTAGTCAACAGCTAATCCATTGATCCGTTGCCTCGCTCGAGCTCCAACGGGACCGCGCCCCTGGATCCCCTGCCCGAGCTCCTCCGCAGGCTTGCTCCAGCCGGCCGTCCTCACCGCCATGCGCCCCTTCTCCCCGTTTCTCTGGTTCCCCTCTAACCTTCGCTCTCTGCTGCTCATGAACCAGCACCGAGCTCCGCCGCAAGACCCTGCGAACGGCCGCTCTCTCCGTTCGCATTGCCGCCAAGGACACCAAGACCTCGACCCGAGCCGTCACCATCGGCGTGCTCAGCCAGGATCCAGTGGGTCTCTGCTTCCCCGCGCCCTGTCCATCCCTATCGCGTGACCATCATTCAGCAAGAGAACATTCGACGCCGCCCTTGTGCAGTCACCGGCGCCGCCGGGAATCAAGCTCCACCATCGCCCTGGCCTCGGATCTGGTCGGCTCCCGTGCACCCTCGTCGCCGGCCATTCCATCTCCAGCCGCTGTGGAGCCGCTCCTTCACCCGCCCCGCAAGCCTGCCATCATCCGCTGTCGTCGCTCTGCGCCTCTGCATCACCTTGCTTCCCCTGCAGCGAACTACAACAGCGCCTCGTCCCGCTCGCTTGCGCGTTCACCGCATCGCCTCTGCATCTTCCTCAACGGCTGCTGGAACCGAGGGCGTCGCCTCAGTCACCGCCTTGCCAAACTCCTCTCGCCGCCGACGTCTGCTAGCGCCGGCGACCTCGTCCTCCCCGCGACGCCTTGTCGCGACCTTCCCCTGTTTGTCTGGAGACGACGAGCGTACCATGTTGACCGCTTCCCTCCAGTGCCAGATCACGAGGCCCAGCGGACCGCCTCTACTGGCGCCCCATTCAGCCTCCCTCCTCTGCCGATCGGGCCTTGGCCCATGGTGAGGAGACCCCGCCAGCGCCTCCTCTTTTTTCCTTTCTTTGGCCCAACTGCATTTCAGCCCGATGACATTTTATTTAGCTCTGTGAATTTCTTCTTATTCTAAGGAATGCTATTTTGCAGAAAACCCCCCAAGCAACAAGCATTTAATAACTCACCAACCGTGCATCGGTTTAAAATAAGTTATATATGGGAAATGCTTAGTTTTTTGTCTAGTTTCATAATGTGCCACTTTCACCCATGTTTAAAATGTTTAAAATGCTGTTTGTGTAACTTTGTCCATATGCCATGCTAAAATGCTTTATTTCGCAAACTAAGGCATAGCCTAGTGGTGGGATGGGGCTGATGCCTTCCCACCCACCCAGGTTCAAGGCATGGTACTTGCAATTTGGGTTTGTTGCACCAATTATACTGTAAGGGGTTCCCTTACAGTCTTTCTATCAAAAAAAGATTTAATTCATAACTTAATCACCGTAGCTCCAAACCTAACAAACTTTATATGTAAATGGGGTAGAAAAATGCCTAGTTTAACATGGTGCATCACTTTGCATGTTTAACAACTATAAAATATGGTTTAGGGAAGAACAGTACCAAACCTAATATATGCATATGGGGATTTACCGGAATTGTTGTTCGTTGCTTCTGGCCTCATTTAAACAAAACTAGATAGGTAGTTTTACTTTGCTTCACCCTCTTGCCATGTTTCACAACATTTAATATTGTTGAGTACATAAACGAGATCGAACTAAATAACTTGTGTTTTTTCGTCAATATGCAACTCGTTGCATATTGAGCTCCACTTAATTTGTAGAATTGCTTGTGCACTTTGCCATGCCATGCTTCATTAAACCAGACATGCATCATACTTGGTTGTGCATCATGCCTTGTTTATGTGATGGTTGTTTACTATGTTGTTTGCTTCTTTCCGATGTTGCTTCTTCGGGTTGGTTCCGATAACGTCGTGTGTGTGAGGATCCGTTCGACTTCGTCTGTTTGTCTTCTTCATGGACTCATTCTTCTTCCTTGCGGGATCTCAGGCAAGATGACCATACCCTCGAAATCACTTCTATCTTTGCTTGCTAGATGCTCGCTCTTTTGCTATGCCTATGCTACGATACCTACCACTTGCTTATCATGCCTCCCATATTGTTAAGCCAAGCCTCTAACCCACCTTGTCCTAGCAAACCGTTCTTTGGCTATCTTACCGCTTTGCTCAGCCCCTCTTATAGCGGTGCTAGTTGCAGGTGAAGATTGGAGCTTGTTCCATGTTTGGAACATGGATATTTTGTTGGGATATCACAATATCTCTTATTTAATTAATGCATCTATATACTTGGTAAAGGGTAGAAGGCTCGGCCTTTTGCCTGGTGTTTTGTTCTACTCTTGCCGCCCTAGTTTCCGTCATATCGGTATTATATTCCCAGATTTTGCGTTCCTTACACGGTTGGGTTATAATGGGAACACCTTAACAGTTTGCTTTGAATAAAACTCCTCCAGCAAGGCCCAACCTTGGTTTTACCATTTGCCTCACCACCACCTACTTTTCCCTTGGGAGTCGCGATCCCAAGGGTCATCTTTATTTAACCCCCCCTGGGCCAGTGCTCCTATGAGTGTTGGTCTAAATTGGGCAGCCTGCGGGGCCACATCAGGGCAACTCGAGGGCTGGTTTTACTCGTAGCTTGACCTATTCGGTGTGCCCTAAGAACGAGATATGTGCAGCTCCTATCGGGATTTGTCGGCACATCTGGGTGGCTTTGCTGGACTTGTTTTACCATTGTCGAGGATCTCTTGCAACCGGGATGCTGAGTCTGATCGGATTGTCTTGGGAGGAGGAATATCCTTCGTTGACCGTGAGAGCTTGTGATGGGCTAAGTTGGGACACCCCTGCAGGGATTGAACTTTCGAAAGATGTGCCCGCGGTTATGGGAAGATGGGAATTTGTTAATGTCCGGTTGTAGAAAACCTAAAGTTTATCTTAATTAAAATACATCAACCGCGTGTGTAACCGTGATGGTCTCTTCTCGGCGGGGTCCGGGAAGTTTACACGGTGTTGGAGTTATGCTTGATCGTAGGTTGTTCTAGGATCACTTCTTGATCATAGATTCTCGACCATGCCTTTGCCTTCTCTTCTCGCTCTCATTTGCATATGTTAGCCACCATATATGCTAGTCGCTTCCTGCAGCTCCACCTCATACCTTTTACTTACCCATAAGCTTAAATAGTCTTGATCGCGAGGGTGTGAGATTGCTGAGTCCCCGTGACTCACAGATACTTCCAAAACCAGTTTGCAGGTGCCGATGTTACCGAGCAGGTGACGCAACCAAGCTCACGGAGGAGCTCGATGAAGGTCTCGTTCTTTGTGTTGTTCTGTTTCCAGTTGATCAGTAGTGGAGCCCAGTTGGGACGATCGGGGATCTGTGAAGCATTTGGGGTAGTCTTCTTTTATTTTGGTTCCATAGTCGGACCTTGATTGTATCTGGACGATGTAATGCTTTATTCATGTAATTGTGTGAAGTGGCGATTGTAAGCCAACTATGTATCTTTTCCCTTATGTTTTCCATGGGTTGTGTGAAGATTACCTCTTTTTCCCTTATGTTATTCGACACGTGGGTGGTATAGCCGCATCATGGGCGTTACACTCAGCCCAATAGGCAATCCACCCCACCACACTGGAGTAGGGTATTACACCACAACGGTGGCCCGAACCAGTGTAAATCTTGTGTCTCGTGTTCTTTTGGTCCATTGAAGCTAGGCCATGAGATCGTTGAGTGTGCGAGCTAGAGAGGGGGAGATCTTCGTGCACACTCCAGTGTTCGAACCTCAAGGGTTTTGCCGGAACCCGAAATCCGACAATGTTTTCTTTCTCCAGAAGAAGGATGGCACGGATCGACTTTGCGTTGATTACCGCCCACTGAACAAGAAGATAATCAAGAATAAATATCCACTTCCCAATATCAATGAGATATTCGAGCAACTCAAAGGTGCAAAGGTGTTTTCCAAGCTTGACCTCCGTATGGAGTGTCACCAGATTCACATTCATGAAGAAGATATCCCAGAGACAGCTTTCAGAACGAGCTTTGGTTCTTATGAATATACGATCATGTCTTTCGGGCTTGCAAATGCCCCTCCAACATTCTCGCATGATGAACTTCATCTTCAACCCCTACACCAATGAATTCGTCCTGGTGTATCTCGACGATATCCTGGTTTTTTTGTGGTTCAAAAAACGATATCCTGGTTTTTTCCAAGAATAAAAAGGATCATGGAAGCATTTTCTGTTGGTGCTCGACAAGCTCAGAGAGTATGAATTCTGTTCAAAGTTCTCCAAATGTGAGTTTTGGCTTGATGAAGTTCTTTACCTTGTTCACATCATCTCCACCAAGGGCATTTCTGTTAATCCGGAGAAGGTTTCTGCAATTGTGAACTGGGAGCCTCCTCAGAACATCAAGCAGCTCCTCGGTTTCCTTGGGCTTGCAAGCTATTATAGAAGGTTTGTGGAAAACTTCTCAAAAATTGCTAAGCCTCTCTCCAACCTCCTCCAGAAGCATGTCAAGTACTCATGGACTCCTGAGTGTAATGTTGCCTTTAATACTCTCAAAGAGAAACTCGTCAAAGCTCCTGTGCTTACTCCTCCTGATGAGTCCAAGCCCTACCAAGTTTTCTGTGATGCTTCGTTGCAAGCTCTCAGTGCAGTGTTAATGCAAGAGAATAAAGTTGTGGCTTATAATTCTCGACAATTGAAGCCAAACGAAAGGAACTACCCCACTCACAATCCTGAGTTGGTGGCAGTTGTCCATGCATTAATCACTTGGAGACATCTCTTGTTGGGAAGGCAAGTGGACATTTTCACCAATCACAAGAGCCTCAAATATATCTTCACCCAACCCAATCTCAACCTCCGGCAAACTCGTTGGGTCAAAATGATTCAAGAGTACAATCCAAGCATTGAATACACTCCAGGCAAGGGTAATGTGATTGCAGATGCGTTGAGCAGAAAGGCTTCTTGCAACAGCTTAATTCTCAAGCCATTCCAACCCAATCTCTGTGAAGCTCTCTGCAAGATTAACCTCCAAGTTGTTCCTCAAGGTTTTCTTGCCAACCTTCAAGGCACAACTCCTTGATACCATGGCAAAGAAGGTGAAAGATGGTATTGCCAAGGGCCTTTCCAAATACAAGTGCCATCGCATTGATGACAAGGACACCTTCTTCTTTGAGGACCGGCTAGTGGTTCCTAAGGGCAATCCAAGGAAGGTCATAATGAACGAAGCACAGAATTCTCTTCTTTCCATCCATCCAGGCAGTTCAAAGATGTACCATGACCTCAAGCAGTCGTATTGGTGGACTCGCATGAAGCGAGAGGTTGCTGAATTCATGAATGAATGCGATGCCTGTCGAAGGGTGAAAGCAGAAAATCAACAACCAGCTGGTCTCCTCCAACCTCTTGCTATTCCATAATGGAAGTTTGATCATATCGAGATGAACTTTGTCACTGGCTTTCCCAAGTCCAAGCGAGGGAATGATGCTATCTTTGTTGTCATTGACAAGCTTACAAAAGTGGCTCATTTCCTTCCAATCAAAGAATCTATCAATGCAGCTCAGTTGGCAGAGCTATACACCACCAAAATTTTCTCGTTGCACGGGATTGCTCAATTGATCTCCTCGGATCATGGAAGCATTTTCACTTCCAAGTTATGGGACTCCTTCTAGAAGGCCATGGGCACCAACATTCATTTCAGCATGACCTTTCATCCTCAAACAAGTGGCCAAGTTGAAGGAGGCAATCAAATCCTTGAAGAGATGCTCAGAGATTGTGTCATCTCTTGCGGTATGAAGTGGGAAGATTGCCTCCCATTTTCCAAGTTCTCCTACAACAGCAGCTTCCAAGCAAGTTCGGGCAAGGCCCCTTTCAAAATTATATATGGAAGAAAGTGTCGTACTCCTCTCAACTGGTCCGAGAATGGTGAACGCCAACTTCTTGGCAATGACTTGGTCACAGAAGTCGAAGAAATGTGTAAAGTCATCTGCGAAAATCTCAAAGCCGTGCAATCACGCCAGAAGAGTTACTATGACACCAAGCAAAGTGACTTGGCTTTTGAGATTGGAGACCATGTCTATTTACGAGTCTCTCCAATGAAAGGAACTCAACGCTTCGGTATCAAAGGGAAGCTTGCCGCAAGATATGTGGGTCCTTTCAAGATCACTGGGAAAAAGAGGCGACCTCCCCTATCAACTTGAGAGCCCATCCAATTTTTCAAACGTGCATGTTGTGTTTCACGTGTCACAACTTCGCAAGTGCTTCAAGCCTCCCGAGCGCACTATCAACTTCGAAGAAATTGACCTCCAAGAAGACTTGTCTTATCATGAGCATCCCGTTTCCATTATTTAAGAAACTGATCGCAAAACTCGCAACAAGTCAATCAAATTCCTCAAAGTTAAGTGGTCTCACCATTCCGACCGAGAAGCTACTTGGAAGCACAAGGATCACCTCCGTTTAGAAAATCTGGAGTTCTTTCAGTCCTAGATCTCGTGATGAGGTCCTCTTGTAGTGGAGGAGAGTTGTAGCACCCCAGTTGTAAAACTTCCATATTTGGCAATATATCCATGTTGATCTCCATCCAATTCCATTTGGGGTTCCATCTTTTGGTCTCATCTTGTTTTGTTACTTTGTTTTACTCATTTCATTGCTATGCATTACTCACCTCTTGACATATTGCATTTGTGCATCATTGTCATTTTCGCTTATGCCATCCTGTGATGCACCATGTTCCTTGCCATGTTGTTGTGCATTGTCATCTTTGCGTTCTCATTATCACCATATGTATTGTCATAGCCATGCATGTTGTATTGTTGCATGCCCATGTCTGTCTCTTGCACCATCACTTCTCCTTCCTTCCGTTTCCTCCATTTTTGCAAGTGCCATCTTTTCGCTCCTCCATTAATGTTCATTTTCTCCCCAATATTCTAACACCATGGCCTAAACTTCTCTACCAAATTTTAGCTCTTTTGAAGTTGTTTAGGTTAGGTTCCAAAAGGCCTCAAGTTTGAATTATATTCAAACTTGTTTTATTTTTCTACCTCTAAAAATGCCCAAGGCAATTATTTCAAATACTACAAAATTCCAAGACCCCAGTCATATTTTTATCTATCCCTAGATCCTCTCCTTTGCCTCTGTGTTTTTCTCTTTATTTTTCTATGTGAAGAAATAAAAATAAAATGAGTAGCAGCGTCATCAACAGTGCAGTCCAGCAGCACCTGGGCCTCGGCCACCCCGCGGCCCAGTTTTCCCGCACCCATGGCCCAGCTCCACCCCGCGCCCATGTCCACTCATCTCTTCTCACCCGCTCATCCGCACACCCCTCTCTCTCACTGGCGACACGTGGTCATGTGGCCCCGCGTGTGAGCGGGCACACCCAACGCACCTGCCTCCTTTCTCCTTCCCCTTCCTTTGCTTTTTCGTCACGCCATGGCCATGGTGGCGAGGCAGCTAGCCGCGTCGCACCTACTTAACCCCCTCCCTCGGCGTCTGCACCTAGCCTCCTATTGTTTCCCTCTCCATCCTTCGCCGCCGCCAGGGGAGAAAGCCCCCTAGATCTGTCGCTTCCGCCGCTTCCTGAGCTCCACTGGGAGTGTAGCTACGTCCCCGGCGTGTGCTCCGGCCACCTCCGCCTTGCCAACTACGTCTATCTTCCTCCACGACATCGACTACGTCCCTATCGTCCTCTTCCTCACCTAGGATCGCCAAGTTCGACTCCCTCCATCGATGTCCTCTTTGTCTCTGCTTCTCGGGATAGAGCTCGTCGCCCCGTTCATCAGCTCGCCATCTGTAACACCCACGATGCGGATATATCTCCCACGTGTAGAAGCACGACTTAGAGGCATAACCGCATAGTGGTTTTGTCGCCAGAAGGTCTTTAGACAATCCCATGTAATGAACAAGGAAGGGATAAATAGAGTTGGCTTACAATTGCCGCGTCACAAAATGATCACAATAATTCATACATCATCCAGAGTACACACATAGTCCGACTACCGACAAAACCGAATGAAAAGAAGATAACCCCAAATGCTAGATCCCCGACCGTCCCAACTAGGCTCCACTACTGATCATCAGGAAACGAAACCAAGTAACGACCAAGGTCCTCGTCGAACTCCCACTTGAGTTCGGTAGCATCACCTGCATTGGCATCATCGGCACCTCCAACTGTTTTGGTAGTATCTGTGAGTCACGAGGACTCAACAATCTCAAAACCCGCGACATCAAGACTATTTAAGCTTATGGGTAGGATATGGGAATGAGGTGGAGTTGCAGCAAGCGCTAAGAAAATTTGGTGGCTAATATACACAAATAAGAGTAAGATGAGAAGCTATGCAACGGTCGTGAAGCTAGAAGCGATCAACAAGTGATCCTGAACTACTTAGGATCAAACCTAACCCAAACCATGTTCACTTCCCAGACTCCACCGAAAAGAGACCATCACAGCTACACACGCAGTTGATGTCTTTTAAATAAGTCAAGTGTCAAGTTCTCTACAACCGGATATTAACAAATTCCCATCTGCCACATAACCGCGGGCATGTCTCTCGAAAGTTTACACCCTGTAGGGGTGTCCCAACTTAGCCCATGACAAGCTCATGATTCACGGAGACAATCCTCCATCCCGGGACCCTCCGATCAGACTTGGACTCCCGGTGCACAAGATATTTCACCAACGGTAAAAGTAGTCCAGCAAGACCTCCCGACACCTTGATAGCAGGCACGCGTATCTCGTCTCAGGCCACGATCAGATTGTCCAAACTTCTGGTAGGCCAATCCAGAGTTGCCCCTGGCGGCTACCGGCGGTTGATAGGTTTGGACTAACACTCATGACGAGCACTGGCCCGTGGGGGGGGGGGTTAGTTAAGTCCACGGGGTCTGGAAAGTCCCTATGCAATTTTACTTGTAAAAAGGCAAATGGTAAAACCAATGTTGGGCCTTGCTGGAGGAGTTTTATTCAAAGCGACAGAAAATAAAGGGGCCCATAAACCCTCACCGTGTTAGGGACAGAAAATAAAGGAACATAACACCGGTATGACGGAAACTAAGGCTGCAAGAGTGGAACAAAACACCGAGCAAAAGGCGAAGCCTTCCACCCTTTGCCAAGTTTATAGATGCATTAATTAAATAAGAGATATTGTCATATCCCAACATATCCATGTTCCAGCATGGAAAAACCTACATGGCACCTACAATTAGAAATGCTATAAGAGGGGCTGAGCAAAAGCGGTGATTGAGCCAAACTATGGTTTTCTAGGAAGGTGGGTTAGAGACTTGACATGGGCAATATGGGAGGCATGATATAAGAAGTGGTAGGTAGCGCGACATAGCGATAGAATGAACAACTAGCAAGCAAAAATAGAAGTGATATCGAGGGTAATGGTCATTTTGCCTGCAAAGTTCTCGGGGTTGTCGAAAGCTTGCTCCTCGTAAGCATACTCAACCGGTTCCTCGTTCATGAACTCGTCTCCCGACTCTACCCTAGGCAAGAAAATAAGCAATAGAACAACAATCAATCACGATGCAATGCACAAGCAACATGATGCAAGACATGGCATGGAATGCAAGATATGATGTGCAATGCATATGGGTACTCCAGAAGGGAAAGGATGATCAGGACATCAACTTGGCAAACCATGTATACCTCTAGAAAGAGTGAGTGATTTCGGTCGAAATCGATCTAAGGATCACCGGAAACGGATGCACGGTTTGCAAATGACAAGCAAAACAAGAATGGTGCAAAACTGTGCTTAACAACATCATAGCACTTAGGATGCAACATGAAAGTATGCTACAGCAATCCAACATAGAAACAAAGCACATGGCTGTGAAGTACAGGTGACGCTCTACAAATCATGAACACTGAGCTCCTGCTAGAACTCACTAGAATAATCTCAAAATAGCATGGCAAAAATGCAAATGATAATAGATTCACACACTTAGAGAAAACACTAAACATGTCAAAACAGCATCAGGTAGCAACATTTAGAGCTAGCAAACAATATGCTAAAGGAACATATCATGGCAAACAAAGGCATGACCTGCTAGTACTAAAGACATATAACAAAACTCCCTTACTGAACTTTAACCAAAAATACATGTATAAGATGGTAGCATTAATGCAACAAGGCAAGTGATATGGCTGTTAACAGACTTAGAAGAATTCATGTCATGGCAATATGCAGATTCATGATGGCATCTTTGCAATCTTGTTGCACTCATCACAATGCACCAAATGACATGGAATAAAATCTAGCATGAAGTAGGCATGTAAATGAAGCTATCCATGAACAAAACAACCTCATAGCATGCTTGAATTAAATCACACAAAAATGCCAAAACAGTAACATGATGTAAAATGACATGTTCATGAACTTTCTCAAATGCAAAAACTGGTGCCGTCGCTGGATTGGTGGGATTTTTCTACCCCAAAAACATATATAATATGTTGGGGTTGCTGTGGAAGAAACATCACAAAAGCTAAAAGTGAAATGCTGCCCTAAATGGAAATAGACAGAAAAGGAAACTGCCTAAAAGGGACATGCCCAAATATGGACTGGCCCGAAATGGAAAGATGATCTATGCCAAAAGTGGAACATGCTGAGGTTAAAAACAAAATCAAAGAAAAACATAGGGGAAAAGGGGATGACATGTGGGTCCTGGTCATTGGTGTGTGTATGGCATGTGGGACCAGATCGGCAGTGGCACAAGGAAATAGAAAGCACAGTCAAAACATTGTCGACCATTGGGTTCGAACCCAAGACCTCCCGGTTGTGTACGTGCGGGGCTGACCAGCTCGGCTGCACGCATGCTTGCGGGAAGATGGGGGGCTAGTCCCTATGAAAAGACGCGAAGGCCGAGCTTTCACTTTGCACCTACACATAGAAGATGGTGACGTCGCCGGCGGGCAAGGACGGCAACCAGCGGGGCATAGGATCTCCGGTGGGCGTGCTGGAGCATGCGGGGACTCCAATGAGCGGGTGCAGGCGGCTCACGAGTGAGCGGGCACTCGAGCTCGAGCTCTCACCCGGCTCGGGGCCATGGAGAGGCGCGACAAGGATGGGAGAGGATACGCTAGGCGAGGCATGCAGGGGCGAAAACACACGGTAGCAACGGCGAGGCACAGCGGGGGTGCGTGCGTGTAGCAAGGCGCGGCGGGGATCCGGAGTGGGGATGCGTGGGGTTGGCAAGCTATGGCAATAGCTACACTAACAGCTTCAGACTATGCCAGAGCATCGAGATCACGGAATAGGCATCATAAAAATGACGCCTACGGTGAACTAGAGGGCGCGAGAAGAAATAGGGGCAGAGACAGGGTTACCTAGCTCACCTAGGACACGGTAGGGTCAACGGAAACTCGCTGGAGACGACGGAGGGGAGCTCTGAACATTGGTGAAGAACCCTGCCCATGGCGGAGATGAAGCAGAGGAGGGGGCGTCGAGGAACTTGGTGTATCCCTCGATGAAGGAGTGGATGGAGTGGCGAAGGGGATGAGGGGGGCGGGGGCGTTCTGGAGTACGCGATCGAAGGAGTGGCCCGGCGATGGGCGTCACACGAGCGATAAACACGAGCTCATCACGACCATCGTGGATCAGGGAAAACAAGGGCGCAGGCACCTACCTAGAGCGGCGGCGGCACGAAGAGGGGAAGGGGGAACCCTAGGGGCGTGGGAGCACGGCTTTATGGAGGGGCGCGGGCGACTTGGCTGGGCCACGGTGGCCATGGCGACGAAAAAAGCAAAGAGGGAGGTAGAAGAAAGGTGGGTGAGGGGTGTTGCAACACGCGCTGACAAAAGGGGTCGGGCGGGCCACGTGTATGCATGCTAGCGGGGGCGTGTGGGTGCGTAGGTGAAAATCGGCGGAAGGGTCACACACGGGGCTTCTGGGCTAGCGGGTGTTTGGGCTAGCTGGGCCGGTCTAGAAAGAAGAGGCCCAGATGGATAAGAGGCTTCTACTGCTGCTACTCATCTGCGTTTTCTTTCCGATTTTTCCTCAAACAGAAGAAAACAAGTAAAGGCCAGAGTGATTGGGGAAAGCTATGGAAGATATAAAAATATCTCTCGAACACATAATTGTAAAAATGGCTAGGGCATTTTTAGAGGAAGAAAAATATTCCATGTTTGAATTAGGTTCAAACTTGAACCATTTTTTATCCCAACCAAACCAACTCCAAAATAGGTGAAACTTGGCAGAGAGGTGAGTGGCATGATGTTTGAATTGTGGGGAGGAGATGAACATTAATGGAGGAGTGAAAATGGTACTTGCCAAATAAAAGAAAGAGAAGGAGGGGGGAGGTAATGCAAGGGGTAATCATGCATGAAACACACAATGCACATGATGAGTATGATGACATGTAACACTACAAGAAGCATAAGTGCAACACTATGGTCAGGCTCAGATGCAAAAAAGAAAGGCAAAGAAAATCTGACAAGTAAAAAGGAGAAAAAGCAATGGGAAACAAAACAAACCCAAAATGAAACGCTCAAAAAGGAAAACCACTTGGTATTGAACATGACAAGGTTGGATACATCTCCAAATGTGGAAGTTTTACATCTGGGGTGTTACACCATCGTCCCTCCGTCGACGCGTCGGCCACATCTACACGTCCTGTGGATGCTAGGTGAACCGAGCTGCACTTCCACCTTCCCCCTTTCGTCAGTAGCCTTCAGTAGTCGTTGTCCTGATCTAGTATGCATCATGCCCTCATTGCTCCGACGAGCTCTGCGTTTTTCACGTAGTTGCCATGGTCGTGTCGTTGCTGGCGCTTCGCTCCCGCTCTAGATCTACACCCACTCGCTCGCCACGCCCTTAGCCCCACACTCTTGCACACCCGCACGCGCCCCTGCCTGCCCGCTCGCTCGATCGCTTGTCGCACAGTGCCGCACCCGGGACAAGCATGAGCTCGTCCTCGAGCCTGTGCACGCATGCAACCTCACCAACACTCCCTTACCATCCCCGCATGCCCGCCGCGGCCTCTCTAGCCCCACAATCGCCGTGGCTGCCCTCGCCAGCGCCATCGTCGTCTTCTCTGTCTGAACAAAGGAGCTCGACCCTGGGCCATCTCTGAAGGAGTCAAGCCCCCTCCTATTAGCCGCCTCGCCGTAGCCCAGCGGTTGACATCTAAAACCCGCACCCAGGCGACCCAGGTTCGATCCCCCATGGGCGCACAAACCCCCCCCCCCACTTTTTATTTCACTAGAGTCCCTGAAAGGTCGGCCCCATGGGTCATTCTCACACCCAGCCACATGGCCCATTGGCCCACCAGTCAGCCTAACGGCTGGGTACAACCTGGGTACTCATAGTTCTTTTCCCGTTTTTTTGTTTTATTCTAGATTCAGAATATGACAGATTTGGCATATGCTGAGGCTTCCATTTTAGGCAGATTATGTTTTTCCATATTTGTAGGGATTTTTATAAATCCCATGAATCTAGTGGTGGCATTAGTTTATGAATTTGAGAAAGTTTGCACACATGTCATTTTAGACCATGTTGTTGTTTTTTCATTTTTGTGTGATTAACTTCAAATATGCTATGTGGTAGTTTGGTACATGTACATCTTGATTTTCATGTGTACTTCATGCTAGAATTTATTTCATGCCATATAGTGCACTGTGATGAGTGCCACAAGCTTGTAAACATGCTATCATGAATCTGTTTCTGCCATGACATGAAATTCTTCTGAGGGTGAAATCAGTCATATCACTTGCCATGTTTGCATTGATTCTATCATCATTTATGTGGATCTTTGGAAAAATTTCAGTAATGGAGTTTTGTTAAGTGCATTTAGTGCTAGCATGCCATGCTGATGTTTTCCATGATAGTTTTGTGTAACATGTAGTTTACTAGCTCTAAATATTGCAACCTGACGATGTTTCTGCCATGCTCAGTGAATTTCTGCCCTCTGTTAAACTAATATCATTTGCATTTTTTCCATGCTGTTTTAGACTTGTTCTAGTGAGTTCTAGCAGTAGCCCAGTGTTCATGATCTGTAGATATTCACCTGTACTTCACTGCCATGTCTTTTGTTTTCATGTTTGGGTGTTGTAGCATATTTAAACTTTGCATCTAAGTTATCATGTTTCTGCTTCCAACAGATTGCATTGCATCTTGTTTTGCTCGCCATTTGCAAACCGTGCATCCGTTTCCGGTAATCTTCATATTGATTTCAACCAAAATCTTTCAATCTTTCCAGTGGCATGCTCGGGTTACCAAGATTCTTCCCATATCCTTCATGACCCGACCATTTCCTTCTCGTTGTCGTACCCCTTCGTTCTGGTAGAACCGTAGTTCCGTGCGTACCATTCTTCTTATGCATCCTCGTTAGCCTTGCATGTAGAACATGTACTTGCCATGAGTGGTTTTTATTGTATGCTTGTCTTTTCTTTGGGTAGTTCTGAGAGACGAGTTCGAGTACGGGGACCCTATCGAGTACATTCAAGAGGAGCAAGCTTTCGATAACCCTGAGAACATTGCAGGCAAGATGATCATTACCCGCAATATCACTTCTATCTTTGCTTGCTAGTAGTTCGATCTATCGCCATGTCGCGCTACCTACCAGTTGTTATACAGCCTCTCAAATCGCCATGTCAAGCCTCTAACCCACCTTCCTAGCAACCATTGTTTGGCTATGTTACCGCTTTTGCTCAGCCCCTCTTATAGCGTTGCTAGTTGCAGGTGAAGTGCGCGTTGTTCCATGTTGGAACATGGATATGTTGGGTTATCACAATATCTCTTATTTAATTAATGCATCTATATACTTGGTAAAGGGTGGAATGCTTGGCCTTTTGCTCGGTGATTTGTTCCACTCTTGTCACCCTAGTTGCCGTCATACAGGTGTTATGTTCCTTGATTTTTGCGTCCCTAACACGGTGAGGGTTTATGGCCCCCTCTTGACAGTTCACTTTGAATAAAACTCTTCCACCAAGGCCCTACATTGGTTTTGCCATTTGCCTAATAACAATTAAAACTTTCATATGGAGTAATTAAACCGAGGATTCTTAATCAACAACCCGGGCTAGTGCTCCTCACGAGTGTTGGTCCAAACTAGAGCAACATGCGGCACCGCCCCTAGGCTACTTGGAGAATCTGGATCCTGTACGCTTCGCTCATCCTTTGTGGACTAGGACAAGATATGTGCAGCTACTATCAGGGTGTTGGCACGTCGGGAGGTCTTGCTGGTTTTGTTTTACCATTGTCGAAATGTCTTGTGCATCGGGATTCCAAATTTTATCGGAGGGTCCCACGATGGAGGATTGTCTCGGCGGATCGGGAGCTTGTCACGGGCTAAGTTGGGAAAACCCTGCAGGGTTTGAACTTTCAAGAGCCGTGCCTATGGTTATGTGGCAGATGAGAGTTTTTAATAACCGATTTGTAGTGAACTTGAAACCAAACTCCCTAAAATACACCAACTGTGTGTGTAACCATGATGGTGTCTTTTCGACGATGTTCGGGAAGAGAACATGGGGGGTTATGTTTGAACGTAAGTAGTTCATGATCACTTCTTGATCATTACGAGATTACGACTATTTGCATAGCTTCTCATCTAATTCTTACATTCATAAGTCAGACACCATACAATTCTTAGTGCTTCCTGAACTCCACCTTATATCCATACCTTAAATTTACGCTTTGATAGACTTAACACCATGGGTAATAGGATTGCTGAGTCCCCGTGGCTCACGTTATACTACATACACAGTTGCAGGTACCGATGGGACTAATGCAGGTGAATCCATTGAGCTCAAGTGGGAATTCGACGAAAACCTTGGTTGTTACTATGTTTCCTTTTCTCATGATCAGTGGTTGTACCCAGTAGGGTCTGTCAGGATTTAGCTTGGGTGGTTGTCTTTTATTCGTTTGATTTCGTCTGTAGCCGGACTCTGTGTTCATCTCGAATGATTGTATTACTTGATGATATTTTGTGTGACATTGTGGCGATTGTAAGCCAAAGCTCGTGTTCTATCTATTCAGTACATGAGATGAGCAAAGATACAACCACTCTTGCGAATATACCAATATGCACTTATGCCCCAAGTCGTGCCTCGACACGTATGGAGTATAGTTGCATATTGGGCATTACACAGTTTTACCCTTGTTCGGGCCGCCATGAGGCGTAAAACCCTACTCCTGCTTTGGTGAATTGATGGTGGATAATGATGGAGAACGCAGCGCTCTTGCCCGGCAGGGTTGCCTCGGGGCAAGAGTGGCTATGCACGTATGAATATGTGAGGGTCTGGATCCTCTCTATGGTTGCCCTGGGCCTCCTTTTATAGATAAAGGGTCACCACAATTGCAAATCAGTATCTTACACACTGATTAGATAGAAAACAATGCTATTATACCTAACTCTACAAGCCGACAAAGCGCATTAAATGCGCCGCTTAGTGTCACATCACAGCGTGCCCAGCAAGCCTTGCCAGGCTGTTTTGCCAGCTTCGCGCCTGCTTGCTTGACACGTCTGAGGATGGGTGTCATTTGGACGTGTTTTCCATAGGAAGTGGCTGCCATGTGGTAGGAAGCAACCACTTAGTCACTTAGGGGCTTGACAATGCACCAGTCGATGACTTGCGTCGCTGTGAGGTGGAGCGGTGGAGTAGTTCGCCTCTGCAAGCCCTGGCAGGCCTGCCGGGACGATATGGAGGCTCGCTTCCCGGGTAACACCGACCTCGCCAGGCTCGCCTTCCCGGCAAGGCAGGTTTTTCCCTTAGTAGTATCTTGCTTCTCTAGCTTGACTTGGTTTTCTTAACTTGCACTTTGATCCTTCAAAGGACCGATCTTTAGTTCTTGGTCTGATCTTGGGTGTTCCAATATTGTCTTGGATCAGTGGCTTGTTGTCGATGCACGAGTCAAAGGAAAACAAACACCCCATATGTGTACCCCGACACGCCTGTAAACACCTTTCTCTATAATTCAATTCAACAAGCTATTTTCTTGCTCAACTGTAACTTGGCTAAGAGAACCATTAGTGGAATCAAGAGAACTACTAGAAGCAACAATACTGGATTTAGCATGATTGTTGTCACCACTACAGGAATAATCTTTCTTGATCTTGTTGCTAGATTTTACTTGTGGCATATTAAGGGAGTCCTGGATTAAGGGGTCCTCGGGCGTCTGACCTGTTGGACATAGGCCGGCTGATGGGCCGTGAACATACAAGACACAAGACTCTCTCTGATAAGTCTCCAACGTATCTATAATTTTTGATTGTTCCATGCTATATTATATTCTGTTTTGGACATAATTGTGCTTTATTATACACTTTTATATTATTTTTGGGACTAACCTACTAACCGGAGGCCCAGCCAGAATTGTTGTTTTTGCCTATTTCAGAGTTTCGCAAAAAAAGAATATCAAACAAAGTCCAAACGAAATGAAACCTTCGGGAACGTGATTTTCATAACGAACGTGATCAGAGGACTTGGACCCTACATCAAGAAACCAACCAGGAAGGCACGAGGTAGGGGGGCGCGCCTACCCCCCCCCCCCAAGGCGCGCCCTCCACCCTCGTCGGGCCCATGTTGCTCCACCGACGTACTCCTTCCTCCTATATATACCTACGTACCGCCAAACTAATAGATATGGAGCCAGAAACCTAATTCCACTGCCGCAACCTTCTATACCCGTGAGATCCCATCTTGGGGCCTTTTCCTGAGCTTCGCCGGAGGGGGCATCGATCACAGAGAGCTTCTACATCAACACCATAGCCTCTCCGATGATGTGTGAGTAGTTTACTTCAGACCTTCGGGTGTATAGTTATTAGCTAGATGGCTTCTTCTCTCTTTTTGGATCTCAATACAATGTTCTCCCCCTCTCTTGTGGAGATCTATTCGATGTAATCTTCTTTTGCGGTGTGTTTGTTGAGACCGATGAATTCTGGGTTTATGATCAAGTTTATCTATGAACAATTTGAATCTTCTCTGAATTCTTTTATGTATGATTGGTTATCTTTGCAAGTCTCTTCGAATTATCAGTTCGGTTTGGCCTACTAGATTGATCTTTCTTGCAATGGGAGAAGTGCTTAGCTTTGGGTTCAATCTTGCAGTGTCCTTTCCCAATGACAGTAGGGGCAGCAAGGCATGTATTGTATTGTTGCCATCAAGGATAACAAGATGGGGTTTATATCATATTGCATGAGTTTATCCCTCCACATCATGTCATCCTACTTAAGGCGTTACTCTGTTCTTTTGAACTTAATACTCTAGATGCATGCTGGATAGCGGTCGATGTGTGGATTAATAGTAGTAGATGCAGGCAGGAGTCGGTCTACTTGTCTCGGACGTGATGCCTATATACATGATCATACCTAGATATTCTCATAACAATGCTCAATTATGTCAATTGCTGAACAGTAATTTATTTACCCACCATAATACTTATGCTCTCGAGAGAAGCCACTAGTGAAACCTATGGCCGTCGGGTCTAGTTTCCATCATATTAATCTTCCTTCAACAAGCTATTTCTTTTGCCATTTTTATTTTTCTTTATTTACTTTGCATCTTTATCATAAAAATACCAAAAATATTATCTTATCATATCTATCATATCTCACTTTCGTAAGTGACCGTGAAGGGATTGACAACCCCTTTATTGCGTTGGTTGCGAGGATTTTATTTGTTTGTGTAGGTGTGAGGGACTCGTGCGTGGCCTCCTACTGGATTGATACCTTGGTTCTCAAAAATTGAAGGAAATACTTATGCAACTTTGCTGCATCACTCTTTCCTCTTCAAGGGAAAACCAACACAGTGCTCAAGAGGAAGCAAGAAGGATTTCTGGTGTCGTTGCCGGGGAGTCTATGCAAAAGTGAACATACCAAGTACCCATCACAAACCCTTATCTCCCGCATTACATTATTTTCCATTTGCCTCTCGTTTTCCTCTCCCCCACTTCACCCTTGCCGTTTTATTTGCCCTCTCTCTCCGTCCTCCTTCTCTTTCCCTATTTGCCTCTTTTTGCCCGTTTCTTGTTTGCTTGTGTGTTGGATTGCTTGCCTGTCACGATGGCTCAAGATAATACTAAATTTTGTGACTTTACCAATACCAACAACAATGATTTTATTAGCACTTCGATTGCTCCTATTACCGATGTTGAATATTGTGAAATTAATGCTGCTTTGCTGTATCTTCTCATGAAAGATCCGTGTTCCGACCTTCCTAGTGAAGATGCCGCTGCCCATCCAAACAACTTTGTTGATTTGTGTGATATGCAAAAGAATAAATATGTGGATAATGATATTGTTAAATTGAAGCTATTCCCATTTTCGCTCAGAGATCGTGGTAAAGCTTGGTTTTCGTCTTTGCCAAAAAATAGTATTGATTCATGGAATAAGTGCAAAGATGCTTTTATCTCTAAGTATTTTCCTCCCGCTAAGATCATCTCTCTTAGAAACGATATTATGAATTTTAAGTAGCTTGATCATGAACATGTTGCACAATCTTGGGAGAGGATGAAATTAATGATACGTAATTGCCCTTCACATGGTTTGAATCTTTGGATGATTATACAAAACTATTATGCCAGATTGAATTTTTCTTCTAGAAATATTTTAGATTCGGCCGCGGGAGGCACTTTTATGGAAATCACTTTAGCAGAAGCTACCAAACTCTTAGATAATATTATGGTTAATTATTCTCAATGGCACAGCGAAAGATCTACTAATCAAAAAGTGCATGCAATTGAAGAGATTAATGTTTTTTGTGGAAAGATGGATGAACTTATGAAATTTTTGCTAATAAGAGTGCTCCTACTGATCCTAATGATATGCCTTTGTCTACCTTGATTTAGAATAATGATGAATCTATGGATGTGAATTTTGTTGGTAGGAATAATTTTGGTAATAACGCGTATAGAGGTAATTTTAATTCTAGGCCGTTCCCTAGTAATTCCTCTAATAATTATGGTAATTCCGACAACAACCCCTATGGAAATTATAATAAGATGCCCTCTGATTTTGAATCTAATATTAAAGAATTTCTTACCTTACAAAAGAGTTTCAATACTTTGGTTGAAGTAAAATTGCTTAAGATTGATGAGTTGGCTAGGAACGTTGATACAATTTCTCTTGATGTTGATTCTTTGAAACTTAGATATATTCCACCTAAGCATGATATCAATGAATCTCTCAAATCAATAAGAATTTCGATTGATGGGTGCAAAGAAAGAACCGCTAGGATGCATGCTAAGAAAGATTGCTTTATAAAAGTGTGTTTTTCTAGTTTCCATCAAAATAAAGATGAAGATCTAAAAGTTATTGATGTGTCCCCTATTAAATCTTTGGTTTGAAGTATGAATCTTGATAATGATGGGACTGAATATGATCCACCTTTACCTAGAAGGCATTCCAAAAATTTGGAGTCTTTAGATCTTGATGCTAAAATTGTTAAAAGTGGGATTGAAGAGGTCAAAACTTTAAATATCTATGAACCCGGTATTTTGGATTTCAAGGAATTTAATTACGATAATTGGTCTTTGATAGATTGTATTTCCTTGTTGTAATCCGTGCTAAATTCTCCTCATTCTTATAGTCAAAATAAAGCTTTTACTAAACATATCATTGATGCTATGATGCAATCTTATGAAGAAAAACTTGAGTTGGATGTTTCTATCCCTAGAAAACTTTATGATGAGTGGGAACCTACAATAAAAAATAAAATTAAAGATCATGAGTGATATTCTTTGTGTGATTTGGTTCTAGTGTTTCCACGATTCCAAAGACTTTGCGTGATTTGCTAGGTTTCCGTGATTTTGATGATTGCTCTTTAAATTTGCACCTTGTGAGTTCCACTATTAAGAAACCTATGGGAAGAATTAATGATGTTCTTATTGTTGCAAATAGGAATTATGTGCCTGTAGATTTTATTGTTCTTGATATAGATTGCAATCCTTCATGTCCTATTATTCTTGGTAGACCTGTCCTTAGAACGATTGGTGAAATTATTGATATGAAAGAAGGGGATATTAGATTCCAATTTCCGTTAAGGAAAGGCATGGAATACTTCCCTAGAAATAAAATTAAATTACCATATGAATCTATTATGAGTGCCACTTATGGATTGCCTACCAAAGATGGCAATACCTAGATTTATCTTCGCTTTTATGGCTAGCTAGGGGCGTTAAACGATAGTGCTTGTTGGGAGGCAACCCAATTTTATTCCTTGATTTTTGCTCCTGTTTAGTAATAAATTATTTATTTATCCTATGTTTTGGTTGTGTTTTTTGTGTTTAATTAGTTTTTGTGCCAAGTAGAACCGTTGGGAAGACTTGGGGAAAGTCTTTTTAATCTTGCTGTAGAAAACAGAAACTTTAGCGCTTACGAGAACTGCCGCCATTTTTATTTGGAAAGTGTTATTTAGTTAATTATTTTTGAAGAGGATTAATAGATAAATTCCTCACGTCCGGCAATTTATTTTAGAATTTTTTGGGTTCCAGAACTTTCGTTAGCTACAGATTACTACAGACTGTTCTGTTTTTGACAGATTCTGTTTTTCGTGTGTTGTTTGCTTATTTTGATGAATCTATAGCTAGTAAAAGAGTTTATAAACCATAGAGAAGTTGGAATACAGTAGGTTTAACACGAATATAAATAAATAATGAGTTCATTACAGTACCTTGAAGTGGTGTTTTGTTTTCTTTCGCTAACGGAGCTCACGAGATTTTCTACTTTAAGTTTTGTGTTGTGAAGTTTTCAAGTTTTGGGTAAAAGATTTGATGGACTATGGAACAAGGAGTGGCAAGAGCCTAAGCTTGGGGATGCCCATGGCACCCCAATATAATCTAAGGACATCTCAAAGCCAAAGCTTGGGGATGCCCCGGAAGGCATCCCCTCCTTCGTCTACTTCCGTCAGTAACTTTACATGGTGCTATATTTTTATTCACCACATGATATGTGTTTTGCTTGGAGCGTCTCATATTATTTGAGTATTTATTTGTTAGTTTACCATGATCATCCATTCTGTACACACCTTTTGAGAGAGACTCACATGATTTGAAAATTATTAGAATACTCTATGTGCTTCACTTATATCTTTCGAGCTATATAGTTTTTGCTCTAGTGCTTCACTTATATCTTTTAGAGCACGGTGGTGTACATGTTTTATAGAAAAAATTGCTCTCCCATGCTTCACTTAGATTATTTTGAGAGTCCCACCAAACATCGTGGTAATTTGCTTTAATCATGATAGGCATTCAAGATTAGTATTTTTTTCGTATGAAGTGTGTTGAATACTATGAGAAGTTTGATACTTGATAATTGTTTTGAGATATGGAGATGGTGATATTAGAGTCATGCTAGTTGAGTAGTTTTGAATCTGAGAAATACTTGTGTTAATGTTTGTGATTCCCGTAGCATGCACATATGGTGAACCGTTATGTGATGAAGTCGGGGCATGATTTATTTATTGATTGTCTTCCTTATGAGTGGCGGTCAGGGACGAGCGATGGTCTTTTCCTACCAATCTATCCCCCTGGGAGCATGCACGTAATACTTTGCTTCGATAACCTGTAGATTTTTGCAATAAGTATATGAGTTCTTTATGACTAATGTTGAGTCCATGGATTATACGCACTTTCTTCCTTCCACCATTGCAAGCCTCTCTAATACCGCGCACTTTTTGCCGGTATCGTAAACCCACCAAATACCTTCCTCAAAACAGAAACCATACCTACCTATCATGGCATTTCCATAGTCATTCCGAGATATATTGCCATGCAACTTATGACTGTTCCGTTTATTATGACACACTCCATCATTGTCATATTGCTTTGCATGATCATGTAGTTGACATTGTATTTGTGGCAAAGCCACCGTTCATAATTCTTTCATACATGTCACACTTGATTCATTGCATATCCCGGTACACCGCCTGAGGCATTCACATAGAGTCATATTTTGTTCTAAGTATTGAGTTGTAATTGTTGAGTTGTAAGTAAATAAAAGTGTGATGACCATCATTTTTAAAACATTGTCCCAAGTGAGGAAACGATGATGGAGACTATGATTCCCCCACTAGTCGGGATGAGACTCCGGACTAAATAAAAAAAGAGAGAAAAAGAGAGAAGGGATAATGCTACTATCCTTTTACCACACTTGTGCTTCAAAGTAGCACCATGATCTTCATGATAGAGAGTCTCCTATGATATCACTTTCATATACTAGTGAGAATTTTTCATGATAGAACTTGGCTTGTATATTCCAATGACGGGCTTCCTCAAAATGCCATAGGTCTTCGTGAGCAAGCGAGTTGGATGCACACCCACTTAGTTCCATTTGTTGAGCTTTCATATACTTATAGATCTAGTGCATCCGTTGCATGGCAATCCCTACTCACTCACATTGATATCTATTAATGGGCATCTCCATAGCCCGTTAATACGCCTAGTTGATGTGAGACTACCTTCTCCTTTTTTGTCTTCTCCACAACCACCATTCTATTTCACATATAGTGTTATGTCCACGGCTCACACTCACGTATTGTGTGAAGATTGAAAAAGTTTGGGAACACCAAAAGTATGAAACAATTGTCTGGCTTGTCATCAGGATTGTGCATGATTTAAATACTTTGTGTGGTGAAGATAGAGCATAGCCTGACTATATGATTTTGTAGGGATAACTTTCTTTGGCTATGTTATTTTGAGAAGACATGATTTCTTAGTTAGTATGCTTGAAGTATTATTATTGCTATGCCAATATTGAACTTTTAGCTTGAATGTTTCGGATCTGAATATTCATAAAACAATTAAGAAGAATTACATTGAAATTATGCCAAGTAGCATTCCACATCAAAAATTCTGTTTTTATCATTTACCTACTCCTGGACGAGCAGGAATAAAGCTTGGGGATGCTTGATACGTCTCCAACATATCTATAAATTTGTATTGTTCCATGCTATATTATATTCTATTTTGCACATTATTGGGCTTTATTACACACTTTTATATTATTTCTGGGACTAACCTACTAACCGGAGGCCCAGCCCAAAATTGCTGTTTTTTTGCCTATTTCAGAGTTTCACGGAAAAAGAATATCAAACGGAGTCCAAACGGAATGAAACCTTCGGTAACGTGATTTTCGGAACGAATGTGATCTAGAGGACTTGGACCCTATGTCAAGAAAGCAACTAGGAAGGCACGAGGTAGGGGGCGCGCCTACCCCCCCCCCCCCCAGGCGCGCCCTCCACCCTCGTGGGGCCCAGATTACTCCACCGACGTACTCCTTCCTCCTATATATACCTACGTACCCCCAAACTACCAGATACAGATCCAAAACCCTAATGCCACCGCCGCAACCTTCTGTACCCATGAGATCCCATCTTGGGGCCTTTTCTGGAGCTCCGCCGGAGGGGGCATTGATCATGGAGGGCTTCTACATCAACACCATAGCCTCTCCGATGATGTGTGAGTAGTTTACTTCAGACCTTCGGGTCCATAGTTATTAGCTAGATGGCTTCTTATGTCATTTTGGATCTCAATACAATGTTCTCCGCCTCTTTTGTGGTGATCTATTCGATGTAATCTTCTTTTGCGGTGTGTTTGTTGTGACCGATGAATTGTGGTTTATGATCAAGTTTATCTATGAACAATATTTGAATCTTCTCTGAATTCTTTTATGTATGATTGGTTATCTTTGCAACTCTCTTCTAATTATCAGTTTGGTTTGGACTACTAGATTGATCTTTCTTGCAATGGGAGAAGTGCTTAGCTTTGGGTTCAATCTTGCGGTGTCCTTTCCCAGTGACAGTAGGGGCAGCAAGGCACGTATTGTATTTTTCCCATCGAGGATAATAAGATGGGGTTTATATCATATTGCATGAGTTTATCCCTCTACATCATGTCATCTTACTTAAGGCGTTACTCTATTCTTTTGAACTTAATACTCTAGATGCATGCTGGATAGCGGTCGATGTGTGGAGTAATAGTAGTAGATGCAGGCAGGAGTCATAATGCATGCTGGATAGCGGTCGATAGCGGTCGATATTGCGGACGTGATGCCTATATACATGATCATACCTACATATTCTCATAACTATGCTCAATTATGTCAATTCCTCAATAGTAATTTGTTTACCCACTGTAATACTTATGCTCTCGAGAGCAGCCACAAGTGAAACCTATGGCCCTCGGGTCTATTTTCCATCATATTAATCTTCCTTCAACAAGCTATTTCTTTTTCCGTTTTTATTTTGCTTTATTTACTTTGCATCTTTATCATAAAAATACCAAAAATATTATCTTATCATATCTATCATATCTCACTTTCGTAAGTGACCGTGAAGGGATTGACAACCCCTTTATTGCATTGGTTGCGAGGATTTTATTTTTTTGTGTAGGTGTGAGGGACTCGTGTGTGGCTTCCTACTGGATTGATACCTTGGTTCTCAAAGACTGAGGAAAATACTTATGCTAGTTTGCTGCATTACCCTTTCCTCTTCAAGGGAGAACCAACGCAGTGCTCAAGAGGTAGCACTCTCCCATGTCCGGATGGGACTGACCTTGGCGTGGATGGCAAGCCTGGCGTTCGGATATGAATATTATTTTCTATGTAACCGACGTTGTACAACCCTAGCCCCCTCCGGTGTCTATATAAACCGGAGGGTTTAGTCCGTAGACGGAATCACAATCTTATAGGCTAGGATTCTAGGGTTTTAGCCATTACGATTTCGTGGTAGATCAACTCTGTAAATCCTCATACTTATCAATATCAATCAAGTAGGACGTAGGGTATTACCTCCATCAAGAGGGCCCAAACCTGGGTAAAACATTGTGTCCCCTGCCTCCTGTTACCATCGACCTTAGACGCACAGTTCAGGACCCCCTACCGAGATCCGCCGGTTTTGACACCAACATTGGTGCTTTCATTGAGAGTTCCGCTGTGTCGCCGTTAGAAGGTTCGATGGCTCCATCCATCATCTACAATGATGCGGACCTAGGGGAGGTTTTTCTCCCTGACCAGATCTTCATATTCGGTGGCTTCGCGCTGCGGGCCAACTAGCTTGGCCATCTAGAGCAGATCGATAGCTACGCCCCAGGTCACCAAATTAGTTTTGGATACTTGGATTATGTCACTGATATCCGAGGAGACTTGATCTTCCAAGGATTCATGACTCCAACCACCGCTCTGTCCCTAGATCTGGAGCGTACCGCCAGGTCCGAAGACGGCTCCTTGAGCTCGCCGAACTATCGGTGGCCACTAGGCCCAACATTGGAGAGACGGAGGAGGCAGTGTCACCGGCAACCATCAGAAAGCCGGACTCTTCCCCGGATGCTGGCTCCGAACTCTCGGAGTCAGCATCGTGTGATCTCGGCCGAGGAATTCCCTTCCCGTCATACTCCATGGATTCTTCTCTCCCTCGACAAACCTCGCCTTTAAGCGAGGCTCTGGACTGGATGCGACCCCTCATGACTACAGAGGAGCAACGTCTGAACTACTCCCAGCCCGGACTAGGAGTTGAGAGCAGGGAGTTTTACGTCCCACCCACCACCCACTTTATACCCACTGTCGAGGACTTAACAGAAATGCTTGATTACGACTCTGAAAACATCGACGGTATGGACAATGATGCCGGAGAAGAGGAGGCCCAAAACCCGTCGTTTATAGGACGCTCGACGGCCACCTCTTCCCATGATGTGTATATGGTGGATACACCCAAAGAAGCTAACGACGATGACAAAGAAGACCTAGTTGAGGATAAACCTCCTGAGATACAACCAAGGCGCCGCTCTAAATCACGTCGCAGCAAAGACAGGCACGAGAGACAACAATAGTTCGGATGATGCTGAGGACCAAGAAAACCCCGTTGAGCAAAACTATGAACAAGACGATCGGAAGGCTGCAAATGAAGACTCGGAGGATAGTAACTATCTTCCGCTCTCCGAGGATGAGGTGAGCCTTGGCAACGAGGATTTTATCGTGCTTGAGGAACCTCTCGAGCGGGAGTGCTTTAAGTGTCGGCTAATAGCCACTGCAAGGAGCCTGGAAAAGAAGCAGGATCAGTTTCAAGCTGATCATGATCTGCTGAACGACAGATGGACTGATGTCCTGGCAGCCGAGGAATACGGCCTCGAGCGCCAAACCAAAAGTTACCCAAAGCACAAATTGGTACCTCAATTCGATGATGAGGCACGGGAGACCGCACCATCAACGCGTAATGCGGATGATCAACCACCATATGACCGGGACAAAGCGGCAACTCAAGTCGAACACCAGCCCATCCTACCTCGTTGTAAAGGTAGTGACACAATAACTCGAGGATACACATATGACCTGCGGCAGGACCTGAAGAATAAAGCAGGTCCGGCCAGATCAATCTATGGATCGCGGGGGCGTGCCCCAATGCACGATGATGGCCGTCAAGCCGAACATGACAAGCACAATCACGTCTGGGCCGAAAACCGCAGATGGACTCCATCCGAACTACGTCGAGATTTGGCTCGATATAGAGGCGCCGCACACCCCCTCTGCTTCACAGATGAAGTAATGGAACATGAATTCCCAGAAGAGTTCAAACCCATGAATTTCGAATCATATGATGCAACAACAGATCCCGATGTATGGATTGAAGACTTTATTCTCCACATTCATATGGCCCGCGGTGATGATCTTCATGCCATTAAATAGCTCCCCCCAAATCTGAAGGTATTGGCCCGGCACTAGCTGAACAGCCTGCCTGAAAACTCTATTGGTAGCTGGGAAGACCTAGAAGACGCCTTCCACGTCAACTTCCAAGGCACATACGTCAGACCTCCAGATGCCGATGACATAAGTCAATAGTTCTATAGCCCGGAGAGTCAGTTAAGAAATTCTGGACCAGGTTCTTAACTAAAAAGAACCTGACCGTCGACTGCCCAGATACCGAATCCCTAGCGGCCTTTAAGCATATCATCGCTCGATGAATGGCTCGCCCGACACCTCAGCCAAGAAAAACTGAAGTCCATGGCAGTTGTCACGGCACTCATGGCCCGCTTTTGCGCGGGCGAAGACAGCTGGCTAGCCTGTAGCAATAACAATGCAAGCAAGCCTAGCTCCTGTGAAGCCATAAATAGCAATGGCAAGCCCCGACGCAATAGACACAAGCGTCGAAACAATGATAATGACACCGATGACACGGCGGTCAATGCCGGATTTAGTGGCTCTAAGTCCGTTCAGCAGAATAAGCCATACGAAAGGAACAAATCGGTCCCTTCCAGTCTGGACCGCAAACTCGACCGTCCATGTCAGATCCACGGCACCATTGATAAACCAGCCAATCATACCCACCGGAGTTGTTGGGTTTTCAAACAGGCCGGCAAGTTAAACACCAAAGACAAGGAGAAGGGGTCGCAAAGCGAGAATGATGACGAGGAACCCCATCCGCCGAACACGGGGGGACAAAAGAAGTCCCCCCAGGTTAAAATGGTGAACATGATATACATTACCCATATCCCCAGGAGGGAGCACAATTGTGCGCTTAGGGACATCTATGCAATAAAGCCAGCCGCCCCAAAATTCAACCCATGGTCGTCCTGCCCGATCACTTTCGATCGCAGAGACCATTCGATCAGTATCCATCATGGCGGTTCAGCCCCACTAGTCCTCCACCCAATTTTCGATGGATTCCACCTCACGCGAGTCCTCATGGACGGTGGCAGCAGCCTCAACCTGCTCTATCAGGATACAGTGTGCAAAATGGGCATCGATCCATCAAGGATCAAGCCCACCAAAACTACCTTCAAAGGAGTTATACTAGGTGTAGAGGCTCGCTGCACGGGTTAAATCACACTGGAAGTCGTCTTCGGATCTCCGGACAACTTCCGAATCGAGGACTTGATCTTTGATATCGTCCCCTTCCGAAGTGGCTATGCGCGCTGCTCAGCCAAACAACATTTGCACGATTCAATGCGGTGCCACACTATGCTTATCTCGAGCTCAAGATGCCCAGACCACGCAGTGTCATAACAGTGAATGGAAACACATAGCGCTCTCTCCGTACCGAGGAGCACACCACGGCCTTGGCAGCAGAAGTACAGAGCAGCCTTAACCAGCAGAACCTTAATTTGGCGGCCATGCTCCCGGGCACTGTCAAACGAGTCTGGACTACTTTGAAGCAGGACAGTCCAGCTCATCAGGAGGTTGACTAGCAATTCAGCCTCCGTCTCAGTCCTGACCAAGTAGCGGCGTATGTACCGGGCGTACATAACTAGGCACTAAAAATACCATGGGCAAAGACGGAGGCATAACCAGACTGTGGTCCACAATACGGCTCGACCTTCCCTAGACACACTTACTCTTACTTTCCTTTTTATCCTGCTCAGGTTTCTTTTCCACAGGCCCCTCTCGACGGCCTGATAATCGGTCCTTTCAAAGGACGGATACACCAAGGTGGCAAGTAGCACATACGTGTGGGGGAATCTCTAGATGTTCTTCTTAACGATCATTCTACCCACTTTTAGGACCCGTACGCAGCTCCCCCTTGGTATTGGCATGTTAAATAGCCATCGTTGCTTATCGCACTATTCATACAAATACACTTTGACATACTAATCAAAATCATAATGGAAATAGTTTGTGGCCCACCCTATGTGGCATTAGCCTACTACTTCATTTTATTTCGCTATTCTTATCGATTGCATCCTTACACTTTGTTACGCGGTAGTTCGCCAGGGGCTTTATTGCGCCCCGTACTACAGCAACAAGTCCGAACACTTTTACAGTATAGTTCGGCTCGTGAATTTAGCATTATATGCATCGGCTCTGAATAATGTCTTTGGTCAATAGTTGGGTTGCCCGGCTCCTGTGCTTACTACCTTACGTTCCGCTCTATCGGCTAGGCTAGTAAAGGGAGAACTACTACGATTGTGTCCTGGTTTATCCGGATGAGCACCTAAGTAGAGAAAGACGAAAACTAACTGTCATGATGCGGCGTGAGCCGGTCAGCTCTTCGGAGGTTAAAATCTCTTGTTATTTTTTCCTCATTGTGCGACGGATTTGCCTTCACCTGATCAGGTGTCTAAATCACCCTAGTCCGGACTAACGAATACCAGGGGCTACGCCTACATTTCTATTGTCAAAGGCCTATGGCTAAGTGAGGGTGATAAAGCCACATAGTCCGATTACCTGGTTCGCTGCACTAAACACCTCCTGTACGGACCAAAAATTTGGATCAAGAGTGTTTAGGTTTCAACCTGAACACCCCCGTACTACCTACGTGGGGGCTGAAGCCAATGACTGGCCAACTCTCAGATTTAATAAAATGGCCGCATAGGAGGTAAAATTCCAAAATAAGAGAGAATTCCTTATTTGACACTTCCTTGAAATCATGTTCCTTATTTGACACTGGAAAATTTTTCTTCCCTATATGACCTATAGTCTTAATTTCTTTCCCTATATGACACTCTAGTTCATTTTATACACGTGAAAAGACCTTTTTGCCCCTATACATAATGTGACCAGAAATATGTAGCATTGAGCCTAATTAGGGAAAATTCATAGTGAGCACAGCTGAACATGTTATCTCCTCCAATGGTCTTTTTTGGGATGCATGTGTATTTTGTATACCTGAGCGCATGCATCCAATGTATTTAGAACGTATTCAGCTGTGGGTCTAGTTTCATGCGGTATGGTTTGTGAGTGCGACTGTTTGACGTAGTTTTGTACGTGTGCTTTAACACTAAAATGCATTCTTAAAAATGAATGAATTTTTTAAGCACTTTTGTGTGTGCTTCGGTGATCACCTACGTGCATGCCATTAGTGCATCTGCACGTATTTGCATGGCCCTTGCAGGACCTATAGCTGTATGGAAGGAAGTTGCGTGCTAGCACGAACGTACGCCCGGTTCGGTGCAGCCAACATGCGTATGTATATGAACCGGGTCATACGAAGCTAGAATACATGTATTCGCTTGATCGTCAGGGTGCACGTACGTATTTAAATATCTATGCTCCGGCCGGCAAGATGGCCGCGTATATGTACACAAATACGTATAGACAACTAGCCAGACCGTGAGGTCACAATTAGCACATGAACCATCGAAGGCCTCGGTGCTCCTCGTACACAACTACATACGTACGGTGCACGTACGCACCTACATACGTACGGTGCTCCTCGTGTTGCACAGTTGCATCATGATGCATGCTGGCGTGCTCTCATATTTAACAAAATGTAGCATGGATCATTTCCACAGATATGCTACTGCAGGTATACAATCTAACCGAAACAGTAGCAAATCGACTGGCATGACAATACCAACATTTATGATGTCACATATGGATAAATCGACTGTTTTTTTGGAACAACTATTATCTTGTACATATTTGTGGTCACATTATACATATGGGTAAAATGGTCTTTTCACGTGAACAAAATGCACTAGAGTGTCATATAGGGAAAAAAATTAAGACTAGAGATCATATAGGGAAGAAAATTTTCTCAAGTGTCAAATAAGGAACACAATTTTAAGAGAGTGTCAAATAAGGAATTCTCTCCCAAAATAAACAGCAAGCATTATATTACATATCAGTCTTGTTTTTATCATACAGGGCAGGATAACATGGAGATACTCATTCAAAGATAATGTCTTTTGAACACTGGCCCACTACAATGCGGGATCCCTTGACGACATCATCAAAATACCGCTCCGGCGTGCGGTGCTCCTTGCCAGCGGGCGGTCCCTTGGTCGCGAGCTTGGCGGCGTCCATCTTTGCCCACTGTATCTTGACACGGGCAAAGGACATCCGCGCACCTTCGATACAGACCGACCGGTTGATGACGTCAAGCCGGGGACATGCATTGACCAGCCGCTTCGCGATCCCGAAGTAGCTGCTAGGTATGACTTCGGAAGGCATAGCCGGATTATTAAATCCTTCATTGCTAGTTCGGCCACCCTATGCAGATGCACCAGCTGTTTTAGCTGACCACTAAAGGGCACCGGTTGTTCTGGCGCAAGGTATTGTGACCAGAACAGCTTCTCCGTCGAGCTCCCCTCTTCGACTCGTAAGAACTATGCAGCGTTGGCAACACTGCGTGGGAGATCCGCAAACGCTCCTGGAGAACTCCGAATCCGGGTAAGTAAAAGAAATCTTCTCTTCACGTACTTGCTCTACATAATAAAGGCCTTACTCGCCGCGATTTTTTTGGCCTCCTGGATTTCTTGGAGGGTGCTCTAGGCTTCAATCCGGACATCGTGTGCACTCTGGCGGGCCTTGAAAAGTTTGGACTCTTGATCCGCAATATTGTGCTGCAAGGACTGGAATTTCTCCACAGCGTCCTGGAGCTCCTGCTAGACCTCACCAACCCTGGCCTCATATTTCTCATGAGCGGCTTGTTCCTTTGCCTCTCTCTCCTGCGCTTCGGCCAGCGCCTTCTTGAGGGCCTCCACCTCGGTCGCCGCTCCTAACAAATATGATGGCACTATGTTCAGCACAAATCATTCATCCCTTCTGGATCTACAAAAGGTCATTGCATACCTTGATGATCGTCCAACTGTTTTTTCACGCGACTGAGCTCTTCCTCGGTCTGCTCCAGACTCTGCTTCAGTCCGGATACCTCACCAGCATGATAGGTCGCAGCCAACAAGGACACCTGCTTATTCACATAGAGACATATGGTTAGTCTCCTGCGAAAATTAGTTGATCCTCTGTCCGGCTTTTCTATTCGTACACCGCACAGTGTCTCAGGGGCTACTGTCTATACTATGACATTCTTTTTATACAATTGCATCGCTTACCTCAAAGCCTGTTAGAAGGCTTGTGCAGGCTCCGGTCAGTCCGCTCTTGGCGGACTGGATCCTCACAATCACCGTACGCATGAGGGTACGATGTTCCTCAACAATGGAAGCACTTCGCAGTGCTTGCAATAGAGTATCCAGTGCATATGGATGGACAGAGGTCACCGGTGGAATCGGTGCGCCTCCTTCTTTTGAAGGAGGCTGCTTGCCGGACTCCGGAGCCATCTAGGTCTTCGGGATCGTGTTCGGCTGGGTGTGGAATTGTATATGGACCCCATCGCTAGTCTCCACGGGGATCTGCTCCCCCATGTGTCCAACAGCCGAGGTATCATCCTCTGGTGCCACCGTGACGGCCTCCTGTGCCGCCCCCTGGGCCAGGAGGTTCCTTTGGGACAGCACTTCATCGTCCTTCGTAGCCTTGGGAGAAGAGTGTCGGATTTCGGGTTACGGCAAAACCCTTAAGGTTCGAACACTGGGGTGCGCGCGAAGATCTCTCCCTCACTGATCACGCCCTCACACACTTCGCGATTTCTAAAGCTAGCTCGACAAACTCACAACACAAGCGACACAAGATTTATACTGGTTCGGGCCACCGTTGTGGTGTTATACCCTACTCCAGTGTCGTGGTGGTGGATTGCCTCTTGTGCTGATGATGAACAGTACAAGGGGAAGAACAGCCTCCTGAGGAGAGGTGTTCATGTGCTTGGTAAACTTGTGGTTGTTCGGATCTCTCCTCCTCATGCTGTGGTGGCTAGTCCTATTTATAGAGGCCCTGGTCCTCTCCCCAAATATTGAGCAGGAAGGTAGCCAACAACGGCCAATTTTGAAAGAGGACAGCTAGTACAAGCTATCCTAACAAAAGGTGGTCTTCGCCTGCCAAAGGCTCTGGTGGTGACGCCGTCTTGGGCTCCACGGTGACCTCCGTCCTGCTGGTCTTGGTCTTGTTGTACCAATATGGAAACCTTTGCCTGATGCCTCAGAACTCCTTGCCTGCGCTTGCCTCCTTAGCACCCAAGAGGAAACAAGGACAATTTGCACGGTGGCACCCGCCTGGCCTTGGTCGTCATGGCTCACGTCATTGGAACCTCGTGAGGTTTGCCTTGCCTTGATCTCTTCGCCCCTCGCAAGCCAGCCTGGTGAGGCCACTCCTGAGGAGGTCTTGTGTCGTCCGCCTTGCAAGGCTTGATCCCTCGCGAGGGTCTTGAATGCTTGTTGGTGAAGATGGGCCATACGGGCCCGCTTGCAGAGCCACGTCGTGGGCCGCAGGCAGGCAACTCTAGGGACCCCCATTTCCAGAATGCCGACAGTAGCCCCAGGGCCCAAGGCGCGCTCGGGCTTTGCTTCGAGGCGATGCCGAAGGGCAAGTGCAGAGCGCCGCGGGCCCCATTAGCCTGCGGCCTTGTTTGATGTCTAGCGATTGATTGAACGTGGCGTCTCCGCTTCCCCATGTGTCCTTGGCAACTGCCCGATTTGATGAGTCCCTGCTGCATGCAAGGAAAAACCATCATTACCTGTGATCGTGGGGGGTGCTGGTTGGCCTTCTTCTGCTATAAATGGGGAGGGGGCAGAGCCCCCGTTGCCCTTCTCTTCCCACTCCGCTCGCTTCTCCTTGTTTGCTCCATCGCTAGTTGCGACACCAATGGCGCCGCCGACAAGGTTCTCCGCCACAGAGAAGGGGAAGGCCCCTCGCGAGGGGCCTGGCTCTCCGGTGCCCAAGCATGGACACAGTCGTCCCCGCAAACACACCGCGACCCCCAACGCGGCCCCGCGCAGCCGTGGTAGTGCCGCTTCTCGTGGCAGGCGTCGCACCGATCGTGGCGGTCCTGTTGATGAAAGGAGACGTGTCGTGGTCGCGCGGCCTCCCCGGCCGCGCTTCCACTCAGCGGAGGTGATGCCGGAGTTCGTCGTCTGGTCGGAGAACCCGGCCGGCAACTGGCTTCAGCTCCCGCGCTCCTTCACTGACGAGCTATCGGCCTCAGGTCCAGGCGGGCCCTATCTACTCGCAGATGGCTGCTGCAACAGGGCTTCCTGGGTCGCGGTTGTGGTCTCCATCGCGGGCAACATAGCCCTAGCCCGTGGCTGGCAGACGTTTGCTCATGAGCGTGGCCTAGGCAGGCGGTGCACCCTCCATTTCAAGTATGACGGTGATGCCACCCACTACGCAAGGGTGTTTGGGGAAGATGGTCGCCACGCCGGGTGCTGCCCCGAGGTCAACGACGGCGAGGAGTGATGACCCACAAGTGTAGGGGATCTATCATAGTCCTTTCAATAAGTAAGAGTGTCGAACCCAACAAGGAGCAGAAGGAAATGATAAGCGGTTTCCAGCAAGGTATTCTCTGCAAGTAGTGAAATAAGTGGTAACAGATAGTTTTGTGATAGGATAATTTGTAACAAGCAACAAGTAACAAAAGTAAATAAAGTGCAGCAAGGTGGCCCAATCCATTTTGTAGCAAAGGACAAGCCTGGACAAACTCTTATATAGAGAAAAGCGCTCCCGAGGACACATGGGAATATAGTCAAGCTAGTTTTCATCACGTTCATATGATTCACGTTCGGTACTTTGATAATTTGGTATGTGGGTGGACCGGTGCTTGGGTACTGTCCTTACTTGGACAAGCATCCCACTTATGATTAACCTCTATTGCAAGCATCCGCAACTACAACAAAAGTATTAAGGTAAACCTAACCATAGCATGAAACATATAGATTCAAATCAGCCCCTTACGAAGCAACGCATAAACTAGTGTTTAAGATTCTGTCACTCTAGCAACCCATCATCTACTTATTACTTCCCAACGCCTTCCTCTAGGCCCAAATAATGGTGAAGTGTTATGTAGTCGATGTTCACATAACACCACTAGAGGAGAGACAACATACATATCATCAAAATATCGAACGAATACCAAATTCACATGACTACTAATAGCAAGACTTCGCCCATGTCCTCAGGAACAAACGTAACTACTCACAAAGCATATTCATGTTCATAATCAGAGGAGTATTAATATGCATATAGGATCTGAACATATGATCTTCCACCAAATAAACCGACTAGCATCAACTACAAGGAGTAATTAACACTACTAGCAACCTACTAGTACCAATCCCGGACTTGGAGACAAGAATTGGATACAAGAGATGAACTAGGGTTTTGAGAGGAAATGGTGCTGGTCAAGATGCTGATGGAGATTGCCCTCTCCTGATGAGAGGAGCGTTGTTGATGACCATGGCGATGATTTCCCCCTCCCGGAGGGAAGTTTCCCCGGCAAAACAGGTCCGCCAGAGCCCTAGATTGGTTCCGCCAATGTTCCGCCTTCATCGAAAGACTTCATATAGCAGACGATGGCTATCAAAGGGCCACCAGGGGGCCCATGAGGTAGGGGGGCGCGCCCCCACCCTCGTGGGCAGGGTGTGGTCCCCCTGGTGAACTTCTTGCGCTCAGTATTTTTTATATATTCTGAAAACGTCTTCCGTGAAGTTTTAGGACTTTCGGAGCTGTGCAGGATAGGTCTCTAATATTTGCTACTTTTCCAGCCCAGAATCCCAGCTGCCGGCATTCTCCCTCTTTATGTAAACCTTGTAAAATAAGAGAGAATAGGCATAAGTATTATGACATGATGTGTAATAACAGCCCATTATGCAATAAATATCAATATAAAAGCATGATGCAAAATGGACGTATCAAGGAGGTGCTCGGCCTTGGTGATGGTAGTGATGAGGATGAGGGTGAACCCGCCCTTGGGGCCGACCACATCTCGTCCAGCTACGACTGCTCTTCCTTCACCGATAGCTCCAGCAGCGGTGGTTACGACCAGCTGCCGAACCCGCTTTGAAGGCGGCAGTGGGTCGTCTCGTCGCCGTGCCTCCGTGAAGCGCGAGGAGGGGTCTGGCTGAGCTCGGGACGACGCCAAGAGCCCGCCCTCGCGGATCACTGTAGGGGCACGCGCCACTTTTGTTTTGTTCTTCCTTTCCTTCCTATTTTAAGAAAGAAACCAGTATGGGCCCCGAGGGCCGTGCAACGAACTATGATTTCTCAAGAATTATGCTATGTGTTATCGTTCCTGTGTTGTGTCACAACATCGTCGTTTTATGTAGGGATAATTTAGCTCGACTTGCTCGTAGTAGCCTCCTCCTCACGAGGCGCTTGCTTCGTGGTGCCTGCCGAGGCCTCCTTGCCCTAGTAGGCGCTTAGGAACTACAAAAAATTCGTTAAGAGGTCTATCGTTCACCCGAGGCTTGGTCACAGGCGCCGCTGGCCTTGACCCAGCGCTTCGTATCACGGTACACGAGGGGCGCAGATTAGGAGAGGTGCGCCAGCTTGTGGGCTCGAACGAGGGTGCCTCGCGAAAAGCAAACATAAGGAAGAAAAGGAAAAACGCTCACAAGGGCAAGGAAAAATGCTCACGAGGGCACCCGTCTAGCCCCCTCGCGAGGAATGTGAGAGAGAGCACATGCTAGACTGAAGACGGAAACAGAGGCAGAAGGCGATGGAACCAAATCAGCGAAGAACACCAGAAGGGAACTTCAATTAAAAGAGGGGCGAGCCAACTTCGGAAAGCAAATGAAAAGCCGCGTCCGGCACCTAGTCTAGTCTTCATGGCTTCTCACCAGCGCGGAGCTAAGTGCTGCCACTAAGACATGGGAGGGAGCCCCCGAGGCCCAAGGGTGGCACTACTGAGACTCCGGGGCATGTACAGCCCCACTCATTATTACGTGAGAGTGTCACGAGCGGAGACCTTCACAGGCCCGGGGCCTTGCTTCACAGGCACTGGGCCTTTCTTTACAGGCCATGGGCCTTTCTTCAGGGGTAGAACTTCCGGAGGTGTTGGATGTTCCAGGCGTTCTGGATGGGTAACCCGTCCTATTTGTCCAGGCGTGCGGCGCCAGGCCTGGAGACATGGACGACCTTGAACGGGCCCTCACACATGGATGAGAGCTTATGCAGCCCTTCCCTAGAGAGCACCCGCCTCAGGATAAGGTCAGCCACCTCGAGCGTCCTGTGAGCAGACGCTGCGATAGTGGTACCGGCGCAGCGCCTGCTGGTATCTTGCCGCTTGTAGTGCCGCTTCGCGGCGACGTTCCTGCCCCAGCACGAGGCCCATCCCCCGCCTGGCATCCTGCTGCGTTTCATCGAATGCCAGGACCCGTGCGAAGTGATGTCTGACCTCGCGAGGGAGGACTTCTTCTGCTCCGTAGACAAGGAAGAACGTGGTCTCGCTCGTCGCCTTGGTGGCGGTGGTGCGGATGGACCATAGCATGGACTGGAGCTCATCGTGCCAGCCCCTGCCGCAGGCCTAGAGCTTCTTCTTGAAGGTCCTGGTCTTGAGGCCTCTTAGGACCTCCGCATTGGCACGTTCGGCCTGGCCATTGCTCCTGGGGTGCGCTACCAAAGTGTAGCAGATCTGCATTCCAAGGTTAGCACAATATGACTTGAAGAGATTACAAGTGAACTGTGAGCCATTATCGGTGATGATGCGGTTGGGGACCCCAAAACTGCTCATGAGACCCTTGATGAACTTGACCGCAGAGCCAGCTGGGATGGTGCGGACGGCTTCAACCTCCGCCCACATAGTGAACTTGTCGATGGCGACGTAGAGGTATCCATATCCGACAGGCGCCCGAGGGAACGGGACTAGGATATCAAGTGCCCATACTTCGAACGTCCATGATATTGGAATGGTCTGGAGGCCCTGAGCTGGCTGATGGATCTGCTTGGCGTGGAACTGGCAGGCCTCGCAGGACTTCACCAGTTCGTCTACGTCATTGAGCGCCGTAGGCCAGTAGAATCCACTGCGAAATGCCTTGCCAACGAGGGTTCGTGACGACGAGTGATGCCCGCAGTCCCCATCGTGTATGTGGGTTAGCAGCTCCTTCCCCTGTTCCCTGGAGATGCAACATAGTGAAACGTTGTCGGATGAGGGGTTCCGGCAAACCCTTAAGGTTTGAACACTTGGGTGCGCGCGAAGTCTTTCCCTCCTACCGATCTACGCTCTAGCTCGCTAAGATCTTGTGGACGAACTTGACGAACTCACAACACAGAAAGACACGGGGTTTATACTGGTTCGGGCCACCATTGTAGTGTAATACCCTACTCCAGTGTGGTGGTGGTGGAGTGCCTCTTGGGCTGATGATGAACGGTACAATGGGAAGAACAGCCTCCTGAGGTTGAGGTGTTCTTGTGAGTATGGACTTGTGTGTATCTCTGGGTACGATCCTCCTTTTTCCTCTAATATGGTGGCTAGTCCAATTTATAGAGGGCCTGGTCCTCTTCCCAAATATTTAGCGGGAAGGGAGCCAACAATAGCGGGCTAATTTGAAGGGGGCAGCTAGTATGAGCTATCCTGACAAAAGGTAGTCTGCGCCTGTGAAAGGCTCTGCGGTGACGCTGTCTTGGGCTCCACGATGACCTCTGCCTTGCCGTGCTCCTAGTCTTGGTCTCGTTGCACCAATATGGCAACCTTTGCCTGATGCCTTGGTACTCCGCGGCTGCGCTTGCCTCCTTTGCACCAAAGAGGAAACAAGGACGCTGCGCACGCTAGCGCCCGCCTAGCACCATTCGTCATGGCTCACGTGACGAGGGCCTCGTGAGGTTTGCCCTGCCTTGATATCTCCGCTCCACGCGAGCCTGCCTAGCTAGGCCACTCCAGAGGAGGTCTTGCATCGTTCGCCTCGTGAGGCTTGGCCCCTCGCGAGGGTCTTGGGTACCTTGTTGGTGAAGATGGGTCGTGCGGCCTGCTGCTTGGCCACGCCGCGGCCCGCAGGCAGGCAAGTCTGGGGACCCCCGTTCCCAGAACACCGATAGTAGCCCCCGGGCCGAAGGTGCGCGTGGGCTTGGCTTCGCGGTGAAGCCAAGGGTCAAGTTCGGAGCACCACGGGCCCCCAAAAGCCTGCGGCCTCGGTCGACGCGTGGCGGTTGATTGGATGTGGGCGTCTCTGCTTCCCCATGCTACCTCAACGATTTCATGACTTGACAAGTCCCTGCGACATGCAAGGGAATCCATCATTACCTGTGATCGTGGGAGGTGCCGGTTGGCCTTCTCTTACTATAAATGAGGGAGGGCCGTGCCCCCGTTGCCCATCTCTTCCTCGCTTGCTTGCTTCTTCTTTGCTTCATTGCTTGCAGTGCCTCCGATGGCGCCACGTAGGAAGTTCTCTGCCACCGAGAAGGGGAAGGCCCCTCACGAGGGCCCCGGTTCCCCAGCGCCCGAGTGCGGTCGTGGCCGTCCGCGCAAGCACACTACGGCCCCCGCCATGGCCCACCGTCGTGGCGGCGCCGCGACACGCGGAGGGGACTGTCCCAACAATGGCGGTCCAGCTGACGAGGGGAGGCGCGTGATGGTGGCGCGGCCTCCCCGCCCGTGCTTCCATTCAGCGGAGGTGTCGCGCGGAGTTCGTTGTGTGGTCGGAGAACCTGGCCGGCAACTGGCTCCAGCTTCCGCGCATTCTTGTCGATGAACTGCCGTCCCCTGGTCCAGGCGGGCTCTGGTTGCAGGTGGATGGTTGCTGCAGCAAGGCCTCCTGGGTCGCGGTCGAGACTTCTGCTGCGGGCAACATAGCCCTGGCCCGCAGCTAGCAGCCGTTCGCCCACACGCGCGCCCTGGGCAGGCGGTGCACGCTCCACTTCAAGTATGACGGCGGGTCTACCCTCCATGTGAGGGTGTTCGGGGAAGATGGTCGCCGCGCCGGGTGCTGCCCCGAGACGAGCGACAGTGAGGAGGTTCTCGGCCTTGGTGACGGTCGTGACGAGGATGAGGACGAGCCTACCCTCGGCGGCGACCGTTTCTCTTCCAGCTACGACGGCCCTTCCTCCGGTGAAAGCTTCAGTAGTAGTGGCTACGACCAGCCGCCGCACCCGCTTCGAAGGAGGCATCGGGTCATCTTGTCACCGCGCCTCCGTGAAGCGCGAGGAGGGGTCTGGCTAGGCTCGGGGCGTCGCTAAGGGCCTGCCTTCGCGGATTGCTGAAACGCCGCTTTATTTAGCTTTTTCCTTTTTCCCTGCATCAGAAAATCAAACTAGTATGGGCCCAGAGGGGCATGTATCGAACTATGGTTCTTGGTTAATGCAACATGCATGCTATTCCCATGCCGTGTTGTTATTTTGCGCAAACGATAACTTAACCTAGCGTGTTTGGGACGCCCTTTCCTTCACGAGATGTCTGTGTTTCCTCAGAAACTACAAAAAATTCGTTAGGGGTGCGCTAGAGGATTTGCCATTTACCCAAACGTTGACTTGGCACTTTGTATCACGGCACCCGAGGGCAGGGGCAGACCCAGAATTATTTTTGAGAGGGGGCAAATATATATGGCCATATTTATGAACCAACAAAGCAAGTAGTCATGTAAAATTTACGGAAATGTTAACGCCCACACGTGTGGACGTTTGCATCTCGCCCACACGCGTGGATCCGCGTCCGTTCGTGAGCGCACGAATCTTGGCATATTTCTAGTGCCACGTAGGATTAGCCTGGTGTGTGGGCATTCAGCCAGTCGCCCACACGGCCGTTTCACCACAAAGGAGGGGCTGATGTGTGGGCGTTCAGCAGTTCGCCCACACGCCACTTTGCACGCACACACAAGGGCTAGTGTGTGGGCATTTGGCATCTTGCCCACACGCCCTTCTCTTCTACCACACCCAAGCTACTAGTTGCCATGTGTTTTTGCACTACACATGGCAACTGCCCCTAGTGTGCTTTTATAAGCAGGTGGCAACTATCCTTTTTTACCCGAGTTTGCCATGTGTTTTGCAGGGTACACGGCAACTACCTAGTGTGCACGTAAGCAGATGGCAACTCTCTTTTACCGAGTTGCCATATGTTTTTGCATGGTACATGGCAACTTCCCTAACGTGCATGTACATGGCAACTGCCCTAACGTGCACGTAAGCAGATGGCAACTCTTCCTTTTTACATGGCAACTGCTCTAGCATGCTTGTGAGCACATGGCAACTCTCTCAACTGCCTAGTGTTAGTATGTGGCAACTCCTAAAGTTATGAAATCATGGCAACTACATTAGATCAGACCATACATGACCACTGCAGTTGAGCAACCATGGCAACTGCAGTTGTCCGACATGGCAACCGTAGTTCAGCGACATGGCAACTGTAATTAAACAAACATGGAGGAGGGTCTGGACCATGGCAACTGCGGGCGCGCAGTGACCGTCACGCGTGGCGTGCGGGACCAGGAGGTACGAGGCCTAACATACGGGCGTGTGGGCGTTATCAACTTCGCCCACACGCACGCGTGTGAGAGGGATTGGGAGGGAAAAAAGAGGCGTGTGGACGCTAATTGTTTTGCCCACACGTAGGTGTGTGGGCTATTCCTCTTATACACCACACAAAAATGTGTGGGCGGACTCCCTAACGCCCACACGTGTGGCACATATCGGCGTCCAAAATTTAAACATAGACATGTTCATTTATTCTTCATGTGGTAACCAAATTCAATGAAAAGTGAAAGAAAACTAACCATTTCCAATAAATTGACTTGAATCAATATGACAATAACTTGTTCTGAAGTTGCAAAAGAGCATTGACACATTGTTACAATCTAACCTATGACCCACAAGAGAAAAAGCAATATCAAATAATGAGAGAATAACAAGTTTGAAGAATACCAACATTAAAAAAATAGTGTTACCATTCGTTTCATCCCACGAAGATCTTCCATGCATGAAAACGTTTGAATGTCACTTCATACTGTTTTTTGTTCAATAATTGTTTTTCTACAAAGCAGATAAGGCTATGGTTAATAAAATTGATTTTGCTATGTAGAGCATTTTAAAAAAAAACTCTCCATTAGCTTAGCTGCAACTTTAAGTGCTAAAAATGAAAATGTTAAATGAAATGTCAAGTCGACATACATCATAAATGAATATGGAGTTTGCTAGAAATTGGGAAGTAGTAAAAGATGATCTCAATAAAATTGGAGCTTTTCAGCCTGGATTGGCCATTGAGCGTATGTAGAAAGTAACAAACTAAATTTATGTTCACAGATAAAACTATTTGAACTGACATAATCAGACAAGTAAGTAAATATACATAGCTTGATGAGATTAACATGATTTCTAAGTTAGAAATTGCAAACAAACAGAAATTTGGAAAAGAAAAGAACCCGAAATAAACATACAGCTTATCTTGGTATCAATTGGAATTAGGGAATTGCATAATTGAGGTCCCTGTTTGGTGATGTGGTTGTGCTGCCACTGCAGCGGCGGTTGCGAGGCCGCGAGGCGGCGCGAGCCGCGGGGGACGGGGGCACAGCAAACGGACGACTGGAGGACCCCATGAGCGGCGGAGTCGGGGAGTCCGTGATTCTGCCCCGTGCCAAGCTGCATGCCCGTGTAAACCTGAAATCTGGCCAGGATTGAGTAGGTTTTTTTTTAAAAGACCAGGATTGAGTAGGTAGGCAATGAGGACGTGACTAGGTTGCAGGTTGAAGCAATTCCTATTTGTTTAATGGGCTGTCTATTCTGAGTTTAGATTATGTGGGCTTCCGAAATTACCAAAGAATAGAGCTGAGTGGGGGCAAGGTGTTGGGCTGAGTGGGGGCACGTAGCTACATGTACGAACAAGTATACGTGGATGGAAAAATCAAGTGGGGGCAGCTGCCCCCACAGTCTTCAACGTGAGTCCGCCCCTGCCCGAGGGGCACAGATTAGAAGAGATATGCCAACTTTCAGGCTCGAATGAGGGTGACTCGCGAGTAGGCATAGAGAAGAAAAATGCTCATGAGGGCACCTGCCTAGCCCCCTCGCATGGTATGTGTGAGAGAGAGAGATCAAACTAGAGCCGAAAAACGCGGTAAAAGGCGAAGGAACCAAATCAACAAGGAACGCCAAGGGAAAACTTGATTAAGGAGAAGTGAGCCAACTTCGGAAAGCAAATGAAAAGTTGCGTCCGGCACCGAATCTAGTCTTCAAGTCTTCTCACCGGCATGGAGCTAAGTGCTGTCCACTAACCATGGGAGGGAGCCCCAGGGACTGAGGCCGGCGCTCCTGAGATTCTGGGGCGAGTACAGCCTGATAACCCACAAGTATAGGGGATCGCAACAGCTTTCGAGGGTAGAGTATTCAACCCAAATTTATTGATTCGACACAAGGGGAGCCAAAGAATATTCTCAAGTATTAGCAACTGAGTTGTTAATTCAAGCACACCTGGAAACTTAGTATCTGCAACAAAGTGTTTAGCAGCAAAGTAATATGATAGTGATGGTAACGGTAACAAAAGAGTAATGAAAGCAAAGTAATGTTTTTGGTGTTTTGTAGTGATTGTAACAATATTAACGGGAAAGTAAATAAGCGTAAACCAGTATATGGAAAGCTCGTAGGCATTGGATCAATGATGGATAATTATGCCGGATGCGGTTCATCATGTAATAGTCATAACATAGGGTGACACAGAACTAGCTCCAATTCATCAATATAATGTAGGCATGTATTCCGAATATAGTCATACGTGCTTATGGAAAAGAACTTGCATGACATCTTTTCTCCTACCCTCCCGTGGCAGCAGGGTCCTAATGGAAACTAAGGGATAATAAGGCCTCCTTCTAATAGAGAACCAGAACAAAGCATTAGCACATAGTGAATACATGAACTCCTCAAACTACGGTCATCACCGGTAAGTATCCCGATTATTGTTACTTTGGGGTTAACAGATCATAACACATAATAGGTGACTATAGACTTGCAAGATAGGATATAGAACTCTCATATATTGATGAAAACATAATAGGTTCAGATCTGAAATCATGGCACTCGAGCCCTAGTGACAAGCATTAAGCATAGCAAAGTCATAGCAACATCAATCTCAGAACATAGTGGATACTAGGGATCAAACCCTAACAAAACTAACTCGATTACATGGTGAATCTCATCGAACCCATCACCGTGCAGCAAGCCTGCGATGGAATTACTCACGCATGGCGGTGAGCATCATGAAATTGGTGATGGGGGATGGTTGATGATGACGACGGCGACGAATCCCCCTCTCTGGAGCCCCGAACGGACTCCAGATCAGCCCTCCCGAGAGGTTTTAGGGCTTGGCGGCGGCTCCGTATCGTAAAACGCGATGATTTCTTCTCTCCTATTTTTTCTCCCCGAAAGCAGTTATATAGAGTTGGAGTTGGAGTCGGGTAGTTTCCAGGGGGCCCACGAGGTAGGGGGCGCGGCCCCCACCCTCGTGAGAAGGGTGTGGCCCCCCTGGTCTTCATCCTTGGCGAGGATTTCTTATTATTTATTGTAAGGTATTCCGTGGAGTTTCAGGTCATTCTAAGAACTTTTGTTTTCTCCACATAAAACAACATCATGGCAATTCTGCTAAAAACAGCGTCAGTCCGGGTTAGTTCCATTCAAATCATACAAGTTAGAGTCCAAAACGAGGGCAAAAGTGTTTGGAAAAGTAGATACGTTTGAGACGTATCAACTCCCCCAAGCTTAAACCCTTGCTTGTCCTCAAGCAATTCAGTTGACAAACTGAAGGAAATAAAGAAAAACTTTTACAAACTCTGTTTGCTCTTGTTGTTGTAAATATGTCAAGCTAGCGTTCAAGTTTTCAGCAAAAATTATAGCTAACCACATTTGCAATAATTCTCAGGTCTCATGTTTACTCATATCAATAGCATAATCAACTAGCGAGCCATAATAATAAAACTCGGATGACAGCACTTTCTCAAAACAATCATAATATGATATAACAAGATGGTATCTCGCTAGCCCTTTGTGAGACTGCAAAACATAAATGCAGAGCACCTTTAAAGATCAAGGACTGACTAGACATTGTAATTCATGGTAAAAGAGATCCAGTCATAGTCATACCCAATGTAAACTAACAATAATGAATGCAAATGACAGCTCCGCTCTCTGCTAATGCTTTTTAATAAGAGGATGATGACTCAACATAAAAGTAAATGGATAGGCCCTTCACACAGGGAAGCAAGGATTTGTAGAGGTGCCAGAGCTCAGTTTTGAAATAGAGGTGAATAACATTTTGAGCGGTATACTTTCATTGTCAACATAACAACCAAGAGATGGCGATATCTTCCATGCTACACACATTATAGGCGGTTCCCAAACAGAATGGTAAAGTTTATACTCCCCCTCCACAAACAAACATCAATCCATGGCTTGCTCGAAACAACGAGTGCCTCCAACATACATCATGTCCCAGTGGGATTTTTTTTTGCAATTATTTTGATTTAGTTTGCATAAAGCATGGGACTAGGCATCCCGGTGACCAGCCTTTTATGTCGTGAGTGAGGAGCGGAGTCCACTCCTCTTGAGAATAACCCGCCTAACATGGAAGATACAGACAACCCTAGTTGATACATGAGCTATTCAAGCATACAAAACAGGATATTTATTTGAAGGTTTAGAGTTTGGCACATACGAATTTACTTGGAACGGCAGGTAGATACCGCATATAGGAAGGTATAGTTGACTCATCTGGAATAACTTTGGGGTTTTAAGGGATTGGATGCACAAGCAGTATTGCCGCTTAGTACAGGTGAAGGCTAGCAAAAGACTGGTAAGCGACCAACTAGAGAGCGACAACAGTCATGTACATGCATTAAAATTAATAAACATTGGATGCAAGCAAAAGGCTATGTTGATTTGTTTCAACTACATGCGTGAACATGTGCCAAGTCAAGTCACTTAAATCATTCAGAGGAGGATACCACCCTATCATACCACATCATAACCATTTTAATAGCATGTTGGCACGCAAGGTAAACCATTATAACTCATAGCTAATCAAGCATGGCACAAGCAACTATGATCTCTAATTGTCATTGCAAACATGTTTATTCACAACAAGCTGAATCAAGAACGATGAACTCATCATATTTGCAAAAACAAAAGAGGTCGAGTTCATACCAGCTTTTCTCATCTCAGTCAGTCCATCATATATCATCATAATTGCCTTTCACTTGCACGAACGAACGATGTGAATAATAATAAGAGTGCATGTGCATTGGACTAATCTAGAATCCGCGAGCATTCAATAAACAGGAGAAGACAAGGCAATATGGGCTATTTTGTCAGATAAACAATAATGCATGTAAGTGCCACTTCAACAATTTAATCATGGTCTTCTCCTACTGACCCCCAAAGATAAGAAAACAAATAAAACTATTTACATGGGAAAGCTCCCAACAAGCAAAAGAAGAATCGGAAATATTTTTGGGTTTTCTTTTTAATTACTACTACAAGAATGGAAAGTAAATTAATTAAAAGCTACAACTAATTTTTTTTGGTTTTCTTAAGGTTTTTTAAACACACAAGAAGAAAGCATAGAAGAAAATAAACTAGCATGGATGATACAATGAAAACGTATGAGCACCGACATCTGGCAATGAGTGTGTGTGAACATAAATGTAATGTCGGTGAGAAATAAGTACTCCCCCAAGCTTAGGCTTTTGGCCTAAGTTGGTCTACGACCACGGCTGGCCTGGCTGACATCCATAATAATAGTTGTTGGGGTCATACTGTGATGAGGAAGAAGAAGGCTCCGATTGCCACTGGCAGGCAATCATCTCTGGATCCCACTGATAGTTAGACTGTCGTGAAGGATCGAATTGTAGTTCCAGTTCTGGCTCTTCGGCTGGTGCAGGGTTCCGGTAGGCGTGGATAGCCGTCAATGGAACAAGGTAGTTGCCTACAGTCAAATCAAACAAAGCAGGAGCAGGCAAGGTAATGGTCTTAGGATGATGTTTATTAAAGAACAATTGATATTTAAGCTGTCCTGCCCTATTCTTAACAATAAAATCTTGTGCCACCATACTTTTATAATCTAAATAAACACGAGGCAACACTTTTTCTTCCTTCTCAGCATGCCTAATAGGAATGTTAAGATGTGCAGCTAGGCGTGAACCATAGATGCCTCCAAAGATGGGACCCTTAGTACGGTTCATACTTAACCGTCTAGCAATAATGCTGCCCATACTAAAAGGGTTATCACTGTATAAACCTTGGATCAAAATAATAATATCAGGGATACTAAGGTTTCCACAGTTTCCGCGACCAATTAAGCAACGACTAGCAAATAATGCAAAGTAACGTGAGACAGGAAAATGTATGCTAGTGATTCGTGCAGCGGAAACCTTCCTAGTTTCCCCTACAGTGATAGTATTAATAAATCCCTCCACATCATCATGATGTGGTTCTTCTCTCTTTCCCCCAAAAGGGACTAAACAAATATGACATAAATCATAAAGTGACATCTTCTTATGCTCATCATATAAATGAAACTCCACCATAGGTGGTGAGTTCCTAGAATAAAAATGAAAGTTTTCCACAAAGGTATTTGTGAGCAAGAGATACTGATCACATTAGTCGTAGACGAAAGCGGTGAGCCCTGCATTATGAGCCAACTCATGAAAATCTTCATAAAATCCCAGCTGCTCTCAAGATATCCTTAGAAGGCCATTCACACGCCCGAACCTCCATGGTGCGCGGCAAATTATACTTAGGCTTCGGTGCCTTTTCCTTCGAGCTTTGGCTCGATGAGCCCCTCAATAATCTCCTCATCATTTTCTGAAAAATTCTGAAATTTTTAGTAACTTCAAAATAAAAGTAAACCAAACTCAATAATATTGATAGCAACTACTCCTACAAGTGCCTAGGGCCTATATCATGCATCAAAACTACTTTTGACCATATAAATTCGACATGCAAGCTCAAGAACAGGGTCACCTAAGCAACACAATTTTGCAATGAATAAAGCACTAGAACTAATTAGACCAATGAAGGAGTTACATACCAAGGAACAATCTCCCCAAGCAGTTTTGTGAGCAAGGAGATCGAAAATGGCAGCAAAACGAGCTTGGACTTGGATTTGAGCTGGTTTTTCATGTTTGGGGGAGGAAGATGAAGTGTGTGGCTGAAAGAATAAGTGGAGGAGGTCCACCATGGGCCCACGACGCAGGGGGCGTGCCCTAGGGGGTGGGCATGCCCTCCAACCTCGTGACAAGGTGGTTGGCCCCCCTGGTGTGTTCTTTGTCCATAAATCCTCAAATATTCTAGAAAAAATCATATTTAATTTTCAGGGCATTTGGAGAACTTTTATTTTCGAGGTATTTTTATATTGCACGGATAATCAGATAACAGACAAAAAATTATTTATTTTTACTTTATTTCAACTAAATAACAGAAAGTAAAAGTGGGACACAGAAGGTTCTGCTTCTAGTTTCATCCATCTCATGCTCATCAAAAGGAATCCACTAACAAGGTTGATCAAGTCTTGTTAACAAACTCATTCCGATTAACATGAAACCGGAGAAATTTCGAATAACACTAGGTTACGTCAACGAGGATATGCACATCCCCAATAATAAGTATATCATATTTCTTCTTGACAGTGGGAAGAGGAAATTCGAAGCCTCCAAATATAATTGATGTAATTTTTCTGATAGAATTGGTACTATGAACTTGAGGTTGTTTCCTCAGAAATTGTACCGTATGCTCATTACCATTAACATGAAAAGTGACATTGCCTTTGTTGCAATCAATAATAGCCCCTACAGTATTAAGAAAAGGTCTTCCAAGAATAATAGACATACTATCATCCTCGGGAGTATCAAGAATAACAAAGTCTGTTAAAATAGTAACATTTGCAACCACAACAGGCACGTCCCCACAAATGCCGACAGGTATAGCAGTTGATTTATCATCCATTTGCAAAGATATTTCAGTACGTGTCAACTTATTCAAATCAAGTCTACGATATAAAGGGAGAGGCATAACACTAACACTGGCTCCAAGATCACATAAAAAGCATAGTTTCTTTTAATGGAGCATGGTATAGTAGGTACTCCTGGATCTCCAAGTTTCTTTGGTATTCCACCATTAAAAGTATAGTTAGCAAGCATGGTGGAAATTTCAGCTTCCGGTATCTTTCTTTTATTTGTAACAATATCTTTCATGTACTTAGCATAAGGATTCATTTTAAGCATATCAGTCAATCGCATATGCAAAAATATAGGTCTAATCATTTCAGCAAAGTGCTCAAAATGCTCATCATCCTTTTTCTTGGATGGTTTAGGAGGAAAAGGCATGTGTTTCTGAACCCAAGGTTCTCTTTCTTTACCATGTTTCCTAGCAACAAAGTCTTTCTTATCATAACGTTAATTCTTTGATTGTGGGTTATCAAGATCAACATCAGGTTCAATTTCTACATCATTACCATTACTAGGTTGAGCATTATTATGAACATCATCATTAACATTTTCATTAGGTTCATGTTCAGTACCATATTGAGTTTCAGCATCAGAAATAGAAATATCATTTGGATTATCAGGTGGTTCAGCAATAGGTTCACTAGAAGTTTGCACAGTTCTATCATTTTTCTTTTTCTTCCTTTTTGAAAAACTAGGTGCATCAATTTTATTTCTCTGAGAATCTTGCTCAATTCTCTTAGGGTGGCCTTCAGGATACAAATGTTCCTGAGTCATTCTACCAGTTCTAGTAGCCACTTTGACAGCATAATCATTTTTCTTACTATTCATCTCATTGAGAAATTCTTTTTGGGCTTTAAGTACTTGTTCTAATTGAGTGGTAACTATAGAAGCATGTTTGCTAACAAGTTTAAGTTCACCTCTAAAAATATAGCCATATAATAACCCAAGTATTTAATGATATCAACATCATGTTTTAATTGTCTACCAAAATAAGCATTGAAGTCTTCTTGCTTAAACATAAAATTACCAAACTCATCCAGGGTCATGTGAGGCTCTATGACGTAGAACCATAGCTGTTGCCACCCTTTGACGGTCTCCACGAAGGTACCTTTGGGCCATGTGACATTGGGCAGCTTGCTCACGATGGCGCCTCCGCACTCTGCATGTTAGCCATCCACCACCTTCGGCTTCACGTTGAAGATCTTCAACCACAGTCCGAAGTGGGGTGGGATACGAAGGAAGGCCTCGCACATGACAATAAATGCTGATATATTGATGAAGGAGTTGGGGGCCATATCGTGGAAATCCAACCCGTAGTAGAACATGACTCCGTGAACTAATGGGTGGAGAGGAAATCCCAACCCGCGGACGAAGTGGGGGATGAACACGACCCTCTATGGGGCTCCGGAGTAGGGACGATCTGTCCCTTGGCCGGAAGCCGGTGGGCGATTTCCTTGGCTAATTACCCGGCCTCTCAGAGCTTCGTGATGTCCTTCTCCTTGACAGAAGAAACCGTCCACTTGCCTGGTGCTACGGATCCGGACATGGCTAGAGTGCTTCTTTGAGGTGAAAAGGATGGAAGCTTGGGCGCTGGAGCTCGAGAATGGATGGCAGAGAGAAGGAAGGCGTGCGTAAAAGAGGTGAATCCTTATCCCTTTATAAAGGCAGTGATTATCAAGCACCTCTCCACTCGCCTTAAAACTCGCTTATTCCCCAAGGGTCATGCAGGCAGCGCATTTGGATTACCCACGCCCGTATTGATGAGGATCCCGCAATAATGGACACGATCTCTGCTTTGACAAGACGTGCCAATAAAACCACATGTTGAAACATGGAGCGGGAGGCTAAAAAATGGTTCAAAATAATGACCGGGCTGTGACGTGATGTCACGCTACAAAATATTATACTCTCTGCGTATGTGTGTGGTACTCGCTTTGCGGAGCCGGACACGTTTTCTGTGTTCGAAGGCTGTTTTGGAGTATTCGGAGGAGGAACCCGCCTTGCAATGCTGAAGACAATTCATCTGCACGCCAGACACCTCATCATTGAAGCCTGGTTCAGGGGCTACTGAGGGAGTCCTGGATTAAGGGGTCCTCGGGCGTTTGACCTGTGGGCCATAGGCCAGACTGATGGGCCATAAAGATACAAGAGAGAAGACTCTCTCACGTGTCCAGATGGGACTCACCTTGGCGTGGATGGCATGCCTGGCGTTCGGATATGAAGATTCCTTTCTCTGGAACCGACTTTGTACAACATAGCCCCCTCCGGAATCACAATCTTATAGGCTAGGATTCTAGGGTTTTAGCCATTACAATCTCGTGGTAGATCAACTCTTGGAATCCTCATACTCATAAATATCAATCAAGCAGGACATAGGGTATTACCTCCATCAAGAGGGCCCAAATCCTGTGTAAAACATTGTGTCCCCTCCGTCCTGTTACCATCGACCTTAGACGAACAGTTTGGGACCCTCTACTGGAGATCCGCCGGTTTTGACACCGACACATATAAGTAGACAAGAGGAGATGTTTGGCAATGTAAGAAGAACTCTTATTTCGAGGATCATCATTGATAGCTTTTAGAACTCATGCTCTTGCTCTAAATTTAGCTTCTCACGAGTCCTTAGGAGCTCTCTATGATCCTCTTGAGTTGTTTCATGAGCTAACTTAAGAGTGTTTAGTTCTTTAGTTATACGCTCACTTTCCTTCTTATCATTGTCATTCATTTCATCTTCATTAGCATGATTACTACCAATTTCATTGAAGTTTTCATTACTAGTGTTGTCAACAAGTAAATCATCATCGCCTAGCAAATCATCTTCATCGCTATTGAAATCAACATACACGGGGTGTGATTACTTCGGGACTTTGGCCATGAAGCATGTTCCAGTCCCTTCATTAGGTGAGTCAAATATGTCATAGCAGTTTGGATGACACAAGTGCAAGACCGGCAACACCTTCATCTTGAGTATAGTCGGAGTCTGAGTGATAACTTCTCTTGGTGTCGTTGTCGGAGTCAGAACCGGATACTCATTCACTAATGTGAACTTGATGTCTTCTTCTTGTCTAGCTCTCTGATGACTTGTCCTTCCTTTCCAAATCCTTGCTTCTACGAGAGGGTGTTCATTCATAACGATCATTTCTACTCCCTCTCTCTTTTAGAGGTGATTCATCTCTTCTAACCCTCCTTTTTGGTGAACCTTCTCTTTTCTTGTAGGGACCCATATACTCATTGGAGTAGTGTCTCAGTCTTCCACAATTGTAGCAATTACGATCACGACTAGAAGATCTTTTGATATCGTAGGACCTTGACTTGGCGCTTCTCTCTTTGCTTCTATTCTTGTAGAACTTGTTGAAGTTCTTCACCATTAAGCTCAATTTTTCATTAGAGACTTGCTTCTCAATTGATGTTGTAGGAGCATCACTTGAAGCTTTGTAAGCACCACTTGACTTGTTGTGGAGCTCTTCCTTATCATTGCGTGACATCTCATGAGCAACAATTCTACCAATGACTTCCATGGGCTTGAGATATTTGTAATTGAGCATCATTTGGATCAAAGTGCACACAATATCATATTTCCATCCAACGCTCTAAGGATCTTCTTGATGATGAATTTGTTGGTCATCTCCTCACTTCCTAAGCGGGCAATCTCATTCATGATGAGAGCAAGCCTAGAGTACATTTTAGTGACTGCTTCACCATCCTTCATCTTGGAACTTTTCAACTTGACTTTGAGGCACATCCAACTTGGATTCCTTGACAGACTCGGTACCTTCCTACATATCAACCAAAGTATCCCATATTTCCTTTGCATTCTCAAAGCAGCTGATTTTTTTGAATTCTTCGGGGCACAATCCATTGAAGTGAATATAGCTAGCTTGACACTACTGGAATCAGGATCTTTGCCTTCAGCCATCACTTTGCCGTCTGCTATCTCACAGCAAAGAAGGTCTTTGCCATCAGCTTACAAAAAATTGACGGCAACGAAAGAACTGACGGCAAAGATCATGTTTTTCGTGAGCCAACTCTTTGTCGTCTGCTAGTAGACGACATAGAAGCTATGTCATCTGCTATCAGATGACAACGTAGGAGGGTGGCCCACTAACGAGAACCACCTAACGTCCACTTTATTTGTCATCTACTAGAAGATGACAAAGAACCTAGCGTAGCCAACCTAACCCCCTGACCCACCCCAGTGGTTACGCTATTTGCCGTCTGCTAGGAGACGGTAAAGAGCTGTGACCTAACTAAAAAGCGTCCATCGCCCGTGCCCCACCCCTCTCTCTCTCCCCTCACCTCACCCGCACCACTGCCACCGTGCCCGAGCCGCCCCTCCCCCACCGCCCTGACCCCCAAGGCGCCCTGCCACCCTGGCCCCCCGCCGGCCAGGTGCCCCGCCACTCAGGCCGCCCGCCGCCTCCTCCACCACCGCTAGAGCCAAGGTGAGCTTTTGTTTTTTTGTTTTTTTACTGTTCTTTGCTGTTTAGTTTTAGCTGTTATTAATCGGTTTAGGTTAGTGGTAGGTTTAGTTTAGTGCTAGGTCTAGGTTTAGATAATTAGAAGAAGAAGAAAGTTGAAAAATAGGAAGAGTAAGTAGAGGAAGAGGAAAAAGAAAAAAAAATGAAAGGGTCGTGGATCACCGGTCGCCGAGGGGATAGATGGTGGAGCTAGTAGGTCCCGCAGGTCCCGACGCCGTAGCCCATGCCGAGAATCCCCCATTCCGATTGCTGACCCATTAGCCGTATGTTGCCATACCAGAGGGCGCCCGAGACGAGCCGGTTAGGGGGTTCCTCGACATTGATGGAACCCTAAATAGCAAGTATCATCAGTGCGAGATACATGTGGCCGTCGGTGTCGAACACTACATCCACGTCCCACAAGTGACGCCGGTGTCCGGCATCACGCAGCAACAGTTTTCGGGGTCGATGGCGGTTGAACACCTATGAGAATTTGTCTTCCAGCCTCTGCGATGACGATTAAAAGCCAAGTGTTGAAACTTGAAACACTCAAACTGAATCAAGTCGGTTTGGTTGTTTGAAGTTTCAAAACTTGGCTTTAATTCTCATTGCAGAGGCTGCCGGACAGATTCGACAAGGTGTTCAGCCGTCATCAGCCCCCAAAACTATTGCTGTGGGACGCCGGGTGCCGGCATCACTTGTGGTACATGGATCTAGTGTTCAACGCCGACCGCCACATCTATCTCACACCAATGATACTTGCTATTTAGTGTTCCATCGATGCCAGGGAACCCTCTAATCTGCTCGTCCTATTGCAAATATTTAGTTAGGTTGATGGAAAAAACAATAATGCTATGTTACTCATCTTTCGATTTAAATGTGTAGTTTTTTTGTCGTTGCGAGGGTGTAGTGTTCAACGAGCTCTGCCCCTACGTTCGTGGGCGAGCACAAATGACATCTCCTCCTCCCCCTTCATTTGCTCTATTCCGGTCTTCGTGTCGATGAAACTTGCTAACTATAGGTGTCTTCAATCATCAGTATGCGTGGCCACTATGCGTCTCCCATTCGAAAGGGTTACATCCATAAATATGCATGCAGTTCCATATTTATAATCGTGATTCTTTTGAATTGCCCAATGTTATCCATGGATAGCTCGAGTATGTGTAGATTGGGTTTGTTTCCCATTTGTTCTGCTCCGAATCCAATGTAGAATTTCGTCAGTGCCTCCCGGTTATTCTTCAGGTACACATCCTCTCTGGTTATTGCCGAGACATGTATCAGGAGAACAGTGGGGAGGTGCTGCCGAAATTTTGTTTCGGATCCGGAGTAGAGCATGGGAAATAAACCCAATCTACACATACTCGGGTGGGATTAAGACCTATCTTTACCTATTAGCGTCTAGGTTACATGGACGTAATAAAAGTGACAAACTCCATTAACTGATGAATATATACATAATATATATATATATTTCTTATGTGTCCAGTAGCTAGGCAAGATGAATGATCATGTGTGGATGTACATGGGTCACACTAGTCAGAAAGACATGACCATTGAATGGTTAACAAAAACCAAGGGGTTTCTGAGAGCCGCATTTGCAAATGGCCAGAGGACAACCTGGTGCCCCTGTGGTGGGTGTGACAATTGGCATAAGAGGATAGATGATGAAATGGGCAAACACCTATAGAAGAGGGGTTTTACGCCAGGTTATATGGTGTGGACATTTCATGGCGAGTCTGACCAATGTGCTAGAGCTGAGGTGCTTCATCGTCGCACCGACGAGCATGGTACCAGGATGGAAGAGATGGTGCAAGACTTTCATGATGCTCGGGACTCATACGATGAGATGGGGGAATCAGCAAAGGCCTTCAATGAAATGTTGGAGTCTTCAGAATGTCCTCTCCATGAGCACACTGAGCTTTGTCAGCTGGATGCCATCTCACAAATAATGGCTCTGAAGGCTCAATTCAACTTGGGTAGAGAATGCTACGACACGATGATGACAGTATTTGGACATTTTCTACCCAAAGGCCATGTATTACCTGCAAACCTATACCATCCAGAAAAAATCCTCTGTTCTCTTCAGATGCCCTATGAGAAGATACATGCATGGAAGAAAGGATGTGCCTTCTTTAGGCATGAGTATGCGGACTTGACCTATTGTCCCATTTGCAAGTCATCTAGATATGTTGTGGTAGACAATGGTATGGGTGAGAAGATGCAGACCAAAATCCCCTTTAATGTTCTTCGGTATATGCCAATCGTACCAAGACTTCAACGTCTTTTCATGGTCGAAGAGACGGCCAGATAGATGACATGGCACAAAATGGGCAAAAGAACCCAATTAGATGCAAATGGGAAGATGATGATGGTGCACACATCAGACGGTGAAGCGTGGAAGCGCTTCAATGCATTACATGATGAAGAAGCGGCAGATCCGAGGCATCCTCGAGTCACCATCAGCATGGATGAGTTCGGTGTGTTTGGGCTGATGGCAACCCAATACAATTGTTGGCCCGTATTTTTCTTTCCACTTAATCACCCGTAGACAGATTATGCAAAGAAAGAACATTTTCTTGACGTTGATAATTCTAGGGCCCAACTGCTCGGGAAAGAATATGAATGTGTACATGCAGCCGCTGAAGGACGAGTTGCAAGAAGCTTGGGATAATGGGTTCAAGACATACGATGCCTTTAGCAAATGAAACTTCATAATGCGTGTGTGGTACATGTACTCGACACATGACTTGCCGACGTATGCGCTATTCGTTGGATGGTGTGTAAATGGAAGGTTCACGTGCCCCACATAAGTTCAGGAAAGACAAGAACAACTTCATCAAAGGTAGAGTTGTCAAAAACTCTACACCACCTGCATTGACAGGCCAAGAGACCCTGGATCAGTTAAACTCTCTTGATCCAGATCTAGAGCGTCCAGGGTATTTCAAGCGGTATAATTCGAAACATGCCTAGACTCACAAGACATGCTTGTGGGATCTACCTTACTTCAAAGACCTCCTTTGCCCACACAACATCGACGTGATGCATACTGAAAACTATATCGCCGAGGCACTTTTTGGTACATTGTTCAGCATAGAGGGAAAGTCAAAGGATAATACTAAGGCTAGAGTCCATCTGGAGGTGCTATGTGATAGACTGTTACAAAACATGCAACCACTAAAAGGAAAGCAGAACTGGACAAGCCAAAGGCATGGTTCATTCTTATAAGGCTAGATATGAGGGAATTTATCTTGTGGGTAAAAATGCAGTTGATGTTCTCCGATGGGTATGCAACGAATCTAAAGAGGGGAGCGAATCTTGAAAAATTGAAGATATTCGGTCTCAAGAGTCATGATTGTCACATATGGATTGAGCGGGTAATTCTGGTGATGTTGCATGGCTTCATCCCTGAGGATTAATGGCTAGTACTAGCAGAGCTGAGCTATTTCTTTCGTGTTCTTTGTGTGAAAGAACTATCGCCTAGCCTGCTAGAAGAAATGGAAGAGTTGGCGCCGGAGTTGATCTGCAAGTTAGAGAAGATCTTTCCGTCGGGCTTCTTTAATCCAATGCAGCACTTGATTTTGCATCTCCCAAGCGAGGCAAGATTGGGGGGCCCATGCAAAATCGTTGGTGCTACTCAACTGAGAGGATGCAGAAGACGATTCGAGCAAAATGTAAAAATAAGTGTAGAATTGAAGCATCGATGGCCGAGGCATTCATTACCGAGGAGGCGGCAAACTTTGTGACTGCACACTATGAAGCCAAAAAGCGTTAGTTGCATAATGTGAAGCCTCGATACAATGCTGGCAACCCTAAAAAGGGTCGACCCAACCTCAGCCTATTCAAAGGGGATCTCACACCAGACGGTGCTTCTAATTCCTTAATGTTGGATGTCGAAGAATGGCGAACCATTTCGTTGTATATCTTGAACAACCTAACAGAAGTGCGGTCGTACATCAAGTAAGCACTCGGTACATTGTTTCGCAACTTCTAATTCCTTTGAAATGGTCTTATTCCCGGATAAATTTGATACAGTCAATACGTCACCAAATTCTCGTATGGATCGGTGATCCAAAAGGATTCCGTCGAAGAGTATGAGCTTCTGGCAAAGCATGGAGGCGGCTATCCCTGTTTCATCTCCTGGTTCAAACAAATGGTAATTTTCATTAGACCATTTCATTTCTTCGACTAATTGGCGGCTAATGCAACAATCTCTTTCGTATTAAACTTGTAGGCTAATTCAGAATTTATGGACACCGAATTGAGACGTCGCTAATGGTTTTGAATTTAAGGTCTGTTCATTTAACAAATATGACTTCAACCGACATCGCTTTCGTACCTATGGCAAAGAGTTATCTATGGCCGACCGAAGGTCTACAAATTGTTGAAGCAATTTATGAACTTCAATTCTATGGTGCAAACCCACCAAATGTCATAGTCTTCGAATGTTATTGGTTCCAACCCAAGGAGACTAGAACGACTCATGAACATATAGGGCTAGTGGAAATCAAACAAAGCACCCATTTGGATGTTCCCGATGTGTATATTACGGCTCAACATGCAACCCAAGTTTTTTATCTACCGTGGGCCTGGTAAAGTGATCCAAATCTCAATGGTTGGGATGTCATTTATGAAGTGCCGCCACGTGTTAGACCACCTCCCCCCAATGAAGTGGATTATGAACCTCACATTAACCCAGACACATATGAAGGAGAATTCTTCCAAGAAACACGTATTTCCAAAAAAACATTTCAAGAACTGCACTACTTCACCCCAGAACATGGAAGTAGACAGCAACAGCGAACCCGACTTCACCCCTGAGCCAGAACAAGAAGAGCCTGAACTAGAAGAGGTTACTACTACGGTTGACCTGTTAATGCTTGACCGATTACGTAAAGCTGGCCTTCCACATGATAATTCATTTCTTCATGATGATGAGGAGCATGTCATTACTGATAGTGATGATGAAAGTGCACTTATTGATCCCAGAGCATTTATTGAACCCGATGATGCAGATTATTATTAGGTAATCAATTTTTTATGTTGTACTTGATTTATATAGTTACTTGTATAATTTTCTTTCTTTATGTGATTGTTTGTTATACATAGTTCCATGGTCTTGATATCCGTCGGCCTTGCCCGCTTTAGGATTCGGATGTGGTAAATTCTCTTTTATAACTATTTGTTGCATTTCGCATTTATGACAATTATGGCCATCAAGTTGACATAGAGATACTTTTATCTAGGAGGTATGTGAAACGGAAATTGCAACCAACCCTCTTGTCGAGAAGTTAAATTTATTGGAAAAAGAATATGAGTATCTGAAAGAAGAAATTAAAAGAATTGAAGAAGAGAAGATTATATTGGAGTTGTATGTTGCTGATGTCGTCGATGATCACAAGATGAAGATGAATGCAATGCGCTTGAAGATGTATGCAATGGGCTTGAAGATTATGAAGATTAGAAAATATGCCGTTGATAATGAGGCTTGGTATCATTATGCCGTTGGGCCAATTGTTACCTTAGTTGCGATCTTCATCGCATTTGTTGTGATGAGGGTAAGTTTCCTCTTGTGTTTTGCTGAACAAATGCATACCTAGCTTATTTTCCTCCTAAATGGCATAATTACCTAAGTTAGATAAAAAATGAGCTATACTTACACAAGTTCGCTAAAAAATTGCATCATCACCTAGCTTAGCACAAAAATGACCTCTACTTACCTTATTTTTCTCCAAATTGACATAATAAGCTTACCGTTTTGTCTAGGATAGCTCTAAAATGACCTAAACTTACCATTTTGTCCTTCAAAATGAATAAATATGCTTAGTTAGCTCAAAAATGGCATAATTACCTAGGTTAGCTAAAAAATGACCTATACTTAGCTTCTTCAGTTCATTTACGACATACTTAGCATACTTAGGTGAAAAATGGCATGATAATCTTTGTTACCTCCAAAATGACATAGACTTAGCTTATGTTCCTCGAAAATGACATAATAACCTTACTAAGCACCAAAATGGCCTATTTAGCTAGCTTAGTTCTAAAATGACCTACACTTAGCATTTTTACCTAGCTTAGCTAAAAATGGCATTTTTACCTACCTTAGTTAGAAGAAGAAGAATATAAAGAAGAGGACAGGAGAAAAATAAAGAGAGGAAAACTTCTTCTACTTCTTTTTCTTCTTCTTCTTCTTCTTCTTCTAGCTAGTCTTCTATAACGCCCTCGATGTGGCTATATCTCCCACATGTCGAAGCACGACTTACAGGCATAACCGCATTGAAAGCAATGTCGCAAGTGAGGTAATCTTTGCAAACAACCCATGTAATACAATTGGGGAAAAGATACATAGTTGGCTTACAATCGCCACTTCACACAATTACATGAATAAAGCATTACATCATCCAAATACAATCAAGGTCCAACTACGGAACCAAAATAAAAGAAGAACCCCAAATGCGACAAGGTCCTCGAGCGACCCCAACTGGGCTCCACTACTGATCAACTAGAACGAAACAACGCAAAGGACAAGATCTTCATGGAGCTCCTCCTGAGCTTGGTTGCGTCAACTGCACGGACTCATCGGCACCTGCAAGCTGGTTTTGGAAGTATTTGTGAGTCACGGGGACTCAGCAATCTCGCACCCTCCCGATCAAGACTATTTAAGCTTATGGGTAAGGTAAAGGTATGAGGTGGAGCTGCAGCAAGCGACTAGCATATATGGTGGCTAACCTATTCGCAAAAGAGAGCGAGAAGAGAAGGCAAAAGCACGGTCGAACAACTATGATTAAGAAGTGATCCTAGAACAACCTACGTCAAGCATAACTCCATCACCGTGTTCACCTCCCGGACCCCGCCGAGAAGAGACCATCATGGTTACACACGCGGTTGATGTATTTTAATTAAGGTCAACTTCAGGTTTTCTACAACTGGACATTAACAAATTCCCATCTGCCCATAACCGCGGGCACAGCTTTTGAAAGTTCAAATCCCTGCAGGGGTGTCCCAACTTAACCCATGACAAGCTCTCACAGTCAACGAAGGATATACCTTCTGCCGAGACATTCCGATCAGACTCGGTATCCCGGTTCTACAAGACATTTCGACAAAGAAAAAACAAGTCCAGCAACATCGCCCGAATGTGCCGAGAAATCCCGATAGGAGCTGCACATATCTCAATCTCAGGGCACACTCAGATGAGATATCCTACGAGTAAAACCAAACCTCAAGTTGCCCCGAGGTGGCCCCGCAGTCTGCTCGGTCGGACCATCACTCAGAGGAGCACTGGCCCGGCGGGGTAAAATAATGATGACCCTTGGGCGTGCGACCCCCAAGGGAAAAGAAAAGGCTAGGTGGCTAATGGTTAAACCAATGTTGGGCATTGCTGGAAGAGTTTTATTCAAGGCGAACTGTCAAGGGGTTCCCATTATTACCCAACCGCGTAAGGAACGCAAAATCCGGGAACATAACACCGATATGACGGAAACAAGGGCGGCAAGAGTGGAACAAAACACCAGGCATAAGGCCGAGCCTTCCACCCTTTACCAAGTATATAGATGCATTAATTAAATAATAGATATTGTGATATCCCAACAATTAAACATGTTCCAACAAGGAACAACAACTCGGTGTTCCAACAAGGAACATACTTCAATCTTCACCTGCAACTAACAACGCTATAAGAGGGGCTGAGCAACGCGGTAACATAGCCAAACAACGGTTTGCTAGGACAAGGTGGGTTAGAGGCTTGGTTCAACAATATGGGAGGCATGATAAGCAAGTGGTAGGTATCGCAGCATAGGCATAGCAAAAGAGTGAGCAACTAGCAAGCAAGGATAGAAGTGATTTCGAGGGTATGGTCATCTTGCCTGAGATCCTGCAAGGAAGAAGAACGAGTCCATGAAGAAGACAAACGGGCGTAGACGAACGGGTCCTCACAAACGCGATGTTGTCGGAACCAACCCGAAGAAGCAAACACCGGAAAGAAGCACACAACATAGTGAACAACCAACACATGAACATGGTATGATATGCGGGATGTGGTATGCGATGTATATGCATGATTTGGAAAGGAATGATTGAACCTGGACTCAACATGGAAATCCAAGAGTGCCACTGGAAAGGTGAGGTGATTTCGGTTAAAATCGATATAAAGATCACCGGAATCGGATGCACGGTTTGGAAATGGCAAGCAAAACAAATATGACACCGGTCTGTGATAAACAGCAAGTAGCCATCTAAATGCATCAAGATAATTATACTACAACACTCAAACATGGAAACAAAATACATGGCAGGGATCCACTCATGATGCTTGACAAAAGATGAACACTAAGCTATGGCCAATTCATCCATTAACAGGTTCAAACAAGCATGGCAAAAGTGCAATTGATAAACAGATTTCAGATCAGGTAGCACACTATGGAGCAAGAAAACTATATGCTACAGGAACTTAGCATGGCAAAGTAAAGCATGGAATGGAGCTACTCAAAGATCTTAACAAAAGTCCCTTAGTGAACTTGAGCCAAAAGGCATCAGATAAAACAATTGCAAGCATGTGAACATGGCAAAAACATAATCCGACCACAGACTTAGTGAAAAACTGGAGCATGCAAATCTGTTAACAAGTAGGCATGTTTACGAGGTCGATGCACTCACTATAGAGCAAGGCATGACAATCTAAGCATACACCCATCAAGAATACATATTATATAAGCTATACATGGCAAGAACATCAACATAGCATGCACGGATCAACAACAACATCCTTGGCAAAATCGCTAACAAGTAGACAATCTGCCCAGATTCACGAAATAGCAAAAGTAGAGCTCGATTGACTCAAGCTAGGATGCTCCATAATTGCAAACAAAGACACAGATGGAAAGAGCACTACAAGATTAACAAATCATCCTTACTGATCATCCTCAAAAGAGGCATGGATCACTAGGAAACAACATGAACATATGGCATATTGATAAAAACAGATCAAGGACTTAGTGGAATAGCTAAGTCCCTGAAATCAGCATTAACGAATGCACCACTTTGCAAGCTTGTGCTAGTGACTACACATATCACAAAAATACATGGGTAGCATCTCCGTAGAGATGGCAAAGCATATAACAAAACACATGTAGAGCTCAGGGGCATATCATGCACACATTAATCATGGCAAAAATGACAAATAGATATTTGGTGCAGCAGATCTGACAATAAACTCAAATAGCTCTCTTCCAACAGCATTTCAGGCATCAAGATGAACTCAAATGAAAATGATGCAATGAGACGAAATGATGTACTCTTTGAGACAAACATTTTGATATGCTACACGCGTGAATCGGAGCTACAGATGCAAAGTTGTGACATGATGAACATGGGCATTTGAATTAGGAAATTTCGGGGAATTGGTAGAAATTTGGATGGAGCGGTGCGGGATGGCTCGGTGCAGATCTGAGAAGGGGCGTTTGGAATGGGGAAGTGGTGGATCTGGTCTCGATCCACGGGACCTCGCCGGAGACGACGGAGATGGCCGGACTTGGAGGAAACCTCGCCGGAGCGCGGTGAAGGAGGACGCGGGGCTCACCGGAGTTGCACCGGGGCGGACCCGGCGACCCAAGCCAGCGGCGGAGCAGCTCGTAGCGGCGGGAGGCGAAAGGCGGTGGAGCTGTGCGGCTGCGCGGTGGAGCCGGTGCGCGGTGGTGGGGCGGAGCCGGCGTGGTGGCGGCTGGCCGGCGGCGGACGCGGGCAGAGACGGGCGGCGGCGGAGCTTGGTGCAGAAACGGTGGTGGGACGCGGCCGAACGGGCCAGGTGGCGGCGTCCTGCTGGGACCGTGGCGGGGAGAGCTCGCCGACGAGCGCGGGCGCGGCGGCGGAGGAACTCCAGCGAAGGAGTAGCGGAGATCCGGCGAGCGGCGAGGCGCGGGTCTCCTCGGGCCCGGCGTGGCCCGGGGCGGGCCGGAGATGGGCTCCGCGGGCCCGGCGGTGCGGGGACGGCGGCGGTGGGCATGTGGCAGCTTCTGATTCGCTGAGGGGCAGTGCAGACATGTCCGGCGGCGGGGTGGACATGTCGGTCGGCGGGAGGAGGACGAAGTTAGGGTTTGCACCGCGAATTTCGGAGGGGATCACATATTTATATGTAGAGGGAGCTAGGAGAGTCCAAATGAGGTGCAGTTTTCGGCCACGCGATCGTGATCGAACGACCGAGATGATGGAGGAGGTTTAGGTGGGTTTTGGGCCACTTTGGAGGGGTGTTGGGCTGCAACACACATGAGGCCTTCTCGGTCCCTTGGTTAACCGTTGGAGTATCAAACGAAGTCCAAATGGTACGAAACATGACAGGCGGTCTACCAGTAGTAAACCATGGCCGCTTGGCAAGTCTCGGTACAATCCAGAAATGTTTAATCCCCACACACGAAAGGAAGGTAGAAAGGACCACCGGAGGAGATAGGAGCGCCGGAATGCAAAACGGACAACGGGGAAAATGCTCGGATGCATGAGACGAACACGTATGCAAATGCAATGCACATGATGACATGATATGCAATGCATGACACGCAAGCAATGACTAGTCAACAACAGCGAATAACTGGACGACACCTGGCACATCAGTCTCAGGGCGTTACATCTTCTTCTTGTAGTCTTCTTCTTCTAACTTTCTTCTTACCCAATTTGCAGATTGCTTTAGCTGAGGAAGCTTGCATTGATGGAGTCTACTCTTCTACTTGTGCTTCCTTTTTGTTTTTGGAAACTTGTTGGAAACTTGTTGGAAACTTCTTGTTGGATATGTATGTATGGATGAAACTATTGTATGTTGGATATGTTGCATATGTTCCTCTCTTCACGATTCATGTGTTGGTATGATTGTTGAAAGTATTTTTCAAATGTGTGTGTGTGTGTATATATATATGTGTGTGTGTGTGAAATTCTGTGAAATTGAATGAATTTAAGAAAAAACAGAAAAAAATAGTGGCTATACAGGCTCTTTGTCGTCTGCTGACAGACGACAAAGAGCTTTGCCATCAGCCAACAGATGGAAAAGATGCCATGTGGCTGCTACGTGTGGAACCTGGGCACATGGGGCTGGCCAATATGGTTGCTTTGTCGTCTACTGGCAGATGGGGAAAGAACTTTGCATCTTTGTCGTCTGCCAGCAGACGGTATAACATGCCACGTGGCAGCTACCTGGGAGGCATCTATTGGGCACTTTGCCGTTTGCTGGCAGACAACAAAGATGCAAAGGTCTTTGTCATCAGCTAGCAGACGGCAAATCATGTCGTAAAACCCTTAACGGACCTAAGCTGCCATGTGTGCCGTCCAGGCCCTTTGCCGTCCGCCAGCGGACAACAAAGGCCTTTGAATCTTTGTCGTCCGCCAGAAGATGGCAAACAGCCCTTTGCCATAGTTTGTTCAGCCAGATGTGTTGCCATCTGCTGGCTGACGGCAAAGGCCTTTGCCGTCCAACAGGCATGCCTTTGCACTCTGCCATGGCAGATGTCAAAGTTCCCGATTCCTGTAGTGTGAGCATTGTATTGCAACATCTTCATTTCTTCCGTTGTCGCTTCATGATCTGGTTCTTTTCCATCCTCGAAGAAATCATCTTGCAAGCTAATCTGCACAACATCCTAAATGGTGGGGTTATGACCAAGAATATGCATTTTCATCTTATGCTTCCAACTAGCAAAATTTGTACCATCAAAATAAGGACCTCTATGGTGGTAATTTTCCTCGCTAGACGCCATACTCTCCTCGGTTGTGAAGCCAAGGCTATGATAACCAGAGCTATGGAAATCAAGGAAAATGGAGACCAAAGCTCTGATACCACTTGTAGGATTGAAAGTATGTCTAGAGGGGGTGATTAGACTACTTGACCAAATAAAAATCTATCCTTTTCACAATTTTAGTTGTGGGAAGATTTTAGCAATTTGCACAAGTCAAGCAATCAACCTACACATGCAATTCTAAGACTATAGCAGCGCAAAGTAAAACATTGCATATGAAGGTGAATGGAAGGCTTTGTAGAAGGCAAACGTATTGGAGACATGAAGATTTTTGGCGTGGTTCTGATAGGTGGAGCTATCGTACATCCACATTGATGGATACTTCAACCCACGAAGAGTCCGTGAAGAAGCAACCTTGTCTATCACACCATGGTCATCACCCATGAAGGACTTGCCTCAGTCGGGTAGATCTTCACGGAGTAGGCAATCCCCTTGCCCTTACAAACTTCTTCGTTCAACTCCACATCTTGATGGAGGATCCCAATTGAGACCTAACAAATCTATGAGACACCACTCTCCAAAAGGTAGTAGGCAGTGTATTGATGATGAAAGCATTGCTATTGCGCTTCAAATGATAGTCTCCCCAACACTCAACTCTCTCTCTCTCTCTCATAAATTTGTCTATGGCGGAAGAAACATTTGAGTGGAAAGCAACTTGGGGAATGCTAGAAATCAAGGTTCAAATGGTAGGAATGGAATCTCTTGATCACAACAGATGAGTAGGTGGTTCTCTCTTAGAAATGTATGGTGGAAGTGTAGGCATGTTCTGATGGACCTCTCACAAATGGAGAAGGCAGTGTAGGGGTGTATATGGCCAACACAAAAAATCCAACCGTTACACATATTTGACTCGTCTCGCTGGGACCGAATGGTTAAACTCGGTGGCACCGATCATTTCAAAAATGTGAATGTTAGGAATTTCGGTGGGACCAACTGGAACAACTCAGTGGCACCGATGTGGTAGGGCTTAGGGTAAACTGTGTCTCGGTGGCACCGATTGCATCAACTCGGAGAGACCGAAGTGAAGAAATAAGGCAATGTGTTGGTCAAGCCATCTCGGTGAGACTGATTGCTATTTTAGTGAGACCGAAATAATTACAACTAATATCAGGAAGTTTGCAAGGCAATCTCGGTGAGACCGAGATCCATATCGATGAGACTGAATCATTAAGGTGTCTCTATCATATGAGCTCGGTGGCTCCGGATAGAAAGAATCGATGGGGCCGAGTTTGAGTTTTGTGTTTTGAAATATTTGGATGGAGAAAGTGGCTGGCGGGTTTGGAGCAATATCACTAAGCACCTAAGCAAGTAATCCATTAAGAAACACCTCATCCCCTTTTAATAGTATTGGCTTTCTTATGGACTCAATGTGATGTTGGGTCACTAAAATAGAAATGAAGAGTCTTGAGCTTTTGCCAATATTTGTCATTTGCATTTTGAGGGGTCCACATCTCTAGTCCATGCCATGCCAATCATTGAACTTCCTGAAATATTTATCTTGAATGGATATTAGTTCAGTGAACTATATGTTGTTATGAATTAGCAAAACCACCCAGGGATTAGTTCCACTTTCAAGTATCAATTGCTTCAATCCTCCATGGATGAGAAGTCTTGTATTCATCAAGCATGGTGTGGGCCATCTCACTGAGGGGTAAGTTCCCTTGGTGATTTTGGTAATTGATGTCAACTGATCTTTTATTGGACTAATAGTTTTATCTAGTATATTTCAGATAAGTTCAATAGTGGCATGGCAAGGACAAGGATTGGCAAAAGCTCAAGACTCTAGATTTCTGTTGAAGTGTTCCAAGATCACATTGAGTCCATCAGAAATCAAATACTATTAAAAGGGTGTGAGGTGTTGCTAAATTATCTATTTGCTCAAGTGCTTATTGATATTGATCCAAAACCCTCAGCCACTTTCCCTATGAAATATGTCCAAACCCCAATTTCTAACTCGACCACACCGATATTTCCTACCCGGAGCCACCGAGTTTATCTAGACTTATCCATTGCCAAAAACCTAACAATTTGGTTCCACCAATATGGATCTCGGTCCCACCGAGATGGCCTTGCCAGCTCGTTGTTGCTTATTTCAATTATTTCGGTCCCACTGAGATGTTGCAATCGGTCTCACTAAGATGGCTTGATTGATTCTCTGTTGCTTCAGTTCAGTGCCACCGAGAAGATGCAATCGGCGCCACTAAGATGAGTTTGCCCTAAGCTCTTGCACATCGGCGCCACCAAGTTATTCCCATCGGTCCCACCGAGATTCCTAACGTTCACAATTTTACACAAATCGATGCCACTGAGTTTTTTGGTCGGTGCCACGAATCTGGGTCAAAAGTGTGTAAAAGTTGGATTTTGTGTGGAGGCTATATATAACCCTCCACCCCTTCTTACTCATTGAGGAGAGCCATCAGAACATGCCTACACTTCCACCATTCATTTTTTGAGAGAGAACCACCTACTCATGTGTCAAGGTCGAGATTTTTGATCCCTACCATTTGAACCTTAATTTCTAGCCTTCCCCAAGTGGCTTTCCACTCAAATCCTTCTTCTGCTATAGCCAAATCTGTGAGAGAGTTAAGTGTTGGGGAGACTATCATTTGAAGCATAAGAGCAAGGAGTTCATCATCAACACACCGTCTATTACCTTTTGGAGAGTGGTGTCTCCTAGATTGGTTAGGTGTTGCTTAGGAGCCTCCGACATGATGCAGAGTTGAACCAAGAAGTTTGTAAGGGCAAGGAGATCGCCTACTTTACGAAGATCTACCTAAGTGAGGCAAGTTCTTCATGGGCGATGGCCATGGTGGGATAGACAAGATTACTTCTTCATGGACTCTTCATGGGTGGAGGCCTCCGGGGACTCGTGCAGCCGTTACCCTTAGTGGGTTGAAATCTCCATCAATGTGGATGTACGATAGCACCACCTGTCAGAACCACACGAAAAATTCTCCATCTCTCCATTGCGTTTGCACACTCCAATCCCATCCCTTTTACATTCTTTCACCTGCATACTTTACGCTATTCTCTACTCATACTCTTGCTATGCTTGTGTAAAATGTATTGTGTTCCCGGTAACATGTCCTGGCTCAACCTTAACTCGAAGTAACTAAAAACTGCCACTTTTACTTGTTAAGGGTCTAACCCCCCCTCTAGACCATCTTCTCGATCCTCTCAATTGGTATCAGAGCATTGGTCTACATTGCTTTGGTTTAATCACCATTGGAGGAAGATGGATGAGTCTACATTTGGGAGTCTTAGACATAGAGTACCTATTCCTGATGGAGAGTTTTATGGTTCTTGGAAAATGAAATGCTTGAGATCTTCAATGAATATAATTGGAACAAGTATATTCTTAGCCCTTATGTGCCTCATGTTGATCCCTTGCATCCTACCCCCGATGAGTATCTTGACATGGTTCACAATCTTAGGATTGTCAATGTAAGTTCATCTAGTGCCCCTTAGTGATTTTGGTGTATTGAAGACTTATAGGTTAAGGGACTAATGTTTTTGTGAGTGTACACATGTTCTATAAGTCTATGAGGAGTTTGATATTTACGATGAAATTCGACCCCAAAAAATTAATGTCTTTAGTTGAAGACTTTGGTTTTCTTGAAGACTTTGAAAGTGAGGAATTGGTGTGACCTTGAACACTTTGATATTCATGTGAGGATTATGAAGCATGAAGACTTTTGTTTTCGTAGTTTCGTTTTCTCTTTCTTGAGTCATAGGAAACACTGTACTATTAAAGGGGTTGAGGTAAAACCAAGGAAAAATTCCAAGTGATGCTCATCTCAAAATCCTACACCTACCTAATCCTTTCAAGTGAAGCCATTGGAAATCTCGTACAGTTCAGTCAATTTCTTTAGTGACAGAGACGAAGTTCTTCTGGTCTCTGAGGAATTTGTCCTGACTAAGGAGTTAGGAATTCACTAATGCTGATTGCCTACAAGTGAGGAACATGATAGCCCTGACGAATTTGATACTCAAATTTCCGACCGTTGCTATGCTATGCGCCAGGTGTCCCAAAATATCTAGCGACCTAACGGTCATATCATTGAAGGGCTGTTATGTATTATCAGGTTGGGATGCTCCCTATGCTATAAATATCCGCCCCCTACAACCAATAGTTGGTTGGCTACTCCAAGAGAAACTGACACTTGTCATTGAGAGCATCCCATACTCCGAGGACTTTGAGCAAAGATCATCAAGTGAGGAAAACCCAAACCCAAACACCTACAAAACCAAAGTGATTGAGCATCACTGAAGAGATTGTTCCTGTGTGGAACCGATGCTTGTTACCTTTGAGGACTGTGCATCCTCCAGACGGTTAGGTGTCATGGTCTAGAGCATCCAAGAGGAAATTGTGTATTGTCGAGTGACCGAGTCTGTGAAGGTTTGGAAGTCACCTGAAGACTCCCCATGAGTGATTGGGCAAGATCTGTGTGACCTTAGATCAAGGAGAATACGGTGAGGACCGTGTGTCCGGGACTGTGTCCTCATGTTTAAATACCTAGCCGCTCCAACCAGACATATGACTGTCACATCAGTTGGAACTGGTCTACCAAATCCACGTCTTCACCAAGATACCGGTTCTATTTCCTCAACCCTTTCATTTCCTAATTCATGTGTTGATGAACCTGCCTGTTACTGTTTGAAGACTTTCTCAATTTCGGCAATCCTATTTCTTCAGTCACTTTGTCTTCAGCCTGCTTATCCTATTTACACACTATGCTACTGCTCTGTTAGGCATGTATCCGAGTACTTATTCTGCTGCTAGACGTTCGTGACTTAGGAAATTCCTCAAGTGAATTTCTTGATTGACAAATTTGTAAAAATTGCCTATTCACCCCCCTCTAGTCCATATAATGCACTTTCAATTGGTATCAGAGAGAGGTACTCCCTTGTTATGTGTGATTTTGGTTTAACCACCTGGAGTTTTAGTTATGTCGACCACATGAATGAAGAAAGTGACATGCCCCATCTTCAACGGTCATGATTATCCCAAGTGGAAGGCCATGATGAGGAAGCACCTCATGGAAATGAACAGCAAGCTATGAACCGTCACTCAGATTGGTCTTACCGATCTGTGGAAGATGGCGGATGCTGATGATATTTGCAAGTACACTCGACTTGACATCATTGCAAAGGATATCATCTTCTCCTGGCAATCCAGAGATCAGTTCAGGCTCATCATGCATCTCTGCAATGCGAAGCTTATCTGGGACCGACTATCTGATGGCTATGAAGGTCATCGAACGTGTCTAGAACTCTGGTTTGATGATTTCAAGGAATCACTCAAAACAATGACTTTCGAACCTGAACCGTCATCTTTAGCACCATGCCTCATGGCAAAAGGTGCAAAGGTAACCGAATGTTCCTCATCTGAGTCTAGTGATGATGAATCTGATGATGATTTTGGACATAGCTACTCGAAGCTTGCTACTATTGCCACTAAACAACAAAAAGCTTTGGAAAAGGTTCAAAATTTGCTAGACAAAACCGATGACCTGTTGGGTGAAGAAATGGATCGAACTCAATCTATGTCGTAAAATCTTCAGAGACTTCAGACTAAGTTTGATATCCTTCAAAGTGATCATAACACTCTCTTATCCGACCATGAGAAGCTTTCTTATGAATCTCTTCAAATAAAGCAAGATCTTGAAATGCTAAGAGTGAGTTATGAAGATCGGCAGAAGGAATGCGACTGATTGCTTGCTCAATAGATTAGTTCCGCTGAGGATGAATTCATTCCACCATGTTTGAAATGCATTGAACGTTAGTCTACTAATTCTTCACCTGAAAGTTCAAATGCTTCTATTGCTGCAAATTCTTCAACTGTCTCTATGGTCACAAATTCCTCGTCTGAGGATACCAAAAGTATCACTGACAATGCAGGTTTCAAGGTATTGTATGTGACAGGAATGTACAAAAGCCTCAAAGGGCATCATGCTCTTTGTGATGTGCTTAAAAAGAAGATCCTCAACAGAAAACCTAGGAAAGAGGGTATTGCCTTTGAGAGGAAACTCAATGCTGATGGGTCCAACTAGAAACCTATGCACTATCCCAAAACCTCATGGGTTGCTGCGAAAGGACCTCTCATAGATCTATCTCCTTTATCTAGTTTTACATGTGAATCTTCATATTCTTCTGATGAGTCATTTGACTCCAACTATAAACTATTCAAAAATCATAATGGTGAAGTATTTGCTAGATATGTTGGAACTAATTGCAGGAACGGTCCCCCCTACGAAGAAAATCTGGGTTCCCATAAGGCGCCTTGAAAGTCTTCAGGTGAATGTCATCATGACACCACCTGTGAAGAATAGGAACCCTAGATCAATTTCTTCATATGAACCAACATCTTCATACGGATCCAAGTCCTCATATGGACCAAATTCCTCACGTGAATCAAATTCCTCAAATGGATCAAAATCCTCATATGGTCATCATCATGCTAACACTTCTGTTTCACAGGGAAATTCTAAGAGCTATGAATATATGCATTATTATTCAAATCATTATGTTCATAAGTCCTCGAACAAGTTCGCAGCTAATTCATATGCTTACTCTAACCCATCTTCTGTGAAACAAAGTGGACTGGCTTCTATGCCGCCTTTATCTTATGGAGCTCACAGAATGATGAAGTCTTAGCCAACCCTCCAGATGTGGGTGGTGAATAACAAGAACTAATCTCTTATGGAGGATCAGGTCTCCAGACGAACTTAAACGTCTGAAGAATTTGCAGGAGACCTAAATATGCTTGATAGGACACAAGCTAATCATGAAGAAATGATTACTCATTTCTCACATCCATGTACTGCTATATCTGTTGTACTGCTTGATGAAATTCAATCTGATGAATGTGATGTCATATCCTTCACTTATGAAGTATATGAGTTCGTAATATGCACTAATTCATCTGCAGGATGATCAACCCAAAGCTACTTAGTGGGTCCACGAAAGTGGATGTACAAGTCACATGACCAGTGACAAGAGCTTATTGATGGACACGGCTTTATCCCCATCACATCTGAAGCATATCACCTACCCTGACAAAGGCAAAAGCAAGGTATTGGGTCTAGCTAGGGTTGCGATCTCAAAGAATCGGCACATGGACAAAGTCATGCTTGTCAAGTCCCTAGGATTCAACCTCATGTCTGTCTCAATGCTTTATGATCTTGATATGGTTGTCATCTTTGGAAAATATCATTGCATTGTGATCACGGAATCTGACAATTCCAAAGTCTTCGATGGCTTTAGGAAAGGAGACTTTTATATTGTTGATTTCTCTGCAGGACGACAGCCTACCACATGTCAACTTGTAAAAGCTTTAGAAGGCTGGTTATGGCATCGATGACTAGGTCATGCTGGAATGAGGAACTTACACACACTCGCGAAGAAGAAGCATGTCAATGGCATCGAGGGTGTCAAATTCCTCAAGGACCATCTGTGTGGAGCTTGTGAAGCTAGAAAGATGACCAAGTCCAAGCATCCCTCGAAGACTATCACGACTACCCGTCGTCCATTTGTATTGCTTCACATGGATATCTTCGTCCCTACTCACTATGCCACATTGACAGATGCAACATCTCTATATGGCTTTGTTATTGTCGATGACTATTCTTGTTACATATGGGTGCGTATCATCACTTGCAAAACTGAAGTGCAGGAAGTCTTCAAATGATTTTCCTCAAGGGCCTCAACGAATTTTGGTGTGAAGATCAAGCATATTAGGTGTGACAATGGGACCGAGTTCAAGAATGCTGGTCTTGATGACTATCTTGATGAACTTGGTATTACTCACGAGTTATCTGCCCCCTATACTCCTCGGCAGAATGGCATCATGGAGCGCAAGAATAGGACTCTCATTGAGATGGCCCGCACTATGCTTGATGAATACAAGATGCCTCCTTGGTTCTGGCTTGATGCTATTGGTAGTGCATCCCACATCATCAATAGGATATATACTCACAAATTCTTCAAAAAGACCTCATATGAACTCCTCAATGACAAGAAACCCAATGTGAGTTATTTCAAAGTCTTCGATGCTAAATGTTGGATTAGAGATCCACATCACAATTCTTAATTTGCACCAAGAGCACATGAAGTTTTTATGCTTGTTTACAGTGTCGTGGAAAATATATAGGAGCGGACATTTTCGCCTGACTCGTGTGTGGATAAGCCAAGGACAACACATGGATTGAAGAACCAAGAGATTTGAAGAACCAACATGCAACTCAGATGGACCAAGGTTGAGCCTATGGAGCAAGGTATCAGCAAGAGAAGGGACTCCCTTGCCGGGCAGGCGAGCCCAGCAAGGGGCAAGGCCACCACTAGAAGCGAGCAACCGAGGCTCCCCGCCAGAGCCTTCTGGGGTCCGCGGGGGCAGAACCGCCCCACCAACCACTCAAACACGACTCACGTCATCAATCAGTGCGGTGTCAAACTGAAAGATGATTATGTGGCAGCCATTCGCCACATGGCAGCCATTTCCTATAGAGAAGCATACAGATGACACATGTCCTACGACGTGTCAAGAGAGGAGATGCAGAGCTGGCAAGATAGCCCGGCAGGTGATACGTCCATTTTGCATCGTGCTTTTATATCGATATTTATTGCATAATGGGCTGTTATTACACATTATGTCACAATACGTATGCCTATTCTCTCTTATTTTACAAGGTTTACATAAAGAGGGAGAATGCCGGCAGCTGGGATTCTAGGCTGGAAAAGGAGCAAATATTAGAGACATATTCAGCACAACTCCAAAAGTCCTGAAACTTCACGGAAGTTGTTTTCAGAATATATAAAAAATACTGAGCTCAAGAAGTTCCGGAGGGGGCCCACACCTTGCCCACGAGGGTGGGCGCGCGCCCCCTGCCTCGTGGGCCCCCTAGTGGCCCTCCGATGCCCATCTTCTGCTATATGAAGTCTTTCGATGAGGAAAAAAAATCATAAGCCAGTTTTCGGGACGAGACTCCGCCGCCACGAGGCGGAACCTTGGCGGAACCAATCTAGGGCTCCGGCGGAGCTGTTCTGCCAGGGAAACTCCCCTCCGGGAGGGGGAAATCATCACCATCGTCATCACCAATGCTCCTCTCATCGAGAGAGGGAAATCTCCATCAACATCTTCACCATCTCCTCTCAAACCCTAGTTCATCTCTCGTATCCAATTCTTGTCTCTAAGACTGGGATTGGTACCTGTAGGTTGCTAGTATTGTTGATTACTCCTTGTAGTTGATGCTAATTGGTTTATTTGGTGGAAGATCATATGTTCATATCCTATATGCATATTAATACTCCTCTGATTCCGAACCTGAATATGCTTTGTGAGTAGTTACATGTGTTCCTGAGGACATGGGAGAAGTCTTTCTATTAGTAGTCATGTGAATTTGGTATTCGTTCAATATTTTGATAAGATGTATGTTGTCTCTCCTCTAGTGGTTTTATGTGAACATCGACTACATGACACTTCACCATTATTTGGGCCTAGAGGAAAGAATTGGGAAGTAATAAGTAGATGATGGGTGGCTAGAGTGACAGAATCTTAAACCCAAGTTTATGCGTTGCTTCGTAAGGGGTGATTTGGATCCATATGTTTCATGCTATGGTTAGGTTTACCTTAATACTTTTGTTATAGTTGCGGATGCTTGAAATAGAGGTTAATCATAACTGGGATGCTTGTCCAAGTAAGGGCACTAGCCAAGCACTGGTCCACCCACATACCAAATTATCAAAGTACCGAACGTGAATCATATGAATGTGATGAAAACTAGCTTGACAATAATTCCCATGTGATTTCGGGAGCGCTTTGCTCTATATAAGAATTTGTCCAGGCTTGTCCTTTGCTACAAAAAGGATTTGGCCACCTTGCTGCACTTTATTTACTTTTGTTACTTGTTTCTCGTTACCAATTATCTTATCACAAAACTATTCGTTACCTATAATTTCAGTGCTTCCAGAGAATACCTTGCTGAAACCGCTTATCATTTCCTTCTGCTCCTCACTGGGTTCGACACTCTTACTTATCAAAAGGACTACGATAGATCCCCTATACTTGCAGGTCATCAATACTCTTTTCTGGCACCATTGTCGGGGAGTGAAGCGCCTTTGGTAGATGGAATTTGGTAAGGAAAATTTTATATAGTGTGCTGAAATTTACTGTCACTTGTTACTATGGAAAGTAATCCTCTGAGGGGCTTGTTCGGGGTATCTTCACCCCGACCAGTAGAGCAAAGAGTTGCTCCTCAACCTACTGAACCTACTGAAAATGAAAATGAAAATGAAAAATGTCTACTTTGAAATTCCATCGGGTATGATAGAAAAACTGCTAACTAATCCTTTTTCAGGAGATGGAACATTACATCCTGATGAGCACCTAATATATGTGGATGAAGTTTGTGGATTATTTAAGCTTGCAGGTGTGCCCGATGATGTCATCAAGAATAAGGTATTCCCTTTATCTTTGGAGGGAGATGCATTGACATGGTATAGGCTATGTGATGATATGGGATCATGGAACTACAAACGATTGAAATTGGAATTTCATCAGAAGTTTTATCCTATGCATCTTGTTCATCGTGATCGCAATTATATATAAAAATTTTGGCCTCGCGAATGAGAAAGCATCAATCATGCTTGGGGAGGCTTAAATCAATGTTATATTCATGCCCCAATCATGAGCTTCCGAGAGAAATAATTATTCAAAATTTATATGCTCGGTTTTCTGATAACAATCACACCATGCTCGATACTTCTTGTGCTGGATCTTTTATGATCAAGACTATTGAATTCAAATGGGATTTAGTGTAAAGAATTAAACGCAACTCTGAAGATTGGGACCTCGACGAAGGTAAGAAGTCAGGAATGACACCTAATTTTGATTTTGTTAAATCTTTTATGGATACCGATGTTTTCCATAAATTTAGCACTAAATATGGACTTGACTCTGAAATAGTAGTTTCTTTCTGTGAATCTTTTGCTACTCATGTTGATCTCCCTAGGGAGAAGTGGTTTAAATATCATCCTCCCATAGAAGTAAAAGTAGCTGCACCTATTAAAGTTGAAGAAAATACTGTCACTTATAATGATCCTATTGTTCCTACTGCATATGTCGAGAAACCACCTTTTCCTGTTATGATAAAAGATCATGCTAAAGCTTCAACTGTGGTTCGTAAAAGCAATATTAGAACCTATACAACTCCTGAGCAAATTAAAGTTGAAGCTAATATTGCTATTGTTAAAGATCTCTTGTCTGATAATATTGATGGGCATGTTATTCATTTCTGTGATGAGACTACTAGAATTGCTAAACCTTGTGCTAAAGATAAAAATAGACCCGTGGTAGGCATGCCTGTTATTTCTGTCAAAATAGGAGATCATTGTTATCTGGCTTATGTGATATGGGTGGCAGTGCTAGTGCTCTACCTCATGACTTATACAGAGAAATTATGCATGATATTGCACCTCCTGAGATAGAAGATATTGATGTCACAATTAAACTTGCCAATAGAGATACTATTTCACCAATTGGAATTGTTAGAGATGTTGAAGTCTTGTGTGGGAAAACTAAATATCCTGCCGATTTTCTAGTTCTTGGTTCCCCACAAGATAGCTTTTGTCCCATTATATTTGGTAGACCCTTCTTGAACACAGTTAATGCTAGGATAGATTTTGAAAGGATGTTGTTACTATTGGTTTAGGTGATATGTCTCATGAGTTTAATTTCTCTAAATTTCGTAGACAACACCGTGAAGAGGAATTGCCTAGTAAAGATGAAATTATTGGTCTTGCTTCTATTGCCGTGCCTCCTAGTGATCCTTTAGAACAATATTCACTAGACCATGAAAATGATATGTTTATGAATGAAAGAAGGGAAATAGATGAAGTATTCTTTAAACAAGAACCCATCCCGAAACATAATTTTCCTGTTGAAATCCTAGGGGATCCTCCTCGACCCAAGGGTGATACCGTGTTTGAGCTCAAACCGTTACCTGATACTCTTAAATATGCTTATCTTGATGAGAAAAAGATATATCATGTTATTATTAGTGCTAACCTTTCAGAGCATGAAGAAGAGAGATTATTGAAAACTCTGAAGAAGCATCGTGCTGCTATTGGATATACTCTCGATGATCTTAAGGGCATTAGTCCCACACTATGTCAACACAAAATAAACTTGGAGAAAGATGCCAAACCAGTTCGTGATCACGAACGACGGCTGAATTCTAAGATGAAAGAAGTGGTAAGAAAGGAAATACTAAAGCTCCTTGAGGCAGGTATAATTTATCCCATTGCTGATAGTCAGTGGGTAAGTCCTGTCCATTGTGTCCCTAAAAAGGGAGGTATTACTATCGTTCCTAATGATAAAGATGAATAGATTCCGCAAAGAATTATTACAGGTTATAGGATGGTAATTGATTTCCACAAATTAAATAAGGCTACTAAAAAAGATCATTACCCCTTACCTTTTATTGATTAAATGCTAGAAATATTATCCAAACATACACATTTTTGCTTTCTAGATGGTTATTTCTGTTTCCCTCAAATACCTGTGTCAGCTGATGATCAATCTAAGACCACTTTTACTTGCCCATTCGGTACTTTTGCTTATAGACGTATGCCTTTTGGTTTATGTAATGCACCTGCTACCTTCCAAAGATGCATGATGGCTATATTCTATGACTTCTGTGAAAAGATTTGTGAGGTTTTCATGGACGATTTCTCCGTCTATGGATCCTCTTTTGATGATTGCTTAAGCAACCTTGATCAAGTTTTGTAGAGACGTGAAGAAACTAACCTTGTCTTGAATTGGGAGAAGTGCCACTTTATGGTTAATGAATGTATTGTCTTGGGGCATAAAGTTTCTGAAAGAGGTACTGAAGTTGATAAAGCTAAGGTTGATGCTATTGAAAAGATTCCATGTCCCAAGGACATCAAAGGTACAAGAAGTTTCCTTGGTCATGCCGGTTTTTATAGGAGGTTCATTGAGGACTTCTCAAAAATTTCTCGGCCTCTAACTAATTTATTACAAAAAGATTGTAGCGACCAGACCTCAAACAGTCTGATCTCTATGCTCAGGTGTCATCCCTGGATCAGTAATGTTGACACCACACAGTACTTGAAGGATTTATAACACTGTAGCAATCACACACTTATTACATCAAGTGTCTCAATAGAGAACTTATTACAATAAATATGGCTTAAGGCCATCTAATAACGATAACAGCGGAAGGCTTAGAAGATAAGCGAGTCCATCAACTCCAACGGCATCACTGAGTATAGAACCACGACCTAAAAACTCCTTAATCATCGTCTGAAAAAGTCTGCAACATTAACGTTGCAGCCCAAAACGGGTCAGCACATGGAATATGTTGGCAAGGTAACACATAGAGAGTAATGGAATGAAACAGCTATACTATATGCATATTTGGCTGGTGGAAAGCTCTATGGTTGTAGTTTTGTGTAAAGCCAGTTTTTCCTTGTTGCAAAGGAATAAATTTGTTTAACTATCATGGTGGTTGTTAAACATTAAGAATGGTTGACAGCATCCTCAATCCCAATTAAGCATCATCATTAACAAAACCCAACAAAATTAATTTAGAGTAACATGTTGAGATTCACATGATAATCCAAGTACTAGATAGTCAAGATGTCCATAACCGGGGACACGGCTAACCATGATTAGTTTATACACTCTGCAGAGGTTTGCGCACTTTTCCCCACAAGACTCGATCGCCTCCGTTTGGTTTCTCGCACTACATGGTGTTTGAGAAGACGGATGACCGAGACACAGTCTTTCAGAAGCGCTAGCACCTTACGATGGATAGACCGTTACACCTACTTTCCCCTACATCTACTAGTCTACCATGTAAGAGTTCGCACGACTTAATCAACTATGCTAGAGCCCATAATAGCTTGTGGCTGCACACGGAAGTTTCTAGTATGAAAAATCTCATGATCCCTTTGGGCCTGGGTGGCGGTCCATAAAGAAAAATAGGCAATCCTGGAATACCCAGGTACCTCAATCCACCCAGATGTTTGTTTAAGTTGCCACCTTAGATAAACCATTAAATTAACTAACTCACATCTGTCATGGATCTCACTCACCCACTCCACATCTATTAGCATAGCATGGCATAGTAGGCAAACGTAGAAGTAACTCCCAAAGGTTTGAAAATAAACAGGTAATAGGTACTCCCTCAACTACTTCCCATCCCACAATTTAATTAGATCCTAATCATGCAATGTTTTAGGATTGACATAATGCAATAAAACTAGGTAGTAGGAGGTATGATCAAAGTGTTACTTGCCTTGCTGATGATCCGTGAAACATAGAGATTCGAAGTAACAGGCGGCGCACTCCGGGTATTCTATCGCAGACAAACAAACATGCATACAAATAAGTATTCATCTAATGCATGGGTAAACCTCAAATAAGAGATCTAACCAGAAGGTTCAACTTAAGAACTCCGGTTTGCAAAAAGAATCAAACCAAACGAAGCAACGGAAGTCAAACGGCAAAAGAAACAGGCTTCGTTTACTATTCTAGATCTAGGGCAATTTTTACAGTGGCAAAAACTTGTTTAAGTTGGTTAAACGGATAGAGGGTTTCGAGACGAAACTCCAGGCGCTTGATTCTGATAAACGAGCGAAAAGTTATACTGAAACGAAAATCAGATCAGGAATCGCGATCAGAAAAATCGCGGATTTAATCCGAGAAAAAGAAAAACGACGAAGTTCGCTAGAACGAACGAACGGACGAACGCTCACTATTTAAATAAATCGGTAAGACCGATCTATTTAAAAAAAACCGAAACAAAAAATGAACAAAACCGTAAAAACAACCGAACGGTTTTTCAGAAAAAAACCGACGTAAAAAAAACTACCCGGCAACTCCGGCGAGAAATCCGGCGGTGGTCGGTGGGGCGGCGGCGGCGGCGACGGCGGGGCGGCGGTCGGCGGTGGCGGCGGTCGGCGGCGTGGGCGGGGTGGCGGCGGCGGTCGGCGGCGCGGGCGGGGCGGCGGTCGGTGGCGGCGGCAGTCGGCGGCGCGGGCAGCGCGGCGGTGGCGGTCGGCGGCGCGGCCGGCGCAGGGCAGCGGCGGGGCAGTAGGGTGGGGCTAGGGTTTTGGGGAGGCTCCGGGCTGGGCTCCCCGGCTTATAAAGCCCAATCGGGCCTAGTGTCCAGGTCGGACACGGCCCGTAGGTCGGTTGCGTTTTTTTATAATCCGCGCAGAAAAACAAGTAAAAGAAATACTAAATCGACTCCAAAAATCCAGAAATAAATTTTGCCAGGCTTCTAAAATCATGCCGCACAAGATGAACATTTATTTGGGGCCTAAATGCAATTTTGAAAAGTGCACATTTTTCCTAAATTCAAATAAAATAACGAAAAACCCCGAAGTAATATCTTATTTGATATTATTATTAAATCCTCAATATTTCTTTATTTTGGGAAAGTCATTTTATTCCCACTCTCATATTTTTATAATAGAAATAATTGATGATAAAATCATTAAAATCAAATGATCCTATTCTCAAAATTTGAGAAACTCAAATATGAAAATAACGAAATCCCCAACTCTCTCCGTGGGTCCTTGAGTTGCGTAGAATTTCTAGGATCAAACCAAAAGCAAAATAAAATATGATATGCAATGATGATCTAGTTTATAACATTCCAAATTGAAAATTTGGGATGTTACAAACCTACCCCCCTTAGGATGAATCTCGCCCTCGAGATTCGGGTTGGCTAGAAAATAGGTGAGGGTGGTCCTTGAGCAAATCTTCCTCTCGCTCCTAGGTGGCTTCATCCTCCGTGTGGTGGCTCCACTCAACCTTGCAAAACTTGATAACCTTGTTGCAGGTGACTCGGCTGGCATATTCTAGGATCTTAACTGGTTTCTCCTCATAGGTCAAATCACTGTCCAACTGAATTGCTTCCAGTGGTACTGTGTCTCTCAAGGGTATGTCAGCCATCTCCGCGTGGCACTTCTTCAACTGAGATACGTGGAACACATCATGAACTCCTGACAATCCTTCAGGAAATTCCAACTTGCACGCCACTTCTCCCATACGTTCCAATACTCGGTACGGTCCTACAAATCGTGGCGCTAACTTTCCCTTAACACCAAAGCGCTTTATTCCCCGAAGTGATGATACTCGAAGATAAACTCTGTCTCCGACTTCGTAAACTGTCTCCTTGCGTTTAGAATCTGCGTAACTCTTCTGCCTGGATTGAGCTACCTTGAGTCTATCGCGAATCAATTTCACCTTCTGTTCAGACTCCTTAATCAAATCAGGTCCAAACAACTGGTGGTCTCCAACTTCATCCCATGACAACGGTGTCCTGCACCTCCTTCCGTACAAGGCTTCGAAAGGGGCCATCTTTAAACTGGATTGATAGCTGTTGTTGTAAGAGAATTCTGCATATGGCAAATTGTTGTCCCAACTAGATTCATAATCTAGCGCACAAGCTCTTAGCATGTCCTCCATAATCTGATTGACTCTCTCGGTCTGTCATCTATCTGTGGATGAAAAGTTGTGCTGAACTCTAGCCTGGTACCCAAAGTTTCGTGCAACTGATTCCAGAACTTTGAGGTAAACTGGGTTCCTCTATCTGATACTATACTCCTCGGAACTCCATGTAAGCATACAATCCTAGTCATGTATATCTTTGCCAACTTAGCACTGGTGTAAGTGGTCTTTACCGGGATGAAATGAGCTACTTTCGTCAACCGATCAACTACAACCCAAATCGAGTCATAGCCTGCATGAGTCCTGGGTAATCCCGTGATAAAATCCATGCCTAACTTATCCCACTTCCATTCGGGTATCGGCAATGGCTGTAGCAATCCTGCTGGCTTCTGATGCTCTGCTTTTACTCTCTGACATACATCACAAACTGCTACATACTCCGCAATATCGTTCTTCATTCCGGTCCACCAGAAAATATCCTTCAAATCCAAACACATCTTGGTATTTCCTGGGTGAATCGAATATGGTGAATCGTGTGCCTCTTGTAGAATCAACTTCCTGATTTCCGGGTCATTGGGCACATAAACACTGTCTTCAAATCATAGGGTGTCGTGCTCATCCTCACGAAATCCTTTAGCCTTTCCTTCGCTCATTTTTTCCTTTATAAAGGCAATCTCCTTGTCAGTCTTCTGGGCTTCTCTTATTTTATCCATCAAAGTTGACTGAATCTCCAATGCTGCTACATAGCCTCTCGGAACAATTTCCAAACATAGCTCACGAAGATCCTCAGCTAACTCCCTTGGTATTTCTCCCGTCATTAGCATATTGACATGGCTCTTACGGCTTAATGCGTCAGCTACTACATAGGCCTTTCCGGGATGGTAATGCAATCTCATATCATAATCCTTGATGAGCTCCAACCATCTCCTTTGTCCGAGGTTTAACTCCTTCTGCGTGAAAATGTAATTCAATCTCTCGTGATCCGTGTACACCTCACAGTGATTTCCAATGAGGAAATGTCTCCATGTTTTCAATGCATGCACTACGGCTGCTAACTCCAAATCATGCGTAGCATAATTCAATTCATGGGGTTTCAGTTGTCGTGAGGCATATGAAACAACTCTCCCTTCCTGCATAAGCACTGCTCCAAGTCCTCGTCGTGAAGAGTCCCAATACACCTCATAATCCTTGGTCTGGTCTGGCAAAATCAACACTGGTGAAGTAACCAAGCATTTCTTCAACTCCTGGAAACTAGCCTCACACTCCTCAGTCCATATGAACTTGGTATCCTTCTTTAATAACTCCATCATAGGTTTTTCAATCTTGGAGAAATTCTCAATAAATCTCCGGTAGTATCCTGCGAGTCCAAGTAAACTCCGGATCTCTCCAAATGTGGTTGGTGCTTCCCACTTGGTCACGGTATCAACTTTAGTGGGATCTACTGATATACCTTCTCCGGATATAACATGTCCGAGGAATCCTACTTCCTTCAACCAAAACTCACATTTGCTGAACTTGGCATACAACTGATGTTCTCTGAGCTTCTCAAGAACCAAACGCAAATGTTCCTTATGATCTTCTTAATTCTTCGAGTAAACCAGAATATCATCAATGAACACCACGACGAACTTATCCAAAAATTCCATAAACACTTTGTTCATCATGTTAATTTAGAGTAACATGTTGAGATTCACATGATAATCCAAGTACTAGATACTCAAGATGTCCATAACCGGGGACACGGCTAACCATGATTAGTTTATACACTCTGCAGAGGTTTGCGCACTTTTCCCCACAAGACTCGATTGCCTCCGTTTGGTTTCTCGCACTACATGGTGTTTGAGAAGACGGATGACCGAGACACAGTCTTTCAGAAGCGCTAGCACCTTAAGATGGATAGACCGTTACACCTACTTTCCCCTACATCTGCTAGTCTACCCTGTAAGAGTTCGCACGACTTAATCAACTATGCTAGAGCCCATAATAGCTTGTGGCTGCACACGGAAGTTTCTAGTATGAAAAATCTCATGATCCCTTTGGGCCTAGGTGGCGGTCCATAAAGAAAAACAGGCCATCCTGGAATACCCAAGTACCTCAATCCACCCAGATGTGTGTTTAAGTTGCCACCTTAGATAAACCATTAAATTAAGAAACTCACATCTGTCATGGATATCACTCACCCAATCCACGTCTACTAGCATAGCATGGCATAATAGGCAAACGTAGAAGTAACTCCCAAAGGTTTGAAAATAAACAGGTAATAGGTACTACCTCAATTACTTCCCATCCCACAATTTAATTAGATCATAATCATGCAATGTTTAAGGATTTATCTGATGCAATAAAACTGGTTAGTAGGAGGTATGATCAAAGTGTTACTTGCCTTGCTGATGATCCGCGAAATCTAGAGATTCGAAGTAACAGGCGGCGCACTCCGGGTATTCTATCGCAGACAAACAAACAAGCATACAATAAGTATTCATCTAATGCACGGGTAAAACTCAAATAAGAGATCTAACCAGAAGGTTCAACTTAAGAACTCCAGTTTGCAAAAAGAATCAAACCAAACGAAGCAACAGAAGTCAAACGGCAAAAGAAATAGGCTTCGTTTACTATTCTGGATCTAGGGCAATTTTTACAGTGGCAAAAACTTGTTTAAGTTGGTTAAACATATAGAGGGTTTCGAGGCGAAACTCCAGGCACTTGAATCGCCTGATTCCGATAAACGAGCGAAAAGTTATACTGAAACGAAAATCAGATCAGGAATCGCGATCAGAAAAATCACGAATTTAATCCGAGAAAAAGAAAAACGACGAACGTTCGCTAGAACGAACGAACGGACGTACGCTCGGTATTTAAATAAATCATAAAAAATGAAACTAAAAAAACGAACAAAACCGTCGGAAAACCGAACGGTTTTTCGGAAAAAAAACCGGCATAAAAAAAAACTAGCCGGCAACTCCGCCGAGAAATCCAGCGGCGGCGGCGAGGCTCCGGCGGCGGTCGGCGGGGCGGCGGCGGCGG